>NC_137874.1:10208616-10501116 GCF_963924005.1 Protomyctophum bolini | reverse complement strand
GAGGCCCTTTTGCATGACGGTGGCCCGGGGGCCCATAATTTCTAGATCCGCCTATGGTTGAACGCATGTGTGGTAGAGAAGACAGGGACACGTGAACGGGGAGAGGGGCAGAAGATGAGGGAATTAAACACTTTTAACGTGGTATCCCGATTTTGGGCAGGTTATCATAGGCGGAAATAATTGAAACAAAAGCTGAACGTGGCCATTTCCCGCAAAATGTATTCATTTTTAGACATGTGTTTGTTTATGGTTTGTCCATAAACAGAATGTACTGTACCTGAATATTCGGAAATTGTCGACATTAGGTAAAGCTCACAGCATCATGTATGTAAGGAACTATTTTGAGTGTAAATTCAACTCATCGTCTGCTCAATGCGGGAAAAAACAACCACTGATGTGTCAAGAGGCAGAGAGAGATACAGTTGTAAATCGTTATAACTTCTAGCCGCAGGTGCTGGAATGGCAAACAACGTGGGGGAGAATTAATGGTGGGAGCGGCCATACGGTTTCCTATAGGGTGGCTGTGGTATAACGGCTTGTGATTGGTTGTCAGTGGAGTAGGGAGCGCTGGGCGCTGTTTCGGACCGCACACAAGTGGTTATATAACTTATATACCTAAACCTATACGCTAACCTCACAAAACGATGGCTAAACCTAACCTTAACCCTAACCTAAACCTTAACCATAATGATATAACATAATATACAAACTTAAAGAAAAAAATCACACCTGTGTGAACTGAATGGTGCAACTCATTAGCAGGCAACAGTGCAGCACTATCTCTCTCTCTGTTTCTGGCACAACAGCGCCCCTACTGGTACTCATTAACGTCACATAGGTTAACACAGACATTGCTGTTCCTTGGAGTGGTTGCACCACTCAAAAAGTACATAAACTACAAACAAACAAAATACTTACTCGGACAGGACACTCCACGCGCACAGATTTTCTATACACCTATTACCGAAAAGATCCGAGCACGTAGACTATACCGTACGAGATTCCAGCAGGGAGACCAATTGTCTCTGACTGTGGTAGTGAAACGTATCAAACGGCTAAATATATTGAACACTTTCTGAACCCCCCCCCCCCGTCTATAAAACATCCTAGCTATATCAAGGCCATAAACGTACCATAAAATAACATTTTTATTTTCAATCGATATAGTTTGAACACAAACATCGAAACAGAAGCGGGAATACAGGCAGTGAAGGAAGTCTTCAATAAATATCCAGACAGGAAACGCCCTGACGCAGAACTACTGGAATTATTGAACCTAAATCTGACCGATTTGTTATTTAATTTAACAAGAAATGATATCTCCAAATCAAAGGCACAGCCATGGGGAAAAGGTTTCCCCCCCTCCTATGCAAATATTTACATTTTGTGCTTGCTTTGTGGCAAGACACAGCTCAAAAAAAAAAAAAGCAAACTCAAACCAACACAATATTATAGATCTTTGGTGGGAACACACCAAAGAGGACTTCCAAGCTTGTATTACTAAACACACACCATATATCAATTACAATCAAATACGTGACTACTAGCACACAAAAAACGTGAATATGTAAATATCCTAAAATTCCTTTTGAAAAGCACATTGTACCTTTTTGACTCTTTTATTTGCACCTCTATGCTCAACATTCTTGTAACGATTTTTATGTTACAAGGCATATAACCCAAAAGGGTTTCACATCAAATCGTGTGGAGATGAGTGTACACCCATTTTTTGATAGTTTGATAAATGTTGCAAAGAGGGAGAACAGGGAAGATAACGAGATGAGAGCGGATAAGAGATAGACTGAGAAAGAGAGAGAGAGAGACTGAGATACAGAGGAGAATTCCAGACGACTCGCCCCTTTACCAACTCGCCCCCGCAACAGTGTTAATGTAGTTACACAGTTAATTTAGTATTTCCCTCCCTCCCTGAAATCTGAAATTATCTTGTATACAGATTTATTTGATTATATAGTAGTCGATCTCTATACTCTGTAAAACATGAGACAGAGACGGTGACTGCTTAATTGAGTTAATGTAGGACCTTCCAGCAGTTAATTTCGTTTTATTAAACACATTTCTTCCATATGTAGCCCATGCTTAAGTAATGGCATCATGATGCCATTATGCCCATGGATATACAGAGTGAACTTAACAATTATAAATGAATATAATACCTTTTATATAATCACCAACATGAATTCATGTTTGTTATTTACAGCTATATGTAGTCGGGCGAGATGGAAAAGGGGCGAACGTGCCGTAAAAGACTGTGCACCGTAAAGTGAGCAAGAGAATAGCGGATTAAAAAAACAGGCTCGACGCCAAGACAGGCTAATGAAAATGTCTGCACCATTTCACCATAATTGTGAAGGTGCAACTCCGACTACCACTCTAGGTTCCATGTGCAACCAGCTGGCTAAAGCCTGCATCTCTCAAACGTTTTCACTTCAAGGATCCCTCAACTTGATACACATTAGGCCACCAACCCCCAGTTGATACTTTTTGTTTTCTTTTTCTGGGACCCCAATATACACTGTAACACACACACACACACACACACACACACACACGATTTACTACTTTCAAAAGATTTTATCAGTTTTTTCCCATTATTATTTTATGGGATGTTATGTGTTATAGGGCCTTTAAAAGTCATGCACTCTAACCACATCTCTGTCTCTGGATGAAACTCTCTCTCTCTCTCTCTCTCTCTCTCTCTCTCTCTCTCTCTCTCTCTCTCTCTCTCTCTCTCTCTCTCTCTCTCTCTCTCTCTCTCTCTCTCTCTCTCTCTCTCTCTCTCTCTCTCTCTCTCTCTCTCTCTCTCCCTCTCTCTAACATGGGTAATGGTGATTTATGGCCTTCCAGGTCTGCCAGAGTCCATGTCTAAATGTAATTACAGTTAATATCAATGTCAAAATACCAAATCTAACGAGGTGGCGCAGTGGAGAAAATGCACCATTACCCTGACTCTTACCCCGGATTCTCAGTATTCTCAGTGTGCGTGCGTGCGTGCGGCTCAGTATGAGCAAGATGAGTAAGAGTGCGAGGTGAGTGTGCTGCATGGACCACTATCGATTCAGACATGTTCAAAATAGGAAAATGTTCACATGACGACATCGTACGACAAAGAGTTTTGTTCCTGATCCTCTGATGTCTCTATTGAAATCTTTGTACTTCTTATGTTTATATATATATTTATATCACAGAAAAGGCGAGTATTTAAAAAACATTGAGTGAACAACTCATTATAACACTCACCATAGGTGAGGACATTCTTATTTTCACCATTAAAGTCTGTTCACAAGTGTTGCCGACCAAGTTCAACTTGGCAACCTGGTATCCATCAGCACACGACCCACACTGCATCCATCCAGTACCACATGACAAAGAAACAGTCGCACACATCTTGCAGCCACTATAAAAGACCCTACATTGCCAGACATGACCGTCTGGTGGACCTGGTCTCAGACAAGATCAGAGGAGTACAGGACAGGACAACAAGAATATATAAACACAGCACTGTAAAATGGACTGCTTTGATCACAATGACACACATTCACAGTCAATTCACTACAAGATATTAAAAATACCCCAGATATTGTGTTCATCAATGAAATTAGAAAAACTGCCACTATCTTTGAAATAGGCTGCCCATTTGATTTGTATAATAAATAAATTGAGTGACGGAATATGAACATCTCATGTCACAATTATTGTTGCTAAAGTAATTGCGATTAAAGGACCTATAACATAAATGTCAACCTTTTCAATTTCATATCAGGCTTTCATATCATATAGGTGCTTTAATGGAAATTGCTCTCAGGAACAGCTCAACAAATTTTGTCCTCATCATGATGTCATCAATGTCACCCTACTTTGTAAAATTCCTCCTCTTCTTCAGTCAGATTTTCCAAGTTGGCATAGAATGGAAACAAGCCTAGTTTTATCTAGCATCAGTATCATAATGACTCAAATATTAAATAATCAGCACCCCCACCAGGACATTGTGGTACTGCAGCTAAAACTGCTTTCAAAGTCCAGAAAGAAATGACAAGGACTGGTTATATCAGAGTGGTGATTGAGGCTCAAACCATTAGAAATTACTTTGAGGGACATAGACAATATGATATTAAATATTAAAAGCAGTTTTAAAATGCATGTTATTTGCACTTTAACAATATTATTGCAATGATCAAAATAAGCTTAAAACTCTTAAAATACTACTTTTGTTAACCACTTGAAACAACCCATCATCCCTATTCTGGTGTGAAAGTTAACTCACTGTTGAATATAGACACGTGTTCATGACTGCCGTATGCACTGCACGTTCGTCACAGAGGTCTGACATTGGCCATATGCAAACACCAATACTGTGCCACTACGTCAGAGAGAGGAAGGTTTAAACTAATAAAAAGCCCTTTGTGAGCAAATCACCCCCGAGTGAATTGTCAGTGGAGACCAAGGACTCCAAGGTATTATATTATTTTAATTGGGATAGAGTTAGTGCTGACAACAATACAAATCGATTTCTGCACCAACAAAGCTGTATACTGTCCAATTCATTCTGTTCCAGAGCTGCTGACTTGTGCTCGAGCATGCGCTATACAGTAAATCATACAGAGCACCTGATCAAAAGCCTCTGAGATTATCGCACATTCAAAAGGCACTAAAGTTCAAGTAAAAAGAAAAGCAGTGGAGTCTTTGGGGGCGACCCGATATAGCCGAGTGGTTGCTGACTGTGCATATACCACATGGGCGGATAGAAGGTCCCTGGCATATGATTCCTGGCTAGACGTTCTCCACTTGCATGGTTCCCGAGTACGCCTTAGAGAAGTATTTTCCCATCAACTGAAACTCTGCTGTCTGAAATTCCTCTGATAGCTCTGAGGGGGATTAGCTTAGTTTTGAGAAATGGCTGTTGCACCAACGACAACACGCATATCAACAACAGTTTAGTAACTTGGCAATCTTGATTAATGCTTCAGTGATGCTGAAAGGGGAGCTGTCGCCAACCTCTCAAGGTCAGCATGTCTGTCCTACGGGTACGCTAAATGTATTGTGTATGTGTTGGCACATGCTCTGGCATTGCTTGCAATGCAATATGGGCTTTCTCTTGTATGTTTTTCCTTTCCTTGTTTATTTGCCTCAAATGTGAAGTATTTCCAAACAGAACTCATGCTGCCATCTATATGTCGTAGAAATCGGTTGAGGAGGCTCTGCACTTGCCATCTTTAATGAGCTTAAACACCATAACAAACCGTAACAATAACCATAACAAACCGGTTTAACCGGAGAGAATGAGATGAGTGGTGAGCAGAAATGGCAGTATTAGATTCCCCAACAGATAAGGCGACCCTATATTTATAAAAAATACCATGCAGCTCAGTGGCCTTGTGGTTAGAGTGTCCGCCCTGAAACTGGGAGGTCGGGTTCGATCCCTGGCCGGGTCATACCAAAGACTGTAAAAATGGGACCCAGTGCCTCCCTGCTCAACTCAGCATCAAGGGTTGGATTGGGGGTAAGTCCTACGACATACTAGCGTCATGTCCAGGGCAAGCTGCCTCACACTACAGAATCAGGAGATAGGCTCCTGCCCTATGGGCCTCATGGCTCGGCAAGGCTACTTACTATATTTATAAATGCTCCATTGTACAATAAACAGCAAGCCAATATATATTTTTAAGACTGTCTCTGATTCATGGAGAATTAAAGATGCTTGCGCAACGATGCTTCCAGTCAACACATCCAATAAAGAAAGTGGATGATCAAATTAGGAAGCCAAATTGAAAAATGAAAGATCCAAGTAAACGTGGAATTACCCATTCAGGGCGGGAACCCCTTTAGGTGTTTTAAGCATCATGTTATACTTTAGCTATTGAAAAATAGCAGATCAAGCTCATAGCACGCCGCGCTATACGAGCTTGTAGGTCTGCTATTTTTGAAAAATCGTGAAAATGTGACACAAATCTTTGAATATATATTCTTTCAGAGCAAACATTTTTGCCTCTGGGGGTATGTATATGCAAATATCATGACCAATGGCATTGCAAGACTAAACAATGAACACCAATGATGATGTTTAGGTGAAAAAATAACAGCAAATAAATATATTAATTAAGTAATTAATAAAAAAAAGAAAGTTGACCAAAAGCATGGCTGGGGCTTGCAGGGTTAACTCAAATCTTTGCTTCTGGGGGGGGGTCCCGGGAACAATGGGGGTCGGAGGCCAAATACATATAATTCTGGGGGTCCATGAAATAGTTTGAGAACCACTGACATAGAAACAGGTTTTTTTGAAAACTGTCATGATTTAGAAGAGGAGGAAGGGAATGGTGAGTAATCCTAACAGCACTGGGGAGTTTGGTTTGCTTGCGAGACAGACAGACAGAAAAACGTCCCTCGTATGATGGAGGCTAAAGTGCTTTCAGTTTCTAACAACTTTTGTGCCTGGTATGGGGGCCTGTGGGAGAGGGAACACGGAAATGTAATTGAAGAAAAAGAGCAGGGTTTCTACAACCTCTGGAGTCTGGACTCACAGAGAACCCCTGTAAGCACTGTAAGAAATTACCATCCCACAACTTTCGTCTCTTAAAGATGGAGTGCCGTGATTTTTTCCTCCCGTTTTTCATGTGTTTATGAGGTGATATAGTAGTTCATTAGATCCCTTGGTGTGGTTGTTATGTGCAATGGTGTCTTCCCTTTGTATTTAGGGTTTCATCCTGGAGGATGGAACCTTGACAGTCAAATGTGCCAAAAACAGTGATATAGTGACATCACAATATCATCCCCTGCCCTAACCCCTCCAACTTTATCAACAGTTGTGGGTGCGGCTTCAGTTCGGCTTCAAATACAAATACTGTCAACTTCTTTTAAATAATTATTTCTCCTTATATAATATTAATAATAATAATAAATCACAGCACTCCATCTTTAACAGAACTAATATGCCCATACGATAAATACATAAACACTATGGGCTGTATTTTGCGTGTCTTAAGTACCAGGTCTTATTCCCTAACTTGAGTAAACTAAAGACCTGGAGGCGTGATCAATTCTCTTTGGCCACTCCGAATAACCAAATGGCATCGCCTCCAGGTCTTTAGTTTACTCAAGTTAGGGAATAAGACCTGGTACTTAAGACACGCAAAATACAGCCCTATTTCTCCGGCAGGAAAATTAGCAATTCGATTTAGAGTGATGTGTCGTAAATAACTGTGACAGCAAACCTCATCTCAACTCATTAACTACAGCTCTGCTCCATGAAGTGTACTTATACGTGGTGTGTGTGTGTGTCTTTTTTGTGCATGTGAGCGCGGACACACGCGCGCGTGTGTGTGTGTGTCTTGTTTGTGCATGTGAGCGCGTGCATGCTTGTGTGCCCGCGTGCGTGCACAAAAAAAGTATTCTGAAAAGAAGAGGTTGGACTCCACTGGTGTAGATGTACTGTATAGCTGTCTAAAACACAGTGCTGATGTACGGTGTCGGACAGAAAAAAATAACTTCACAGGGGGAAAAAACAAGCCCATAGTTGCTTATATAATAAGAAGCACACTTGGCAACACTGCTGACGTGCTGTATCTGTCTAGCATGGGACATGTAGCTGTCCAGCATGTGTACTGTAGGCCTACTGTAGCTGTGTAACATGGTGCACAGATGTGCACCACACAGTGGTTTTCAAACATTTTCATGTCAAGGACCCCCATATATTTACCCACAGATCCCCATTTGAAAATATTTTCAAAACAGGCTCATAACACATTGACTGACTGACTGACTGACTGACTGACTGACTGATTGATTGCTTGATTGATTGATTGATTGATTGACTGATTGACTGACAACAAGCATAATTATGTACAACACAGTTGCAAGTTGCATCTACATACATACAGTATTTAAAAAAACTAGAACTACTAGACCCAATCAATTTGTAAGCCTGTAGATTGGCTATTTTCTAATAGCTGACATAAAATAAGCTAAAAAGTGGTTACATTGATTCTGATGTAATCGATTCCATGCCACCATTGATTCGCTCGTATCTGGCACAGATAGGGAACAGATCGGGGGAAATACCCGATCTACAAGACAACAACGCGTCGCACTGCGACACGTTGTGAGCTTGTAGATCTGCTATTTTCCAGGGTTTAAACCCCAGGGGGAACCTGCTGTTCATGAGGTGGACAGCCGGCGGGGGATTGGGGCTTAAGAGGGTTTTAAGCTCTATATACTAGATTGCTCGAGTTTGGCATACCGGTAGATTGTGTTAACAAAGTTGCTTGGAGCCCCTGGAACCCACTTAAATAGCCCTGGGGGTCCCCGGACCCCACTTTGAGAAACGTGGCAGATATAGCTATAGCTGCGTAGCCCCCCCCCCCCCCCCAGTGATTCTCAACCCTTTTAATTTCAAGGAACAATTCATAATTCATAATAATTTCTCAATAATTCATCATTTCAAATATGCATTAGGCCAAGGCACTGAACCCCATTGGACCCCGATCTACCCAATCCTTAGTGTCATGGTGACTCTGACTGTACAAATGGAAGGGGCCATTTGGTTCCATTTATACAGTGGTGGAGTTACAGACTACTCAAGGAGCCCCGTGGGTCACGCTGAGAGCCAGTGTTCTTAACCCACGCCCAGCTGCCGAGGAAGACGTCTCCATCCTCATTTTCAGCTTCACTTATCACAGTCCAGGGTCCTAAATATTTCAGGTGCTCAGTTTTGCTTTTGCAGAGCCGTCGACCTGCCGTGTCTTGTATTTATGGGCCTGTTATAATGGCTTTTTCCACTATTTTGTCTTGCCATGGAGTAGTGGTTAAGAAAATGCTTTTTTTCCCCTCCAATGCAAATTGAAGTCTGCACTCATCACTCGTCTGGATTGTCACTCTTTTCCATCTAACGGCGACTGTCTGCATGTTGTAACCTTTCACGCCATCCTCCGGTGTGTCTCGGAGCTACAGACTCTCTGAGGGGGGGAACCTCAGCCCTTCCTCTCAGACCTGGAGAGACCCCGTAAAGTCCCTGTCCTTCACACACTCCTGCGAACCTGCACACGTCTGTTTTTGTCACATCCCTGTTCACTCCTATACTTATTTTGAGAGAGAGAGAGAGAGCCCAGAGAGATAGACAGAGAGGGAGAGAGAGAGAGGGGGGAGGAGACATGAGACAGACTCCCAACAAGTTATGTCTGTCATGTGCGTCAGAATGATTGATACCGTGGCAGATGGGTTCAGCCGCTCAGGTACACCACACACACACACCGCTATGGGGGCGGAAGCGTCTATACTTTGTGTGCAGGATTCATGCCAGGAGAGCCACGCACGCCGCACTCCTGTGAGCCATTACCATAACGAGGAGGAGACCAGAGCAGATGATGAGTCCTACTATCACGTCCTATATATCACCACGGTTCTACTCTTAGCACTTTCTTCTTCAGAGGTGTTATTATAGCAGCTCGGAGGAAACGAGGTCCTCGCTGGAGGACCTCAGTATGCAGTCAGAGAGTTGGGGAGATTGAGGCAAATCCTCATATACTCCATTTATTTTCATACCATCTCTCCGTGGTAACTTCCCATTAGGCTGCTGGTTCCAGTGATTTTACTGTCACAACGCATCTTACTCCACCAATAAATAATATAATAATGAATCATACGGATGCACAGTGGTGCAATAGGTACTCAAGTAAAAGTCCTGTATTCAAGTACAAAAGTATTGGCATCACAAGTACTCAGTGAATGGCCCTTTTCTTTTTTTAACCTGTGTTCAAATCTTTCAAAAGAAAATAGCAGATCTACAAGCTCACACTATTTGCCTATGAGATGTATAGTGAAGTATCACAAAATGGAAATACTCAAGTAAAGTCAAAGGATCGGAGGCTGCAGGGGGCAGGTGAACACATTTTGGGAGATGGAGAAATGTAATGGTTTGCATCACTTTATCTCTAGAATTTCAGTTCAAAAGTTCAAATTGCCCCCCGATTAATAATTAACCCAACTCTTTGAACTCATGACTTTCCGTGACTCATGTCACGGAACAGACTGTGCTATGATTTGCCCAGTGGTCACTTTGCAGTTTGCATGGTGTGAAGTGCAACTGTGAGTTTCACAGACAGCCCTTTTTTTTCCAGGCCCCTGAAGCCACTGGCAGCCAGACATCAAGTGGTCTCAGCATCATGTGAGCCTCGGTATAGACAGGCTGGAGTCAGCTCAATCAATCCCCCCTCCCCCTTAAACAACACCATGCACACAAAACACCGCCTCCGGCTAATTGGCGTCGAGACTGGTTGAGGACAAGAAGGAAACCGATGTCGGTGCACATAAAAGCACCGGCATGAGCCGCGGAGACGGCTTATGGCAAAATGTTTGGCAGTGTATGAAGAACCCTGCGGTAGAGAACCAGTATACCGAATGACACGGACGCTAGAATGAACCGACTCGTGAAACTCCGCAGAAAGAGCTGGGAATGTGTGCACTCGGATATAGTGTTGAGAGATGGTCCTTTTACCATACCAACTTCAGGGAAGATGTTAACCACATAATACTATGTACTTAGTCGACTGGGGTCTCCCAGGGCTCCATGCTAGTTACTCCAGTAGTTCCCTTCTCTTTGTCTGTTTGTTCACCCCGAGGAGAGGGGGGGGGGGGGGGTCGTGTGGCGCAGTGGTAAAGTGCCTTCCCACCACCACGGAGGCTGTGGGTTCAAATCCACCGTGGTGCATCCGGCTTTATCGAGTGTGACTATACCTATAAACAATTGGCCCGTGTTCGGGGGAAGGGAAGCCGGAGGGCAGGGCAGGGATCTAATAAAATGTCCACCACCGAATAAGGACACACTCGCCCTAGAAGAGTGTGTGTGTGTGTGCCCATCCACACATCTTCTTTTTCCAGAGGCTAATTGCCTGAGCATTGAAAGGCAGAAAGTACAGCCCCAGTGGGAAGCCAGCCATGTAAAATCAATGGCGATTTGTGCGATGGCTCCTCAAGTGAGAGGCCAGTGGGCCGTGTGCTGCTGAGGCAGGCATGCCGTGCAGGCCACAGCTTGATTGATGCATGAATACTAGATGGATGATTCTGCCAAGTCAGAAGCTCACCTGCATACGGATACACTTAAGAGACATGCAGGTCCACAGTACAAGTACATGTATGCATGCACACGCACGTGCACATCCGCACGCGCGCGCGCACACACACACACACACACACACACACACACACACACACACACACACACACACACACAGAGTAAAACGTATTAAAGCCTAGCTGCTTTAATGTAGCCCAGTCACATACTGTATTTTCTCTTACTTATGCGTGTCCACATACACAGACACACAGACGCACGCACGCACACACACACATAATTACATTTGTTGCTCAACACAGATTTTACTGAATTTAATCCAATGTGTCCCTATACTGGAGTAGGGAGTTATATATGTATATGTACTTGATCCGCTTTTTTCTGACTGTACCAAATATATTCGCCAAAATACTAAAAATAGCAAAGTTGTTTGTAGCTCAGCGAATGTTCCCCCCAGCACCTGAGGTTAAAAGGGGTTAACTCCTCAAGAGACTCAAGACATGACAGGTGAATGCCTCTTTCAGACTCTTGAGTTGCTTGTCTGACATGACAGTCCAGTGTTCTCTCGGGGCAATTTTAGATTGTCTGATGATGTCTACGACATCTAAGAGGCTAATGGACGACTTTAACCAGACTGATGGACAGATAAGCCATATTTGTTCAAGTCCTGTGTCTTTCTGTGGACTGGTGGTGTATCGATTTTTGGAGGTGGTGATGTAGACAGAGTGTTGCCAAGTAAGATTTCTCTGGAAGGAAGAGCAGCATTTCAGTGTTAGGTCTGAAACTATCAGGGTGACAAACCAATGGTCCATTGCTTATCAAAAACAGCTAAAAGGTGTCATCGGTTGCCTGGTGGTTGGAAATACTGTCCAGTAAGGGTCACGTGTTTCACGGTGTTTTGCAACCGCCACTTCCATGTTGATGGAAGTGTCCTTGAACCGGTCACTGGACTGCTGTATGCTTATGTCTGCCCTGACCCCTCAGAAGATAAAATGTACAGTATGCTAGTCTCAGTTTCACCTGTCTTTTCGAAACCACATTCTATACGCCATCTGTTCCGTATAAAGGTTTATGGTGTATACAAAGAGGCCCACTGAGAAGAGAAGTGAAACATAGCTTTTATTTGTATATTTTCTACCACTATAAAAGTGAATAAAAGTCACATCAACACCAAAAGTTATTGATATTATTGATTTCACCTCCTCCCGCATGAATGGGAAGCAGCTCACACCTCATCCATTATCTACTAGTCCAACTCTCTTTGCTTAATATGCTGTAGTCCCTGTAATCTGTCCGATATTTCATATTCCATCCTAATTGCCTAACATTGGTTTCCGAAGTTTGCAGGATTGGCCCGTTCTGAACAAAAAGCCTCAAATCATGAACGCAGCGTGCAATTTACGTGACATTTTTCACACATTTTCCTACTAGGCAGAGGAATAAATAAAGGTGGATTTTTGCTAAACACATTTCTGGAACAAAATGCCTCAAATTGTCAAAGGAGTGAGAAGAAATAGCACCCTTTTCACATTGGCCTATTAGAGCGCCACCAGGAGGCCACGATAACCTGATCTGGCCTGCAGGTGGAGACCTGTGCCCTGAGGCGCACTTTTTCTAGTTTACCTATGAATCCTTTTCTGCTTCATATCACGTAAAGATGCAGACAGGACTATTGTGTCGGACCTGTCAGTACCCATAAGCTAACAAAGGCGTTTCCTTGAATTTCTGTTTCTGACTTGCAGGCCGCATTCCAGCATTAAGTGTGTGCCTCAGGTATGGTGCTGCGATTGTGTGTCAGAAATGTTTGAATAGGTCCTGGGCCGTGGCTCAGCGGTCCAGGCACCTTGGCTGCCTGGCTGGTAACCCAGTCTGGCAGTGTGCTGCGGGTTTGACTCCCGATCCCGACGGCCTTTACTGCATGTCACCCCCCCCCCCCATCTCTCTCAGCCTACTGCCTGTCCCTCCATAAAACATATAAAACAAAGGTGAAAGCCACAAAAAATGTTTGAATAGTGCTTTGAGCATTGTGGTGTCAGTCATGACGTCTAGACTCTAGTACCTTGGAGACCTCTGGAAGCTTTGTGAGGACTTTAATAAGGTCCTTGGCTGCCTTTCATTACGTGGTATTCATTATGGTGAGGGTACGCTTGTTGAGCCATTGCTTTCGTACCTCAGCCATGACTCAGCCTTTATATTTGTCTGAACTTTTGGAGCCCTATACACCCCTCAAAGGGCACCGAGGTCAGCCAACGAGTTGCCGAAGGTTCCCGGAACCCTGAAGAGTAAGGAATGACCGCGCAATTACTGCTGCCGCCCCTAGCCTTTGGCCTACCCTTCTATTATACAGTAAGAAGTGCCATTTCTACAAAGACTTTTTAAATTCCCGCCCTGTACAGCACTTCGATTATAAATAAAGCTTGATTTGATGACTATAATCAACCTGTCCAAAAGCACACGCGAGACCTTTTTCGTCCTCGCTGTTGCTGCCATGATGTGCAAACCCACCTTCCAAGAGCAGACCAATCAGGAACTTGCGTGTATTCTCACATTCCCGAAATCAGTACAGCTATTGAATGGGATTAATCTGAAACCATAAAACTCTCTCAACTTTGGTGATGTAAAGCGACGCAACACTCAGCACTAGGCATGTAACGATATATCGTATATCGATATATATCGATATTAATCGATGTGATGTGAAAGTGAGCTTTAGTCATATTCCATCATATTCAAGTGCTTTTGGAGAGAAATGATAGTCACTTTCAGTAGTAGAGCACTGTAGAGGGGAGCTGTGTGTGTACAGGTGATGATGGTCGATGATGCTCATCAAGGAAGGCAATTATGTTTCTGCACTGTCAAAAGTAATGCTACTTCTTTTGCAATGTAGTTAAATAAAAAATCTCAGGGGGGAAGATAAATTATATAAAATTTAAAAAACGGAAATTTTTCGTGAACCTCATATCGTGATACGAATCGTATCGTGAGTTGAGTGAATCGTTACATGCCTACTCAGCAGTGATTTCATTGAGATAAATCTTGTGTCCCTATAGTGAATGATTATAAAAATCTCTATAAACTGGCATGTACTATATGAATCCTTATATGCCTAATATTAAGAAGGGAAAGAATTTAGGAGTAAGAAATATAGTCTGCAACACTGGTAAGGAAGAACTCAGCTTCACTGGTTTATTAATTCATCGTTTCGATCACTGGGATCTTCTTCAGAAAGAATTTAGGAGAGCAACTGTTAATCAAACTAATGAATTTAATGGATTATTAAAAATAAATATATTTGACTAATAATCGATGTTGGAAAGAAAAATCATATAATTCATCTAAAACAAATCTTAAAAATGTTTTATTAAAGAAAATATAAATTAAAATGCACTTCTCAGTTATTCCATCCGAATAGGTAATCGAAAGAACAATCGCTATACGAAATAAATGTATGAGTTGCATCCCTAAAATACTTTGTGCTGTATTATGAGCTTGTAGATCTGCTATTTTCTTGATCGGCAAGTGGGCCCCAGACTCCGCAACCATAGAGGGAAATGGGTTCTAATCTATCTCTCTCTCTCTCTCTCTCTCTCCCTCTCCCAGGTACTCCTTCCAGGACGAGGAGGACATGTTCATGGTGGTGGACCTGCTGTTAGGAGGTGACCTGCGCTACCACCTGCAGCAGAACGTGCACTTCTCCGAGGTGACGGTGAAGCTCTACATCTGCGAGGTGGCCCTGGCGCTGGGCTACCTGCGCAGCAAGCGCATCATACACAGGTAGGATATGGACAGACAGCTCATTTAACTCTGAGAGTGTACGAATGGAACCAAATTGACCTGTAAGGGTAAATTTGTTTTATTTTGTACACTCTCAGTATACCCCATGGTGGTCCCTGAACCCGACATTGAAAAAGAGTGCACAAAAAGGTTTTGTTGAAGGTTTGGCTATACTAACCTATGCAAGCATGGTGAATAAAACGTTTTCCAGTGAGCTGTTGCTTCAGGCTCATTCGTTCATCACAGGGTTTTTCACCACTAAGCTGATTCACATTCAGTAGTTGTACGACTTCAGTCCAGTTAGCCAAAGAGCAGGGTCCACTCAAGCAGTAGAATTGTAGAATTTAAGTTAATTGCCTTGCTCAAATGCGCCTTAACAGAGAGAAAGGAACAAGAAGGGGGTCAGCCCTATATATTCTACAAGAACCACAGTATGGCTGTTTATAGCATCCATCCTCGACTCTGTCTGCACTCCCTTGGGTCCTCAGCTAAATACACCCACCAAGAGTGAAGTCGATCAGATGAACAGTGTTCGAGCTACACAAAAGGAAGTCAGATAGACATGCAGAAAGATAGATTCCTGGAATTTATAAATAGCTTCTCCAGTTTAGTTTTTTCCTGCACTGCTGTTTTTCACACAACAGCCTCCAACTGCTATACCTCACCCAATATATTTTCCTCCATCTGTTCCTTTTCTGCCACCTCTCCGGCTTGTCTTTCTCCTGCCTTTCCCACTGATGAAGCGAGCAGTCACTGTCTGTGCTTCGCTTCTCCTTTGCTCTCCACCCTCGCCTGTTGTTCCACCGTGCTGCTGTGAGTGCTCTGCCCCCCCAGCACGGCAAGGTCAAACAGGCTTGACATGGAGGCCATACCTGACACAACATTTTAGCCTGAGACAGCTGAGTAAGATATTCATGAAACACCTCACTTATGCTGCCCCCGCACGCTCAACCCAATCTGCAAAATGCGTATTAAGTGCTTTTCGGGCAGAAATATGTGCTGCATCATACAGCAGACGTGGCTACAGCCCAAAGCTATCATTTTAAGTTGTTTAAATCACTCTTGGTGCATGGGTAATTCTGTTAGAGTCGAGACAATATGAGAAAATACAGTGTGCGTTACATGGGGGTAAACCGCGGGTTCTCAACATGTGGTTTAGGTGATCACCAGGGGTCCTGAGGAGTTACAGGTCTGTAACACCTGGACTGTACACATGTATGTATTTGGTTCCATTTGTACACTCTCAGAGTTAAAGTTGCAATTAGGAGTAGATTGAGGGCCCAGAGAAGAAAAAAAAGAAGAAAAGGAAATCAAAGGTGGTCCTAAATCCTAATGCATATTAAACTAGGGCTCCTTGAATCACTGGTGTGAACTGAATGACTTAGGAATGTTTGAAATGTTGACCAGATGAAGACAGCTGAAGGCTGTCAGTCCTTATTTGCTTTATACGTATCAAATTCAGTTCGGACATGAAAGACTGTAGGTGAACCTTTTCATCTTTGAGACAACTTGAGATTAGTGTCTTGTACAAGTCAGCATTTTCCCAGACAGGTGAGACTGGTCTCTGTGGTGTCTTTTTTGAGGCTGCTGGAGTGAGGCGTGAACAAGCAGGTTAATGCACACGCACGCACGCACAATTCATCCATCCAACCGTTCTTCCTTCAATCATCCATCCATCCATCCATCCCAGGGCGTAGTTTGCCTTTTTTGTCCAGTGGGTTTTTGTAATAAACATTTACAGTATGTAACAGACTATGTAAGATACTAGTCTAAAATTAAGTAAACACTCAGAAAACACTGTGCACATTTTGATCTATACAATGCCATTTAGACATTTAAAGGCTTAATATAATGACAAAAAAATTAGTTTAAATGCAACTGAGAACTTTGGTCAACTTCTACATGGTCGTTTGGTCGCAAAAATGACCTAGCTGTTCCATCCATCCAGTAGAACAGTTCCCTAACTAACCCCATAGCACCCTTCTACCTCTGACCAATTAACCAGCAGAGCAAAGAGAAAGACCTTGCAATACTGAGTACACCACTACTAATGGTGGGCTTCACTGCTACAGAGCACACCAATTCATCAAGCTCCCTGGATAACAAATAACGCCATTTAAAAGGACGACTTAGATTACTCACTTTTTATTCTGTCTCACAAACCCCAAGGGAGAGACCAAGATAAAAGGAAAACGAGAGAAAGAGAGAGAGAGAGAGAGAGATAGAGGAATTATCAATGCGAATTTGCTTATTCATCCGCTCTATGTAGCTATATGCATATTTAAATGATGAATTCTATTTCTGCAGTTGAGTGCGGTGGCGCAGGTGCCTGTGTCGTGTGTCTAGATGGAATCGGCGACTTTCCAATCTGCATTCATTAGCCTCAAAGTGGAAGTGGCGCAGGAGTGCTAATTCTCATCTCATCTCTATGGAAATTCAGTGTAGGATTTCTTCTCTCAGACGGGTTTGTGTTGACGTTGGTGCGGTGGCTGTGTTTTGTGTGTGTCCTCGCTGTGGGATGGAAATCTCATCGAAACTGGGAAAAAAATTACATTTGTTGGATAGATCCAAATATCTAAATAGTAAAACATAATACCTAGGTAATATATATAATATATAGGAGGAAGAACTTTTTCCAAAAAGTGTACAGTATTTGTTAAAATCATGCTTTTATGTGGACACGCCCACCAGTTTATTAAGTATGCCTGGTTTGCCTGGTGGGTGGTGGTGGGTGGTGATCCACCTGAACTGAAGCCGCACCCACAGCTGTAGTTTTATGATAAAGGGGGAGGGGTTAGGGGAGGGGCTGATAGTGTGATGTCACTATATTACTGTTTATTTCATTGGCCCGTTTGACTGTCAAGGGTTCAGCCTCCAGGAAGAAACCCTCAATACAAAATACACCATTGCACATAAAAACGTCTCCAGGGTGTCTAATAATTAAAGTACTGTCACCTCATAGACACATGAAACACTGGCAAAATACAAAAGTTGTGGCACTGGTCTTAAGTATTAATCAACAAGAGCTTGTTAATACTTTTGATCGGTTAAATATTTATAAAATCCATGGACACACTTTCCACGTAACCACTTTCACTTGAAAAACAATAAAACAAAAAAGCCCATCTGCAGGCTCACAACATTGTTTTGGGCTTTGCTGCCTTTGTTCGATAAAACAGTTAGAGAGACAGAAAACAAGGAGAGAACCCAGGACACGCTCGGGCATTGCTGCCTACAGTATGTGTGTGTGTGTGTGTTAACCCCTCGGCTATCGGCACCATGTAAAGCAGTTATTTTTGCTACTTTTGTGTGACACTGTAGTATGACGAAGTAGGGCATTAATTGATGTCTGTACGTAATCATCATATTTATTAATTATTATAGTAATACTAACCCATACTGATGCTGAAACTGATACAGGTGATAATGACAATAAGTGGCATACTCAAAGTGACTAACGATGCCATTTGCAAATATATGACAACACTTGACGGAATTAAGGTTTGAGGAAGGCGTCATGTCAACACGGGGAAAAGGCATCTCTGCTGACAACAACAACACACACCTCCATATTTAACTAGAGCGTTTTCCAAGAGTATGCTGTTGTACTGCAGATTCCTCTGAGAGCCGCCGGCTTTTCCATGTTAAATACAAGCATGGCCCCCGGGGGAGACTGTGACAGTGTGACAGAGAAACAATGAGGTCACCTGAAGTAGTTAGCTGCTCTCTCAACAGCACTTGGAAATTCAAGCAGGACTATATGCAAGGGATAATGTATGACGCGGCGGTATATCAAACAGCACCAGACAGTCTAGGCCTATACAGTTCACAAAAGACCATTCATCAATTGAATTCAGTCTGACCAGAAGCATGGATGAAACATTATCCCCACTGGTGATGATTACACAAAATATAGAAAAAATTACAAGAGAGGGCATATCAAAAGCTGTGGTATGGATCCCAACCAACAAATTGAACCCTGCTGAACAGTATACATTAGTTCAAGTTATAAAAAATACTCCTCAAAACGGCAAGGAACACTGAGGTCCAATGCAGATGCTTAAAACCTTAGGATGTTTTCACTCATAAAAGTCCAACGTCAACTTCAAACCAGTTGTGGGTGGGTGTTTGTTTTAGGACACGCATCACTCGGGGGAGCTTCAATTATTAACACCAGACTGAGTCTCATTTAGGGGACATCAAGTCAGACTGCACAGACATCTCTTAGAGGAAAGACTGATGGCAAATGGAAGGAAAGGACAGGCATGCATTCAAGTTAATCTGTGTCTGACTGTGTACAAAAGTGTTTCTCACCACAAGGACCACCAAATTGATGTGTATTGGCCACAAACCTCCAGTCTGTGCCATTTACCGCCCTAAGAATAGCTTTGTCAACATTCTGTGATCTTCTGGAGCTACCAAAGCGCAAGTTTTCCAGATGTGTAGTTTCTTTGACTAGCCGTTATTAGAAGTGAGGAGGGAGGAATGGATGCACGCAACATAAATGCTGGCATGCGCAGCCCTACACACAGACCCATAAGATATATGGATATAATTGGTCAGAACAATGGGCACGTCTGACGGATAGGTGCGCTCAGATGCGCTATTCTGGCGCAAACGTCTGACTGTGCCTTGAGAACAAGGAGCTGCAGAGACTGGAGGGACACATAGGCTGAGTCCTCCATCCGCGAGGACAACATGGTGACCAGCGGCCCCAGACGGATCAATCGGATTAGGGGGATTCGAGAAAGTGGCACATATACTGTAAGGATGCAGAGAATGTATATGAAAGAGCAGGAATAGTCAGAGCTGGGTTGATTAAATCATCACAGGGCTTCTACAGTATGTGTGCCCTATGCATCACTGCAGTTTATCCATACAGAGAATTGTAGATTGACAATGAGGACCACTCTCTCAAACAAAACATCCCATAGCTCAGACCCCAGATATAAAAAAAAAGACAAGCAAAACAAGACTGGACGGGGTGAAGGTGTCAGCCAGCGCTGCTCAAACTACTATGCAACATTCAATGAATGTCCGTGTGAACAGAACAATGTGTCTCGCATTTCAATGATCAAGGTTGATCAGACAGACAGACAGACAGAGGCAAGGCCTTTCTCAAAGGGCTCTTACACTGCATGAAGGCGCGCGAACATATCTCTGTGTAACCAAGTCTTTGTGTAATGAAGCTGCACTGCTAGTAGCTATAGCTACCACTCCAGAGAAGTGCACACAAGAGCACACAACAAGTTAGTGATAACACGACGACGTGTACTCAATTGATCAGTTGGATGAGTGTACTTTACAGGAGAGTTTAATGAGGTGTGATAGACCTAACAATAGACAGAAACTGCACTGTTTGTTGTAGGCACTCTCATAATAGACATTCTGTGAAAATGGCATATCTATAAACTCGTAATGTGTCGCAACATGGGCCATTGTGAGCTTGTAGATCTGCTATTTTCAGAGAAGAGATTTTGGTGCACAGGGAGAAAATGAGAGGGCCAAGGATAGACCCCTGGGGGATTCCAGTCAACTCTAGGGTGTTAGTAATTATGAATTGGCTACATAGACTGGGATCAAGTCGCTTTGCAGGTTGCTGATCCGGTCTGGGTCGAGGGCGATATGGAAATGGTGCATACATGTGTGTTTGCAACTGATCATAATATGGAAAGCGGGCTCTCAACCGGATAACACTGGGCAGGTTTTCCGCTGTGTGTATAATGCCCGGTGACGAGGCGTTACTGACTAGTAGACTGCATCACCTACTGTAGTCCAGCAGACACAAGTTCAAGTTTTCACTCTTTTACAAACGGCAGTTTGAACAGTTAGCTCAATCAATGCGTCAATAACATACTCCAC
The DNA here is from genome assembly GCF_963924005.1 of Protomyctophum bolini. Taxonomy (NCBI): domain Eukaryota; kingdom Metazoa; phylum Chordata; class Actinopteri; order Myctophiformes; family Myctophidae; genus Protomyctophum; species Protomyctophum bolini. The sequence goes on along the minus strand of NC_137874.1, from coordinate 10,480,400 downwards.
ACAGTCCACAGTGGCTTCGGTTAGAAACCACACGAGGCGTGCGCTGTCCTGCAGTGTCGTCCGGAACACCGTAATGGAAATTCACATGATGTCTGACCACAGGTGTTCGTAACCAGTCAATTTGTCTCAATATTTCATACAGGAAAGCCTGATAGGTTAAGGCAGTTAGGGGGGGGGGCTTAACGATCCGTGCATGGAGGCAGACTGTGTTTGCATGGCTTCCTGTGTCAGCAACGCTTATTGACAGTGATTGGAGTCTATTGACCCATGTGTGCATATGCTCTTTGCCTGGCATTCTACTAGGCTAGACTACTGTATGCAAGTTGCTCTTTGGATGTGACTTTAAATAGTATAGATTATATTTAAAACAATCAGTGAAGGAGTTTCACAGTATAGTGAAACCCAGTTGTGTCATACATACTATACACATTTCTCTATGCATATTTTCATACATTTGCTATGAGTTGTATGAATCAATTAATTAATGGCACAATCCTCACAAAGTTGTGAGCTTGTAGTTTGGCTATTTTCACAATATTTATCTGTGGAACTGAGTCCAACTAAATGACTCAACTCCTACAATTCCATGTGCTTGCCATGGTGGAGGGTCCCCAGTTCAAATATGATTATTTGGGGATGATAAACATCAGTTGGCTCACATGCATAGCATAAGTAGTCACAAACAACTTGAAATGTACTGTATTTCGGTCAAACATTTTGTTAAAGATAGAATTGTCAAATACACGTCTATCATTGGCCCTAATGTCCGAACTGAAAAAGATACCGTAAGGTCAGGTTCAGTCCTCGATTACTTCACAGGAATGAATGTTACCGATCATACTCGTACATTTTTGAAGATTGCTTCAACTCTCATTTCAAGTTCACAGATAAATACGTAAATTAACCATGCAATCAAGTTGAAATAACTGGGTACTTCCCAATAACTGTTGGCGAAAATGGATGCAATTGATATCTCATTTTGTAGCTCTGATGCATTGAAAAAAAATGCAAACATTTTCAATGACGACAACGATGAGTATGCTCAAATAGAATCTCTGAATCGCTGAAACGGGACCCTGTAACGCTATAAGATCAAGCCCAACACAATGTACCCGAAGGCAGATGAGATTACACTCTGCAGCTGCTGCAATACTGTACGTACAATATACAGAGTGCACTTAGTGGCTACAATTTGTTTCTACCACCATTTCTTTTGATCTTGTATCACTTTGCATTTGTACCTGCATTATAAATCATTCATGGATTTGAGGATGATTAAAGTATGTTTTAGGAATCCACCCTTTATCCTTTTGTGTTGTGAAAATGTGAATATTCCATCCTGCGGTTATGACAAGTGAGACAATTGATTAGCTCCTATAGGCCAGCAGTATTACTAGGAAGTAGTGTGATGGTCAACCATGCTATTACGACAGTATTCCTGTCATTCAAGAATATTTAGGGACGTGCCAGTGTGATAACAGACACAAGAACTAAGAGAAGAGTTAGTATACAACTAATATATCTCTGCTGTCAGGGGTCAAACCCTGCCTGCAGGGGTCGATGTCAGCAAGGGCACGCGGTCCCTATAACGCCAAATCAAATGGGTTCAGATCGGAGTCTCCTGAGGAGGTGTCTCTGAAGCCGGTCCTGGACAGGAGTCTCCAGACGTACAAACTAATGATGATGATGCTGATGCTGAGTTATGAGTAGAGTGGGGCCTCATTCACACGTACCAAACACCAATCAAGCAAATGTTTGGTCATTTTTTAGTTTTTGTTGGGCCACCACAATGCTTTTCCAATGGGAGTCACATGGTTTGACCAAACATTTTAATTTGATGATGGGCAGAACACCATCAGCAATCAACCACAAATGTTTGGTCAAACCATGTGACTCCCATTGGAAAAGCATTGTGGTGGCCTAAAAAAACCAAAAAAATTACCAAACATTTGTTTGATTGCGTTTGATAGAATATGAGAAAATCATTCTTCCTAATGACGAAAAGTGGACCTTCTTGAATAGGACTGGCGATCAGAGATGTGATTGAGAGTAGGGCTGTCACGGTTACAAATTTTAGCTGACGATTAATTGTCACACAAATAATTGCGATAAACTATTTAATTGTGTGTTTTGCATTGAACATATAATTGTAACATTCCAATTTGTATTTCTGTTTGCCGTTAAGGCTTTGTAATCCCAAATTGCACAGGGCAGATATGACAAATAACTTAAATATACAAAGAAATCACAGACAGACATTTAATATCCTTCTCTTCTTTCCAAAACATTTACAAAATAGCTATTTTTTATATATTTTTTAAATGTATGGACATTTCTCAACATGGCAACGATTGACGATTACGAAAAGTGGTGCAAAGGCCACTCCTGCCGACTCAGAGCAGTCCAATTTGCATACGGACGGGGTGGGAATCATTGCACCAACACTGGTACATCAAAGGGCCTCCTCACTCAGCATCAGCATCAGACGCAAAGGGTATACCGTGACCTGGCCGAGTGTCGAAATATGACAAGTTCAAATGGGAGTGAGACTGCGTTGGAGAAAAAGGGCCCTGCTTCAGGCATTTGAAACGTGAGGTACATTTTGAAGAGTATCAAGCAAGAGAGTATAACTCCTGAGTCCTGATCAGAGTGGCAAGGTCATTCGACCATTGAGTCAGGACAGCTGTTATTCACATTGAGGAAAGTGGGCGCAATGAGAGTCCACTTTAAACTGGCAAGGCAAGCAGACATAAATCTTTCATTAAAAAAGGGCGGCAACCTATATCCCTCTGAAGTTCCCCCTGGGCGGCTCTAGCCATTTTGAAACTCTCTTCACGTTCGGTGGCTGTCACCTTCAAAGCCCGCTTTGAATGGTTCACCGTGCGCTCACTGTCTTTACAGTACCGTACTTCCGTGACCCGCTGACTAGTGCCGCTGCGTTCAGTTATTTTAAAGACAGACGCTGCTGGGAAGATAACAATAATAACTTTATTTTAATAATAATAACTTTATAGCACTTTTCTGGACAAAGTCACAAAGTGCTGTACAACAAATTCACTAAAAAAAGCAGGAAAATCGAACACAATTAATTGTTACCAATGAAGATGGCTGCTGCTGCTGCACTGACGCACTCTTAGTTGTCACGGTTGGGAGGTATTTCAGTGCTGAATGGTAACATACGTTATATATCTCAATGGGCTACATGTTCCATTTTAAGCCTAAAGTCAAAGCCACATTTTGCTAAAACAGACTATGATTTAAAAAAAAATCACACCCGTGTGAACTGAGTGGTGCAACTACCCTTCCCCACCCCCTCCTCTCTCTCTCTCTCTCTCTCCCCTTAGCAGGCAACAGTGCAGCACTATATCTCTCTCTCTGTTTCTGGCACAACAGCGCCCCTACTGGTACTCATTAAAGTCACATAGTCACATACATAGTCACATAGCCACATACGTAGGTTAACACAGACATTGCTGTTCCTTGGAGTGGTTGCACCACTCAAAAAAGAAGAAGACAGGGTTGCCTGTTGCTCTGATGAAGGCTCATAGCCGAAACGCGTAAGCGTTTACTTTTGGTGTGTGCCAATAAAAAAGTGGAAATGTGAGTGAAAATGTTGGATGTGCTACCTTTTTTGAATTGTTTTAATTCCCACATTTTGAGGGTTGCCTTCCCCGTTTGCAAATATACAACTGCACAATGTATCAACAACAGACTGATTAATGCTGATGCCCTGTGGCAGGTCGCATTGTTACCAATGAAACTGAAAGCCTTTTTGGAAGGGGAACTGGGCTCGGTATATTGTATGCAAAGATAGCTCGGTGTTCTCGACATACTACTGACTGCAACTGTCTGCAAGTAGCCTAAAAGTTCATTTTCAATTGCTTCCCTCGCTCTGAGTCAGTGCCGTGACGGTATACTCGTACACCCAGTTGAATCTGACTCTGTGATGAGCTGGGGAGCCAGCACAGTGATCACACCCAGTTGAATCTGACTCTGTGATGAGCTGGGGAGCCAGCACAGTGATCACACCCAGTTGAATCTGACTCTGTGATGAGCTGGGGAGCAAAGCACAGTGAGCACACCCAGTTGAATCTGACTCTGTGATGAGCTGGGGAGCAAAGCACAGTGAGCACACCCAGTTGAATCTGACTCTGTGATGAGCTGGGGAGCAAAGCACAGTGAGCACACCCAGTTGAATCTGACTCTGTGATGAGCTGGGGAGCAAAGCACAGTGAGCACACCCAGTTGAATCTGACTCTGTGATGAGCTGGGGAGCAAAGCACAGTGAGCACACCCAGTTGAATGCGACTCTGTGATGAGCTGGGGAGCAAAGCACAGTGAGCACACCCAGTTGAATCTGACTCTGTGATGAGCTGGGGAGCAAAGCACAGTGAGCACACCCAGTTGAATCTGACTCTGTGATGAGCTGGGGAGCAAAGCACAGTGAGCACACCCAGTTGAATCTGGACTTCAGCCAGCTCTCTTCCTTTGCTCCTCCCTCTACAGGAGAAGGTGCTGACTATTCTCTTTTAGTGACGGCATGGCCCGGGGATGGTTGTCATCCATGCCAGATCCGGCAATATACATTATACATAATAAAATAAATGTGCGTGCGTGCGTGCATGTTCGTGCACGTGCGCATGCGCACACAGGCTTGTATACTACAGCCTAAGCTTTTATTTTTATTCTTGAAGCTCTACCTGCACCCCTACCTGCTGTATCTGTGCTGTGTTACGTGCTGCATTGCTGCTATGACAACTGAATTTCCTCTCTCTTGGTCGGTCCGTCAGTCCGTCCGTAAGTAATATGCATCAGGCAACAGCTGTCAGTTTGTATGCTTCAGTTAAATTGATAGATATCTGATTAATGTGTATACGTGCGCGCACACACACACACAGTCACACACACACACACACACACACACACACACACACACACACACACACACACACACACACACACACACACACACACACACAGAGCTTTAGTCTTCCCTCTGGCTCAAATTGAGTGATGGAGGACCTAAAATAGGCAACAGTTTGTCCAGGACAGTGAGGACACATTAGGTTTCACCTGCAACATGCACAATGCTAAATACCTTCTGAAAGACAGAGAAAGGCCACATTGTTCCAAAGTCATCAAAGAGGTTGCTTGAAGGGGGGGGGGGAGAGAGAGAGAGAGAGAGAGAGAGAGAGAGAAAAAGAGAGAGAGAGAGAGTATGCATGCATGAATTCCATTAATCAGATCCTTCAATCATCAATTTAACTAAAAGCATACAAACTGCCAGCTGTTGCCTGATGCATATTACTCACTCTCCCCTAGCCTAGACGTCCCCCCCGTCCCCCAATCTCTCTCCCTCCCTCTTTCTATCTGTCTGTCTCTCTCTCTCTCCACATCCATCCCTTGTGTGTCTCGCTAGTAAATGTTGCATCATCAGGGATCTCTCCAGCCCTCTTTTCTCTCTCGTCCATATGTTAGATCTTTCTCACGTCTGTCTCTCCCTCTTCTCTCCCCCCTTCTCTCTCTCTCTCCCTCTTCTCTTCTCTCCCCCCCTTCTCTCTCTCTCTCTCTCTCTCTCCCTCTTCTCTTCTCTCCCCCCACCTCTCTCTCTCTCTCTCTCTCTCACACACAAAAGAGAAACCACAGAGGAACAAAACAATCAATGTAACATAGAGACAACGATCTTACGAAACCATAAGGATTGTGCATTTTCTGTCAGAAATATACATCCACATTGGAAAGGTTATCTTGGGATACACTTTTGAAACAAATGACAGCAGTAACTACAGTATATTTCAATGTGTTGCATTCACTCTCTATGAAACCTAAATGGCAGTTTCTTAGATGTATTTAAAGGTATTGTAGGTAAAGGTAATTGCTCTCAGCCCCGATCCCCCCCCCCCCCCCCCATCCGTTCCCTTTCCTTTGTGTCTCTCTTTCATAGTAATAGTGTTTATGTTGCATCATCAGGGACTTTCTCTGAGGTGGTGTTGTTGTAGGGCTTTCCTCATCATATCACCTCTTGCATTCTCTCCTGACACACACACACACACACACACACACACACACACACACACACACACACACACACACACACACACACACACACACACACACACACACACACACACACACACACACACACACACACACACACACACACACACACTCACTCACTCTTGTTTGTCTCTCAGAGGGACTACTGTTGACAACTCTGTGACATACACACACACACACACACACACCAATCCTGCAAACTTTGGAAGCCAATCTTAGCCAATCAGATGACTATACCGATGTGCGTAATGTATACGGATAACATCTGTAGGGGTAATATAAAAAAATGGGGCAGAGATTCGGAATTGGCGTCCAGGGAGTGTGTGTGTGTGTGTGTGTGTGTGCACTGCACAGTTTCGTAGTGAACGGGCCAGCGGTGCCGGAGATTAGCTGATAACAGACAGAAGGACGGACCGACACACAAACACACACATGTACACGGACAGACAAAAACATAATATAACATCGTCTCCACCAGATATCGCCTGGCAGAGACAATAATCATACTATAATTCAGCCAATGTCTGCATGTCTGAATGTCTGTCTGTCTGTCACTGCCGTAGCTCCTCACCACCTGCACCAATCACTCCCACTTTTCACGCAGGCATATGGAGGGCGTAACGAGGGGGGGGGGGGGGGGGGGGGGCAATATCTCACAACGGGTAAGGGCTAGTAATTATAATTGTCACCTTTTTTTAAATAAATTATTTTATTAGCATCACACTATACTGTATATTGTTTGCATTATATACAACGTTAATATAAAATGATTACAATGTCAAATCATGAGGTTCCCCTGACCTGATGAAAAAGGAAGGGATGTCCGCACACTGAATTGAAGCTCCCAGGAAGATTCTTTATTTGTAACAACGTTTCGACCTCTGTGGGTCTTCGTCAGGTATGAGTATACAACATCAAGAGGCGTATTATATACAACAGCATATGGGCAGGTCTACAAGGAACAAGCTCTGATGCAATGATGAAAATCAAGCTAAGACACGCCCACCGCATCTAAAAGGATGAGGCTGACCCTGACCATACCCGAAGGCGGGGTTGGCGAAAGGGCCTGTCTGTGTGGAGTTTGCATGTTCTCCCCGTGTCCCCTAGGGTAGGTATACCCTCACAAAAAACATGCAGTAATCCTGGTCACTAAACTGCCTCCCCCTGGCCAGCCAGGGCGCCTGATGGAGGGGAAAGGAACTGGTTGGAATAACGTGTTCCTTCCACACGCTACGTCCAACCAGGGAAACTCCCCCCCCGTCAGGTGTAAAGGAGCAACTTGGACACTCAGGCATGAAGGAAGCATGAGTTCAAGTCCGTTGCTCTCCCCTTGTCCCCCATATATGGGGACTAGGTTGGTGGAGGGTGTGTAGAGCCCAGGATCACATTAGATGATTGACACAGGGGTGAAAAATGGGTTACAAAATCGTGGGATAAAAAAAATATATATATATAAAAAAAAAGAATGAGGCTTCAATCAGCATGTAGGCCGTAGGGCGTGTCAAGCTGAAAGACTTGAAATATATTGAACAATAGTTCAATAGTTTTATCTTTTTAACTTTTGTGTATTGTGTTATTGCCATTATTTGTCCCTATGCTACGTATGTCCTCATTATTTTGTACTGTAATTACACTATACCCTACTAGTTATTTTACTATTATATTTTCGAAACGTTGTTACAAATAAATAATCTTCCTGGGAGTGTGCGGACATCCCTTCCTTTTTCATTGTACATATTTTTGACCAGCACCTGTAGAATTCCTGGAGATGTGCATGCTTCCTGTCGTATCCGTTCCCCTGACCTATGACACAGCATCTGCATCAGAAAGTCTCTTTGCCTTCTGACAAACTTTCACTCCGCTAATGGCCATGAAAAAGTATGAAAGTTCATAATATGCTAGCTGTTATGAATGCACTCTCCCGAGTCTCTCTCACTCTTCTGTTGCAGACAACGCTTTGAAAAGAGTGAAGTGAAGCCTTTGTCGTCTTCTCACAGGAAAAGCGCTCAAAGATTCTTTATTCATGAAGCATGTTTTAGACCCACATCAGAAGCAGACAAGGAGGCAAGGGGGTTTCACGTCCAATTATCAGATGTGCAGCATACTATACTGTAGAGTGAGGCAAGGAGGTGAATGGAACATTACATTTTTAATTGGAAATAAATCTAGACTTGAAAGAATGAGGGGGAGAGAGAGAGAGAGAAAGAGAGAGATACCTGAAGACTGAACAAGGCGTAAGGAGAGTGCAATGTTTGTGTGCCTTTCAAGAGAGAGAGCATGACAGATGCCACTGAGAGTGACAGATATCCACTGCAAAATCCCAGCATCCATAGAAGTGTGAAAGTGGACACAAATGGGTCCTTAAAGTTGTAGTTGGGCATAGATGGGAGGCAAAGCTGACACAATAACTTTCTTTCCTGAACGTTGAGTGTGAATTATTCATCATTGATAATGATAATAGCATAGTGAGGTTCTTTGCAAGCGTTCTTAGAGTTGACTGGATGGCCCCTGTTGGTTTCTTCTCTCCAAAATGAAGAAGAAAACAAGTCCCCACGGCCCACACACACACACACACACTCAGCACACATAGCACTCACCCCGAACAGGTTGTTCCTATTTGACAGATCGAGCTGACAGAGAGGAGGGATGGTGTTTAGGTAGGGAGAGAGAGAGAGAGAGAGAGAGAGAGAGTGTTCCTTATCAGGGCAGGCACTGCTAGCAGCTGTTTTTTTGTTGGCTTCCCACTTTGCGTTCAAAGGCAGGGTCTGTCCGACTTTGGAGAAGTTGATGGGGCTGCTGACTGGGTGTTTTTGGTGAACGTGTGTGTGTGTGTGTGTGTGTGTGTGTGTGTGTGTGTGTGTGTGTGTGTGTGTGTGTGTGTGTGTGTGTGTGTGTGTGTGTGTGTGTGTGTGTGTGTGTGTGTGTGTGTGTGTGTGTGTGTGTGTGTGTGTGTGTGTGTGTGTGTGTGTGTGTGTGTGTGTGTGCGTGCGTGCGTGCGTGCGTGCGTGCGTGCGTGCGTGCGTGCGTGCGTGCGTGCGTGCGTGCGCGTGCATGCATAAGTGCGTGCGTGCGTGTGTACGCATGTGCTAAAAAATATTTGGGGAGTTGGGTGCTTACAATTAAAAAATTGTAGAAGACAATTGAATGGCACTCTTAACCACCGTCTTAAAATATTGACGTCCTCATAAGTATAGTATTAGAAACGTGTCTTATATCGTGCGCATTTGTTGGTAGTGGTAGACTTTTTTGAGTTTTGTGTGACTTTGTGACTGTGACAGAAGACAGAAGGGTTGTTTGAAGAGACGAGCTCCTAAAACACAGCAAACATGTTTTGATGACACTCTGCCTGAATACACTTTTATGGTTATGGTTGTGGTAGACTTTGACAACAACATGTAGTTACGTAGCTATAGCCGTCTATACCGATTTACACTGTGATTTCATACGCTACAAGCTCACAATACGTCAGCTTTTCCAGAATGCAGAATATATTCTGCAAACATATTTAAGATGTTTTGGGCTTTTTTTCTGCCTTCATTTAATAGGACAGTATAGACTGACAGGAAATGGGGAGAGAGAGATGGGGAGTGACACGCAGCAAAGCTCGCCAGGATCGGGATTGGAACCTGACACGCCGTCGGGCTGGATTAGCAGCCTAGGTGCCCCAACATCTACACCATTTATCACTTCTGTACCCATGGGACAATGGTGACATATATACATCTATGATGTGCTATAGGGAATTCTTAAAGCGACATACGTATACAGTACAGTAGAGATCTATGTGAAATCATGTCAGGCAAGCACAGTAAGTATAAGTGCCCCTTCTTCAAAGATATAGACCCCCTAGTGTTTTCATATTTTTCACCTGTACAGTAGCTTTGCATTCCAGTGTGCGTGCATGTGGTGCATAAATGTGCGCCAGTTTGTGTTTCTGTTTGCCCAAGTGTGCATAACCTGTTTGCAAGCATATATGCGCGTGTACGCGTGCGTGCGTGTGCGCGTGCGTGTGCGCGTGCGTGTGTGCGTGTCATGGGTGTATCAGTGTCAGCTCCCAGGTGTGTCCGTGTGCTCTGCATGGTATCAGTGCCGTGTCATATGGCCAGGTAGGGGCTTCAGTTACCCCTCTACCATGATGGCTGAATGTAATGAGGCCATTAGATCCTGCTAATAGCTTGTAGGGTCAGTCGAGCGAGAGAAAAGCCAAGGGGATCAGCTTGCACTCTGTGCTGCCCCGGTCGGGCCCTCGCTGGTTCGTTGGCTTATCAAACTGTTTGCTCGATTCATCCTTCAGCAGCTCCCATATCTATGCGCTCTGTTTTCCCTCATTTATCCAAGCGATGTATAATTAAATTCACAGTAAATGGGATTAGTAATTACAACTTGCCTCTCATATCTGATTCGCTGACACCATTCTGGGTCTATCTGGACAAAGTGTGAGTGTCAGACGGTGCAAGAAAGCAGGGAAAGCAGAAGGAAATAGACAAGAGAATGGAAGAGAGAGAGAAAGTAAGAATTGGGGATGGGAAGAAAGAAAGAGAAAGAATACACAGAGAGAAAGCATAAAGACAGAAAGTATAGGCCTAAATAAAATAAGGAGAGAATTATGTGTGCGTGTGTGCAAGTGAGCAAGAGAGTGGAAGAGAGAGAGAGAGAGAGAGAGAGAGAGCAGAGGGAGGGATAGAAGGAGAAAACAGATGGAGAGAGTGAGAGGAGTCTAAAACATCAGGAGGTGCACTGTGCAGTGTATGAATATCAGCATTCCACACCCAAGGCATCAATCGTTTCCTATTTCCTGGTTAGAAGTATAACAGCTGTCATTCTGCAAACCGATAATGTCACGTTGTGCCCCGGGCAGTTTTCATCCCCCAGTTTTGTCTTTTAAATTACATTTTCAACTTAAGATGGTTTTCTGTCAGGTTGAGGGAACAAGACATCACGGAGGAGGCAATGGAACGAACACTCTTCAGATTAAATTCTACAGGGAGAAGAATCTGTTCCCGACCGGCGGCCCTTAACCCATTCTGACCTGAGGTCAGATTCTAAAAATGTCTTTATACATCCTGACAGTTTTCCATTCTGACCTGAGGTCAGATTCTAAAAATGTCTTCATACATCCTGCTGCTCACAGCTCTTTAAAATATTTTCAGTCAAAAAATGAGTTATCCCAGCAAGCACGGTCAGGACCTGGACGAATTAGCGTCGTCTCTATTGGGGCCAGATCAAATCAAGCCGAGACTAGTCATATCTGGCCCAGAATATTATGGGTGCAGGTCTTTTTTCCGACAGCATATTGATCCGAAACCTCAATCCTAACCTAACCCTAACCGCAAGCACGGGAGCAGCGCATGTCGGACCATCGCTTTTTCGCATCGCAGTGAATGTCCCCCCGCTGCGGAGCGGACCGTTGCCCCGTCGGCTAGAATGCTGTCGGAAAAAAGGCCGCCTCCCGAATATTATCACCTGATTTCAACCAACATAACTTCTGCCCCACTATAAGACGAGGGACATCCTGGATGAATCAGAGAGAGTTCCGGTCGAGGCCAGATCAACTTAAGTCATATCACAACTATAGTCAGATCTGTCCCAGAATAAGCTATATTATTCTCGGAAATGACGTAAACATCATCCCCATATATGGGCTGTGATCTGGCCTATAGTCCTGAACGTCACCGGAGTCACCGGAGGACGTCGTCATGACATCATTTGGCTTGCTGGGACGGTTATCTCGCCTGCATTTAACTTAAGCAATGGAACCTTCTTCCTCTACTCCCACAGTGGCATCCCTTGAGGCAAATGGCAGCTAATTAAAGGCTACATGGCTGACCTTTGTCATCCGTCTGCCCACACACTGTCCAGTCCACTGAAGCGGAAACGAGAGCAGGGAATTTTGCCAGTGTTCACAAAATGCACTTTTTGAGGAGGTAGATGAATGCGCCCTCTCGAGTTTAAATCAGCTTTTCCCGACCTTTTCTGTATCAGGGGCCCCCTTGGAAATCTCAAACGCATTCACAGCCCACCCACTACTTAACTTTTTTTTTTAAACATTCCTATTTATCGGTATCACAATTTCGTTGTTGTTGACTAAAACATTATTTTAACCAATGTAGTAGAATATCTCAACACCACAATGGCCGTGGTTGGAAATGCTCTCCCTGCTCTTCTACTGTGTAACTCAGTCTCAGATCCTGTGGCTGGGTGGGACACCTACAGGTTGACCAAAGAATACCTCTGGAACGTTATGCCTTCTATAGTATAGGGATTAAACTGGTTAATAGTGGCACTTCAGTTAAAAGTTTCAGAAAAACACCTCCTCCGATAACCACGAAAGTATGTGAGCTGGAGAACGAGGAGAGAACGTTGAAAGCCTAGGCATTGATCCTCAGTCCACTCGCCCACCCCAGCACTGGGATCATATCTGCAGTTCCCACGGCCTGACCTGCTGTTACACCTTAGCGCTGCATTTGATATGCAAACCTGTCCATGTTCACTAAAACAATATGTAGATAGTTGGATATCTAGACTTGTCACAATTATTACATAATTGCCTATACTCACAATTATTTGAGATAATCGCAATTATGTTTGCATAATCGTCAATCTTTTCCATGTTGAAAAATGGTGTACATTTTTGGGAAATATATAGGCTATATATTTAAATTGTGAAATGTGTCTGTGATTTCTTTGTATATTATAATTATATTATTAAGTGTGCAATTTTTGATTACAAAGCATAAAAGGCAAACAGAAATACAAATTGTAAATGTTCCAATGTTCAATGCAAAAAAAACGTGTTAATCGCAATTATTTGCATGATAATTTATCGTCAACTTAAATTTGAGCACTATACTATCGATAGCCAGCCAGACAGAGAGACAGACAGCCAGACAGCCAGACAGACAGACAGCCAGCCAGCCAGCCAGACAGCCAGCCAGCCAGCCAGCCAAGATTATATCACATGGCCGGCAGCCAAGTCTGGGCACTAAATGTCAACATAAGACGTCATGTGGCCGATATAAATACATCTTGTAACAAGCTGTAACTCATTTAGTTTCATACAAGAAACAAGCCAGGATGGATAAACGTGATAAACTGAACACAGGCCAATTCTGTCGGTTCAAAGTTGTGTCTGTTCTTATATCTGCTTATAGCTGTCCAAAGTGCACACACGCACAGCACACGCACACACACACACACACACACCTGGGCATTTCTATTTGTGAAGCAGATCTTCAACAGCTCTCGCGGTCTCCTGACTCGGTCAGTATGTGTCGGGGAAACCCTGCCTGAGACACCGTGGCATGTACTTTCATTTGCCTTCATTTGAAACATGACAGCAGGCAGTGTGATGTGACTGACAGATATGCGACGGAAAAGCCTGGTCTGAATGACTGATAGCATAGCAGGGAGACCGAGAGCCTCCTGTGCACTAGTGTGTGTACAGAAGATGATGAGTGGCAGAAGAAAGAAAGAAAGAAAGAAAGACTTAATAACCTGTGTGTAACGATTATCATTGTGACTTCTCATACAACAGTTTCTCACGCAATATCATATATACGACAGGAAAGGTTTCGCTTTTGACTGTTAATGGTGGAGAGACGCTGCACGCCACTGTGTCAGGAATCAGGGATTCAGCATCATTAGCTGGCTTCATTTTCTGCCGCTCCGCTCTTTGTATTTATTGTCTCCCTGTGTTTTGTGGATGCAGCTGCTCTTATGGGCATCTGTGTTTAAGCCATAGCTTAGCGGTTGGATCGTGACCAACATGACTCAGCAACACCTTGAGCTTGATTGCTTTGAGAGATGACACTGGCGTTCTGTTTGCCTAGTGCCACTTTGCATTGTTGCATTTCCTCTGATTGGGTAAACATGAGGGACAGATGGCTGCCTGACTGTCATGGTAACAACGCCCTTGAGCAAACAGACGTACAACAGTCACAGGACACACGCAATCACATTGAAGTAGCCTGCGTCTTGCTGTTCCTTGCAAATGACACCAAGAGCTGTTTATTACCCAGTAAATGTCATCTGCGGAAAGAACTCTATTATACTGATTGTTGTGTTGTATATACGTGCGCGTGCACACACGCACGCAAGATTTAATTGCCAATTAAACTAATGGCACTATGTTTTCTGTCTGCCTTTTTTGTTTATTCCAGAGACATCAAACCAGACAACATCCTGTTGGATGAGCACGGTAAGATCTTCATATCATTCACTTCACCGAGACAGACTACTGTAACTATAATGGACATGCAGTCATCTGGCCATAATGGACAGGACAGGCTCGGCCAACAAACTTTGGCCCGAGCCCTTGTTACTTTACAGCCAACTGCCAGAAAATGATTTGAAACCCCCGACTTAATGCTTAGTGACCGCAAACCACACTGAGATGAACACGCAGAAGCCATTATGGAAAACAATGGAGACCATCGAGTCCATTGCTATATGGTCCAAATAGAAACCGATAACTTATCTAGGCAAACAAGAAGAATGACGTTAAACTCAATTAGTTCCACTCTGTGCGATTATATACAGTATAGAACAGTGGTTCCCAACCTTCTCAGGGTCCCTGGATCAGGGCCCACTTCATAATCTTGAAAGCGTTCGCGGCCCATCCGTCTGACCACTTACGACTGGGTGGGCCACGTGCATTTGCACAGCGTCTATTTTTAACCCATTCTGACCTTACATTAGATTCTAAAAATGTCTTCTGTATACATCCTGACAGTTTTCATTCTGACCTGAGATCAGATTCTAAAAATGTATTCTATGTCAGTCGTTCTTCGATTTTTCAAAAATAGCAGACCTACAAGCTCGTAGCACGCCACTCGCCAATTGTAGATCTGCTATTTTAACGTAGTAAGCTCCGACCTACTTATTGGTACCACAGTGATTGTTCAAGGTTTTATTAAATGTTATATTATTAATACAATCTTAGTGGTAATCACGTGGGGGTCCTGACGTCTCACCAGTGGGCCCCTGCCTCTACGGGTTGCCGTAGAAGCGCTGCACTGTGGACAGAGCCGTCGCAATACGCACTGCGAGTAGGGCAACACTGTGGGGGGCAACAAAATGTGCCAAAAAGCGCCAAGCCGACCCTCATAATAAAACTTTATCCGCGGCTCTGCCGTGTAATAATGCACGCCCATGTGTGGCCCCTGACATGTTCAACAGCGTTCAGATCCCAGCAGTCTCGTTACTGTACAGTACATGTCTCCAGACACGGTCAGTCTGTGTCAGAGAAACCTTGACCTGACAACTGTGACATGTACATTCTTTGGAAACAGCCGGCAGTGTGATGCGAGTGTGACTGACTGAGCTGTGAGGGAAGAGCCTGGTCTGAATGTCTGATGACAGAGGGAGACAGAGAGCCCCATCATAGTAGGATGTAGTGACGAATGACACACAGATATAGAAACAGATTGACGGTTGGAGGTATCGGACAGACAGATGGCAAAAGAGCAAACAATCAAAATCATTCCACTCAGATAATCGATTGAGGGCATGCAGGATTGCAGGCCCTCGTTTGCAGCGTCCAGAATACAATAAAAAATAAACAAGTAACATTACACACGAAAAGAAAGAAGAAGAAGAAGAAAGATGAAAGAGAATAAACAGAATGACAGTTAAAAAATGGAATAAACAACAAACTCATCTAAAACCATTACAGTCCCCTAACCATAACCTCAGTCTTATCCGACCACGTGAGTCAGTCATAGAATGTTTTCGCTTTGGCGGCAGTCATTTCACTTGATTTTCTAGCATAATCGTGTCCAGGAGGAGCCGGAGAATTCCGTTTAAAGTCAAGCTGCAGGGGATACTGAGGGATTCTGCTGCACTAGCACTGAAAGCAGTCTCACCTAAATCAGTTCTGGCACTGAGGCACCCAGAGAACCAGCTAGTAACTGGAGCCACTCAAAAGTGGGCCAGAGTTTAAGGTCATGTCGATGGTAACTTTCTGGCTTGTATGTCCAAAACTGTTACTTTTCAGGAAATGTTAATCTTATCATCATACATATCATCATATGTCACACTCCGTGCTCAGTCAATCAAATCATCACATTCTGTGCTACAAACACATCCTGTGCTCATACACACAAACACACACACAGCTTTTACATAGGAGGGGCTAGCGCCCCTCAAAAAACATAAAAAGTTGAAATATGGAGATATGAGGTTTCTGCCCGACTAGTTATTATTGTGTCTCTCATACAGAGACGACCAACCAACCTTATCAGACAGCAGGCATCAGCAAGCAAGCTTGGCCTCGGGCCAATTTTCTTTTTCCCTAAGCCATTAGATGGTGGATCAGAACACCATCTGTGACTATGGACCTGGATCATGCCACAAACCACCTCATTAACCCATTCTGACCTGAGATCAGATTCATACGAGGTTTCCACTGGACACACACTGGTCTGATTAACCCATTCTGACCTGAGATCAGATTCTAAAAATGTCAGTCGTTCTTCGATTTTTCTAAAATAGCAGACCTACAAGCTCGTAGAGCGCCACTCGGTAGCGCGCTACGAGCTTTAGCTATTTTTCAATAGCTAAAGCATAACATGATGCTAACACCAAAATGGGTTCCCGTTCAGAATGGGTTAAACAATAATAATAACTATTGCTATAAAAGTTAATAAAAGAGGTGTGTGGTATAACTACTCCATGAAAAGTAGAATCAAATGTTACAGCCAGGTGCATACAGAAAGGCTTGTATAATAATTTTGTGCATCCTTGAATTTAGTCAATCAAAACATATTTTATCTACAGTCATACTCGAACAAATTCTCTTTCATGTTTCAAGGTCTCTCTTAGAGCAGAGACAATCCATGTATTGTTTAATGCATTGAAACACAGTTTCTGTTCGTTTTTCATCAAAAGGTTTCATCAAGAAAAGTTCAGATAATGTAAATATAACTTTGGCTTCATCAATGAGAAGCCTTTGCTGTCCACATCCTATACCTATGTGGGAATGTTAGTCAGATATTCTAAATTATTTACTAAATATAATTTCCTGGGCCAGATTTTATCGATGGCAGGGCCAGTTCTGGCCTACATGCTGCCTGTTGCCTAGCGCTGTCATACAGGATATTATACCGTAACTGTAGTAATAAACCTCAGGCCAGTGAAGGCAGGTTGCATCGCCATTATCCAGAATCAGTAGGAAAGTTGATTCAACAATCCTCTTCCTACAGTATATGAAATAAAGGATAACTGGCTTTATTTCCATATGAAAAGGCAATCTTTTGTCATGCATTGTCAGCAGTGTTCCTGGTGTGAACAAAAGCAATGCCAGCACCGGCAGACAGACAATGAGATTGATTATCCTTTATCAATATATGTTAATAAGGTGGTTGTGCTGGATGTTATGACAAAGTTGATGAAAAAGATTCTCTCTCACTCTCTCTCTGGTTCTTGAACATGGGGTCTGGGACTGCTAGTGGTACTTGAGTGGGCCACAGGTGGTCCCCAGGAGGAAAAACATCAAAGAAACAAAGAAATCTGAATTTAAGGATTTAAAAAAGGCATTTTTAACAACGTAATGTTGTAATGGCGGCCTGTGACACAAAATGTGTTCAAATTGCCGTCCATGGCCATTATAATAAATATCAGTTTGGGGGTCCTTGACAAGAAAAACATTGCGAACCACTGCTCTAAAGTCCCGTCCCCTCTCATTCTCACCTTGTTTTACTCAAGTATGTATGTGAGCCACTGCTCTAAAGTCCTGTCCCCTCTCATTCTCACCCTGTTTTACTCAAGTATGTATGTGAGCCAACTGACATCGGGGGATCAGGGCACGGTGACTAAGGCACCGTTTCTATTTTCGTATTGTTTATTTTATTGAGTAAGTATCCAATTGCAAACAGTACAGCCAGAGACTCAGAGGATCAGTGGCCAGATACCTGTCAAACGACTTCTCCGGAGTGAGCGATGCCCACGGGCATAACGGCAGAAGGAGATCAACTGACCTCGCTCCCCAAAATTCGGCTCAAACACGGGGGGGGGGGAATGCATTCTACTATAACCCATTAAAGATCTTGACTCCCTACCCAAACTCAAAAAATGGCTGGCATCAAAATAGAAGTGAGCACAGTTTACAGTTTACTCCCTGCTAGTAGCATCCTCTGCCGGCCAGCCCACCCCTCCTTTTAAATATACCTTATTGCGACCGAAGGTCGCAGTTTATATAAAACCTCACCTCACTCACAATCCCCGTCACTCACAATCTTCACTCAATCTTTCGCTCACAATCCTGGGCACAATATATTGTGTTCCCTCAGGCGTCTTACTGGTATCTCTTCTATCTTTGACCACTTTCCAGGAAGGAAATCCCTCCTCCTGCAGCAGCAGCAGCAGCAGCAGCAGGGAGTTACATTATTACACTCTGAAAACTATTTACTCATCATGTGCTCGTGTGAGGTGATGTTGCATTGTTTAAATATCGGCTGCACAGATCTGCCGAGGGAGACCATGTTTGTCAGGGTTATATTTCACACATTCTGTACAAGCACATAGCATACATAATATATCGTTGTGGTCTCTAGAAGAGCATTAATGTGTCTGTCTGTGTGCGTGTCCGTCCGTCCGGCCATGTCTGTCTGTCTGTCTGTCCGTCTGTCTGTCTGTGTCAGCGGGGTGCGCACGCTTATCCGACACACCAAAGGTCTGACATGCATAAATCGCCCGTCGCTCCCGACATGCGTTGGTCCGACACGCGTTGTGGCGTGCGTGCGGTTAGGGTAAGGTTTGGGGTAGGTTGTCGGTCTAATGACTGTCGGACTGTTAGTATGTTGGCACTGGCTGTACCGGCAGGCCAAGGAAGTAAATTACCAAATATACACAGTATCAATTATCTATTTTTGGGGCTGTGAATAGTCATCATTGTCATGAATACGCTGTCCCGCTGACCCACCAATCACTCTTGCCCAAACATTCAGAGTTCAGGGAAGCCATGCTGTTACTAGACCCCGATCTTGTTTTGACTGATTGTCGTTCCTTATTTGTTTTGTCCCTGGTTTGTGTTACATAAGGTCACACAAGGTCTCACGATGCTTTGTGAGCTTGTAGATCAGCTATTTCGAAATGGCCGAAATGTATATATACAGTAGGACTGAAGTGGTTACTGCATGTTTTGTGATAATAATCCAATGTCATGTCATACTATCAGTCTTAGCCTATACAGTAGGTGAGACCGTGAGACTAGTGACCTTTGGCAGAGAGAAGGGCTTCTCTCTGACAAAGTACTGTTCTCTCTGTCTGGACTATATAGGCACCGACTCTGTGCTTACAGTGGAATCGTCTTTTTAAAAGTAGGCCATGTTCCAATGCATTGGCTAGTGGTTAAGATGTATACCAGAACCAAGCATATGCCTACAGGCCAAGGACTTTCTTTCTGAGCCTCACCCCTACCGTCTCTGTCCCAGTTCTGTCCACCAGAGACCTGTGGCCGGCAACCTCTATTTAGCGCCGAGCGGTGACCTGTTTTCAAGTGTGAAGTTGCCCCATAGTCTTTGTCAAGGGCTACACACACCGTCTGCGTTCACGCCTCGCCTGACGCTCCGATATACGCCACCGCCCACCGTTCTATTTTCCATGTGCCGCTGCGCTGCGCACCCGGTGTGTGTAGCCCTTTAGATGGACAGACTGTTGATAGTTCCCTCTGGTACTGCCTCTGCTTCACTCCTATTGGTTGGCAGGGCTCTGAAGTGACATTGACATTGAGTGCTGTGTTGGAGTTGAAACTGTTTGTATGTCGAGTTTGTTGAGATGTGCCGCGTGCGATGCAATACGTTGACATTTTGGGCCCGAGGGTGGCTGCGGAGGAAATGTCATGCAGGTGTCACAAGCAGGGAAGTCTCAAAGCAATCTGGCCATTATATTTTAAAAGGCGAGGTATTATGTTGTCATTCCTGTGAGTCCACAGTGTGAAACATTGAATGCACACTTGCAGTAGGCCAGGGAAGAACCTCCGACCCTAATATTTCATGGTGGTATAACAACAGATCGCAACAGATCGGGTATACTGTAGGCAACCGGGTCCTGGAGGGGATCTGCGGAGATTAATTACCGGTATCTAGTTTTAAATCAAATACAATGTGCTCAACTCGTGTTTATCTTTAAGGTATAGCATACATGAAGAAGAAAGACTAAGACAGCACTATACGAATAGACTTGTAATTGCCACATGGACGTCTTGAGGCAAGCCACTCTTCTTCAGTGTAACCAATAGCTACAGGCATAGCCACATGGGGAAGCCGTTTAGACCAGGGGTCTATAAACGTGTGGGCTGTATAGAGGATACTGCAGACTAGTGCAAGCCCCCCTCCTGCAACAGAGAAAAGAAGGAAAGGACACTTCATGCCCTTCAGCATCCATGGACAGCAGCGTTGTCACCAAGACTCAACAATACAAGTTGAGGGAGCTGTTTTAAGCCAAGCGATGTATGCTTTACAGGAAATAACGACATACCCCCCCCCCCCCGCCTCTCTGTCTCTGGTGTATAGGCAGCGAAAACCACGCCACGTTGAAATCCTTATCTTTGATTGATGAACAAATTTGACACAATGAATTGATAATCGGGCGTAGCAGATTACAGAGCGTTTTTTTTATGGCAGAAGTGTATTTAGAATTAAGTGCTGGGATGGGGATTTTATGAGAATACGAATGTGTCATTGTGCGCAATATGTGGCAATATATTATAATCCCATAAAGCCGATATAGCTCTCTCTCTTGCAGAGTTATTAGGGGGCCTTGTAATTGAAAGGTTTGAGAACTTGCATTAATATAGATCAGATGCTCATGAGGTGAGACTTCCTCTAGACTCCACTGTCCTGGATGTGTCTGCAACGCGGCGGGGGGGAGACGGGCACGGGGACAAGAAGAGAGGGATGGAGCGAGGCTGGAGGGGAGAGAGGCAAACAAAGAAGTGATGAGAAGAAACCCTGTCAGGGGGAGAAGAAGGAAAGGGTAGGGTGAAAGGGGAGCAAAGAAAGGGGGGGAAAAAGGAGGGAACAGAAGAGAGGAAACCCACTCAACCGAAGAATTGCTATATGCGGCAAGACAAATTGTCAGGAGTGCATTGTTCTTTTCCAATCTCTCTCTATATCTCGCACGCACGCACGCACGCACGCACGCACGCACGCACGCACGCACGCACGCACGCACGCACGCACGCACGCACGCACGCACACACACACACACACACACACACACACACACACACACACACACACACACACACACACACACACACACACACACACACACACACACACACACACACACACACACACACACACACACACACACACACACACACACACACACACACACACACACACACACACACACACACACACACACACACACACACACACACACACACACACACACACACACGGCTCATTAGCGGGTGCTCTGTATGCATGGCAAAAACGTGTGGCCATCTTGATCTTGCGTCAAGGTGAAAGAGAGGTCATTGTTTTGACTTTGGAAATCAGTTCTATATACTGGATTATTGTGCAAAACCTCTTGAAAAACTCTGTGTTGTAAACTATGCCCATGCAGTTACATTAGGCCAGATTCAGTATTAGCTAAATATAAATGAATTAATTATATATTTTTGTAAATGCCATTATTAATCAATAATCCAATCCAAGTCATTTAATATTAACTGGAGGGTGTTCCAGGCGAAGTGGGCAGCATTGTATAATATATACACAGATCAGTCAGCAGCAGAGAAGCTTGTAAGCTTTTTTTTTTTTTAAGATAAAACTAAATCAATAATAGTTATGTCTGCATCACGTCCATATACACACAGTACGGCCAATCAGATTTAGCATTAGAATGTAATGAATAATGACAAATGATGTGACAAATTGCAAGACACAATGAATGACACATGGTCGTTGGACAATGTGTCCAACGACCGCGAACATTGGGCAGAACACTCATACGTATACAACAAGTCACCACAGGCAAGATGGCTGTGGACACATTGCTTTTCTTTGGGAGGTTATTACTTGGATCTTTTTGGGTGGTAACTCTCTCACATTGGAAAACAGTTTTCCTCTACAGTATATGTATTTTTTTAATACCAACTTTAGTTGCTGCAGGTGGGACTGAACAACATCAAATAGACTGTATACAGTATATGCCAAAGGCCTGTACAACAGATGATGAATAGCAATACATATTATTGGCAGCATAAAAATGGTATAGCTTATTACATTTTCACAAAGGGTTGTTCCATCTGGACACATTGCATGTCTGAGAACACAAGCATGTTGCTTGATTAGACACACCAACGTGGTGGAGCATATTGACCGAGGCGCTGTGGTCAACTGTATTGAACCCTTTCAAAAATATCAATAAAAGAGTGCAGCACAGGTTATTTCTATTGCCTCCATGTTGCCGTTTGTTATTTTAAGCAACCGTCCCTATTTTGGGCATCAGCAGAGACTTTCAAACAAAGGTAAGCGGATCTACAAGCTTTTATAGATCAGCTATTCATCATATGAGCTTTGATGAAGTTTACTGTATAGCAGGGGTTAAGTGGTTAATAATGGCAGCAGTGACAGTGTGTTGTCTCTGAATCCAGATTGGCTAAAATGGCAGTTGA
The DNA here is from genome assembly GCF_963924005.1 of Protomyctophum bolini. Classification (NCBI taxonomy): domain Eukaryota; kingdom Metazoa; phylum Chordata; class Actinopteri; order Myctophiformes; family Myctophidae; genus Protomyctophum; species Protomyctophum bolini. The sequence continues at coordinate 10,457,716 of NC_137874.1, read as the reverse complement.
TCGCCGAGAAGCTTTTCAAATAATCTTGCTAAAATATACAGTTTGGAGATTGGCCTGTGATTATTTACATTGTGGGTTTCGACCCCCCACCCCCACACACACAACACAATTATGTGTTTCCATTGACACAAATTCCAACCAGGTCATGTGCGTGCGGCCATATAGCAAAAACACATTGAACAATGCAAGTCGCATTTTCATTTGAACTCAATTCAATTCTGTTCAGTTCATGTGTTTGAGTGAGCGGGAGAGGGATCCCCTGTGGCCAGCAGGAACAATCTGGGTGAGGAAATGAATCAGACACATCACGGTCACCACCTCCCTCAACACCCCGCAGTTGAAGTGCCCTTGAGCAAGGCACCTGACCCCCAAATGCTCATAATAGACTGTGGCTGGGCACTGGGCAGCTCCCAAGTGTCAATGTGTGTAACGGTTTGACTTTGAAGCAGGGCTTTGCTCAAAAGGCCTCAGGGCCCACTTGAAAAATAAATCTGAACGTGATTTACCCTGGTTTAGATAAAGCGCCCAGAAAACGAAAACTCCCCACGGAGGCACTTGGGACCACAGGCACACACGGGGAGCAGACAGGAGGAGAGAGGACATGGACCTGTCGGCAACAGGCAGAGCGCCGCCCTGGAGGCGGGAGCACAGCAGAGCATCGGGAGGGATAAGGAGGGATCAGGAGGGAGCACATGTAGAGCGTCGGGAGGGATCAGGAGGGATCGGGAGGGAGCACAGCAGAGCATCGGGAGGGATCAGGAGGGAGCAGGAGGGAGCACATGTAGAGCGTCGGGAGGGAGACCTGTGTTGCCACACAGTGAGCGAATATAGAGAACAGAAGTCGTTTCCCATTCAGGGCTGCAGGAACAACTGAAAATAAGTTCAAAACCGCAGAGTAAGTAAGTAGCATTGCCGAGCCATGAGGCCCGTGGGGCAGGAGCCTATCTTCTGTTTCTGTAGCGTGACGTGAGGCAGCTTGATGTACAGGTACACCCCCTGGACATGACGCTAGTATGTCGCAGGGGCAATCCAACCCTTGATGCTGAGTGTCAAGCAGGGAGGCATTGAGTCTTTGGTATGACCCAGGCAGGGATCGAACCCCGACCTCCCAGTCTCAGGGTGGACACTCTAACCACAAGGCCACAAGGGGGTAAAGTAGGCCTAACCATCCACCAGCTAAGTTCACTTGGCGTTGTGACTGAAACATCAGTGAATTGTCACAGACAAAAGGGGGGGGGGGGGGGGGTTTGCCATATGAAATGGTGCCATGGTGCAAATTGACCTCTTCTTACACAAGGCAAATCAGGCAAAACAAAGAGGGGGGGGGGGGAGGCTTTTCAGGAAAAGATCAGGAAAAGCGAAGAGAAGTGTGAACTGTGAAGAGGTCAGATGTCATGTCTGTACATATTGTGAGAAATTCACAAATTATCCATTGCCTAATTTGAAATCAATGTATACCACGTCAGGTTGGCACTGGAAACCAAAAAATACTGGAGAGGCTTAAAAGTGCACAGGGATGGCAGTGGGAAAATGTCTGTAAAACCCAGCTCCTGTAAGGCGATAAGAAAAAAGCCTTAAATCTGACTGAACTTGGGTCTCTGGCAGCCGTGTGATACGGTGGCTGTATGCAGAGAGGTGGAGACCAGTCTCTTTATGTATTTTTTTATCTCTGTTCTCCAGGGCATGTCCATCTGACAGACTTCAACATCGCAGCTATTGTCAAGGATGACCTGAAAGCGACCTCTATTGCTGGGACCAAGCCGTATATGGGTAACTACTATTTCTTTATTCTGTCACTGTCACACTCACACACACACACACACACACACACACACACACACACACACACACACACACACACACACACACACACACACACACACACACACACACACACACACACACACACACACACACACACACACACACACACACACACACACACACACACACACACACACACACACACACACACACACACACACACACTTTATCCTCATATCAATTTCCAGTTATCTATCTCATGACTTTTCACTAAGTGCTCTGGCATCATCAGATCAATATGGATTCAGTCCCAAAGTCAGAATATCGAGATGTCAGAGAGAGAGAGAGAGAGAGAGAGAGAGAGAGAGAGAGAGAGAGAGAGAGAGATGCGTGTGGTTATCTGTGCATGCGTGTCTCTCTCTCTCTCAGTTTGCCTGCGATACTTTACAAGCTCACAGCATGTTGCGCTGCGACGCGTCATAAGCTTGTATAGATTGTATATTTCCGTTGTGCGACACTGGCATGCAAAGACTTTAAATATACATGTGGCTTTAGAGATACACGTTGGGACGGAGATATAGAGACAGATGGAAAGGCTATAAAACTGAGACTAAGGGGGAGATGTTACAATGTAAAACCGGACAGAGAAAGAGACTCAAGTGAGGCCTGATGAGTAAGTAATCTTTGACCACTAGAAACTAAACATTTCTCACCGGCCGCAATAGATAATTTATAGCCCAACTTAGTTCCTGCTGCATAGAAAACAGGAAAGGGAACTTTGGAATCGAAAGCTTCCAGAGGCGGATGTCCCCCTGACACCATTTAAACCATTATTCATGGCAAACACGCAATTATTTATTACAAAGGCCCTAGGTTGCTTTTAGTTCAATGGAATCTGGAGGATATCCTCTTGAGACAGTCCGATCGCTGCTTCATATTCTGAGTGTTCGTGTGTTGCTGTGCATGCATCCATGCGTGCGCGTGTTTGGTTTGAGTTTCGGGGATGTGTGCGCACTGCGCACGAGTGTCTGTCTTTTTCCTTTGTGTTTGCCTTTCTACTTTGTTGTGGATCATGTGAATGCACGTTTTGCATATCTATATAATAGTACAGATCATACATACTTCATAGTACAGATCATACACCTACAGAGCCGTTCATAATCATTTGATAGGATGAGATATTTGATATGCTAGGATAGATGCTGATGAAAAAGATGAATACTGCAGGTGCACTGACTCACAAAGAGCCCACCTCAACATAGCTGTGCATGCCACCAGCATCCTTATTACTGTACATCTACTGTACCAGGTGATAGCCTACAACCTTGTCAGAGCCAGGGGAGAAACGCACTCATGCGGCTGAGCAGATTTCCTGCCCCAGAGGAATATATTCCCTAATGCAGCCATGCCCGTATAATGATCGCTGAGGCTCCATGTGAGAGTTATTCCCATTGACGAGCGATAACACAGCAGTTTTACTATTATGCAGGTGATTGTCAACCTTTTGAATTTCAAGGACCCACAGTATGATATGCATTAGTCCACCGGACCTTTTGGTGTTAGCATTACGTTATGCTTTAGCTATTGAAAAATAGCAGATCTACAAGCTCATAGCGCACCACCGAGTGGCGAGCTACGAGCTTGTAGGTCTGCTATTTTTGAAAAATCGAAGAACGACTGACATAGAAACATAGCTTTTTCAGAAAACTGTCAGGATGTAGAAGACATTTTTAGAATCTGATCTCAGGTCAGAACGGGTTAATTTGTATCTCTGGAACCCCTGAATCTACACGGTAAAATCCTCCAGTTCAACTCTGAGAGTGTACAAATGGAACCAACTACACCCTTGCGGGTCCAAATCTACACCCTCAGTGTTTGACTCTTGAGAGTTACAGCCCCGTCACGGTCTATTTGGACCCCTGGCGGCCCCCGGACCCGACGGTGAGAACCAGTGCCCATATGCCATTGTGTAAAAATGCCGTAATCACGGTGACTGCTGCGTTTTATTCAGGCAATATACTCTCTGAACAGAGAACAGTGCGGCTGCCTTCCTGAGCAGTTTGACTTTGTGTAGTCTCAAGGGAACACAATACAGTATGATCGGTCAATATAACACCAGCTCTAGCTAGACAGTACCATGGACGTCAGGGATAGCTACTGTAGGTCAACAACGTGACCACTGCCCTGCAAAAATAACAGGGGTTGAAGTAAATAAAATAAAAACTCAAATAAATGTAAAAAATCGAATTAAAAATAAAATTAGTTTAGTTTACACGACCAAACAAGCGGCATCATCAACCCGTAGGAAGGTTATTTTGAGGCAAAGAGAAATTAGGCTATTAGTACACTGAGGATAGCCACAGGTTGACACATTTGTACTCTGTTCAACCTCCCATGCTATTTATAAGCCTCTCTAGCCTTCCTAGCATCAAAGACCAGAAATATATTGAATTGGGTCTTTGTGACCAAAACACTGATGTGGTTTATTCCACTTGTTGCAGAGGTGATTCAGAGTGAGCGGGAATTTATTACTTCTTTGATGTCTCTCTCTCTCTCTCTCTCTCTCTCTCTCTCTCTCTCTCTCTCTCTCTCTCTCTCTCCCCCCCACTGCGCCACGGAAGAGGGAAAGCAGATTGGAGTGCATGTTGTTCTCCGCTCCTCTTTGGCTTTCCCGTCATCATTTTTTGATAGTGAACATTGACAGCAGAACCGCGGCCGCGTTCAGAATACTCGTGGGTCTCGCATAACAGCAGGAAGTGATGGATGCTCTGGGCCAACAAGAGTCTGGGAGCTAGACGGTGGAGGTGTGAGTGCATGCCCCCCCCCCCCCCTCCCCGCTCGGCTACTGACATATGCTACCGCAGTCATGTTGTCACAGTGAACCAGCCCCTGTGGGGAGAGGGAATACACTGTCTGAGACATCCAGAATGGTTAAGAGCTCCAGATAATTGCTTTGAGCTGACACAGCTGAGTCAGGCCCCGTCCCTCTCTGTGTGAACCCCCCACCCAGGTGGGGAATGGGTCTGTTATTGTTACAACTGTGACGCTTGTTCTAAAGTGCAGACAACCCGGGTGCTCTTGGTTAGAGTTCAATATGTCAGTGTTTCTCAACATTGGGGATCAGAGTTACAGACCTGTAAAGGTCCATTTAGAGCCCTGGTGGTACCCAGACCCAACATTTGACAGTGCAATAGGCCCGGTCATTTTCGCGTGAATTTGGCCCAGACCGGCCCACCACAACCAGCGTGCAGATAGCAGAAACTCTACCGCCCGCTCCGTCGAGGCACACACAAACAAACAAGCCCTAATACCACCACTTTCACAGAACAACATAAATGATACAAACCAACAGACAACTAACTACACAACCCTTTGTAGAGGGTTTATTTGTCACTCACTGACAGAATGGCAGCACGCCCGGACTTTTGCTGGTGGCCTGCCGCCTATTGGCCTGCCTGCCTGTCAAAAAAAAAGAAATGTTGTTTTTTTTATCATCATGGCGCCCCCCTACAGTTGTGGCCCACCGGGAATATGCCCGGTATGACCTGTGGCCAGTCCAGCCCTGGCAATAGGTACAATGCCAGGTTAAGGTAGCCTGAGCCCTGATATCAAACTGAAGTGAAGTCCACTCAGTGGAATGGAGTGAGTCTATGGTGTAGGGGCCAGGTAAGGACTAAAGACTTTTGATCTGTCTTTTTAAGAGGTTTAATGTTATATACTGTATGTGCTGATACATTAAAGGCTCTTTAATAATATCGTATTCGTCTGGCGTGTGCTTTGAGTTAGCCTATTAAGGGCTTCCTTTTCATCAATTAATGTCAAATGCTTTAAATGGCCGAGATGACTGGAAAGGCACTATAGCACTATATGTAAATGCAGTCCATTTACAATTTCTTTGCCACACACGTGGAGGCTGAGAAATTGCCCCAGAGCTTGTTCTGGGGGTTGCCCTGTTGCTTGGAGTCTTGGCTCGAGCATCTCTTCCTCCAGTATGGGGGAAGTGGCGAGTTGGCGGTTTGGCAGTTAGCCCAACTCAGAGTAGCGGTGTCCAATAGCGGGCAGGACTCAGGAGGCCATATATAGCCAAGACCAAAATAGACTCACCATCTCCGGTTTACTTCTCGTATCTGCGTGAACTAAGTAGGCGGACACCTTTTAGGAGACCGGAAGCAGGTTGGAGTCTATTCATTCCAATTGAAGAGTGAATGTGGCCGTAGTGCCGCTGTCGGAGACCTCAAAGTCATTGCCGTCACTAGCAACCTCTCAGCTAACTGTATGTCGCCTGAGCTTCTTAGACGGTGCAAGGCCGTCATCACAGTTCTCTGGAGCCCAAAAGAGATGTTAGATGTTTGCCAGGGAACCAAACTAGTGAAAATAGCCAATATACAAGCAGAAACATGCTCAGGAGGCCAGTGAATCTTTACTGAATGCTATAATGTCATGCCCGGAATAGGGTTGCCAGGGTTCATGTGGTTCAGTTACATTTTACCATTTTGCCATTTGAAAAAGGTTTTTTCAATTATTGTTGTTAATGTGAGTGGCAGTTGTGTCTTCCAGACTGTTGCTTTAAAAAGGTTTCAAGCTCATTTTGGACCAAAGCCATGTGTGGGTGTGTTTTCTTGTTCCATCAGCCCCAGAGCTGTTCCAACCGTTCGAGGGGTCTCATCCTGGCTATTCCTTCGCTGTGGACTGGTGGTCCCTGGGAATCACTGCCTACGAGCTGCTCAGGGGACAGGTACCACACTCATACACACTACTGTATATACCACGCACGCACGTACGCGCGCAACACACTCTTGCATGCACGCAACACACTTTTGCAGGCACGCGCACGCATTTTAGGGAACATCTTAAGAGCAGAGCCATTAACGCCAAGTTTAACTGTATTCCATGTGTTGCAATAAATGGTTAAATCTACTTTGACGACATGAGTGTTCCTGACCTCACAATGTCCATTTCTCAAATTCTACTGTACTTGTGGGGACCTTTGGCACGCACGCACACACATCTCACACACACATCTCACACACACATCTCACACACGCACACATCTCATGTCACCTCAGCTCAGCATGGCCTGGCATGCTTCACCGATGTGAATAATACATCTTCAACTGTCTCTTCGAATAGCCCCATATGTACAAAAACAGGCACTCCTCAGCATCAGATCTACGATCTAGCCTTGACAAGACCATGACAGTGGTTTAAAAAGATTTAAACCAAAAATATATTCCATTGCCTTCACATTCCTATTAATGTTTCATGTCTTCATGGCCTTAAAGGACAACTTTAGTGTTTTTCAACCAAGGTTCATGTTTTAGGTTGTTATAAGCAAAAGTAAAATATGAGTGTTAATGTTCTTTCATTTGCTGCTTTCTTTCGTTTTAGCGATTTTAGCTCTTTTCGAACATGGGGCTAAATATGATTTATTTTACAAAATGCTATAGCGATTTATTTTTGTATTATTTACTATAGTTCTACTAGACCCCATAAAATTACATCTGGCCACAAAAGAAAGAAAGATACCTCCACCCCCACCCCCGATGTAAACAGGCTGAGGGGTGGGGCGGGCTCTCCGGAAGTCAATCACGATCTCCTTTGTTTTGGAGACATTGAGCTGGAGCCTGTTCAGGTGACTCCAGTCCACAAAGTCCTCAATCACTTTCCTGTACTCCCCCTCCTCACCCACCCCCTTGATGCTCCCGACGATGGCGGTGTCGTCTGAGAATTTCTGCAGGTGGCACATCTCTGTGGAGTGTCTAAACTCTGCCGTGTAAAGGGTGAAGAGAAGGGGGCCCAACACAGTCCCCTGGGGGACTCCTGTGCTGCAGGTCACGGTGTGAAGGGGGAGGTGACAAACTGACAAACTTGAGCCTATGACACACAGCGTGGCATCCAGCCTACCCCCACGCAAAGATAAACATCCACCTATAGTAGCCTACCCCCACGCAAAGAAATTGTTGTAGAATTATTAAGTTAGATGACTTTTTTTGCATAGCATATATACCTTGCAAACCTCTGAGTGCTGTTTAACTGGGGGCGTAAACATGGACCATGTTTACATTATCATGGTCAAACTAACACTCTTTGCCGTGTATAATTGCCGTATTAAATTGGTCCCATTCCTATACATCACGCATGTAAACAGCCCTAAGGTAATAATCAGTCACAAGGAATTACACTTTCAATCAATCATCACCGTCACATCAGTATCCTGTATCCTGTATGTGTGCTCGCCTCGCACCCAATCAGCAGCTGCAAACTGAATAATTTCTTCTCTCATTTCCAGATTGCGCATATCCAAAATACATGAACCGTGACATCCATTTCGATTGCAGAACACACTATGCCTGTGTGTCCCCCCCGTGCTGGAGGCAAACGGGCAATGCTGTGCAGGCTAAGCGTTTGTTTTGTTGAATCCCCCACTCGCCCTCCACCATGGCGGTTGCTAATCTTCCTGGGGTGGGGTCCACAGACTCCACACACAGCAACATAAATACTATATTAGAGACTGCAGGATGCATGCGAGAAGGGAAGAGGAAGGGGATAAATAAGTTGAGAGACCGTCTGCCGAGAACAAACTTTAATATACAGTCAATCAAATAAACCCCTCTATCCCAAACACAACATGGCTATGAATTCAACTCCTTCGTAATTTGTACTGCATCCTCTCCTCTCCTCTCCTCTCCTCTCCTCTCCTCTCCTCTCCTCTCCTCTCCTCTCCTCTCCTCTCCTCTCCTCTCCTCTCCTCTCCTCTCCTCTCCTCTCCTCTCCTCTCCTCTCCTCTCCAGCGTCCATTCGTGATGAGGTCCAGTTCTCCAGCTAATGAGATCCTTCAGACCTTCCATAAGGTCCACCCCTGCTTTCCCACATGCTGGTCTCCAGAGATCAAGTCTCTTCTCAGAAAGGTGAGCCAAGTGCAGGAACCGGACGCATGTCATTTGCTATGGAAAAGGTGGGCGCCTCCCATTAATCATGTTGTGTTGAAGTGTCGAGCCAGCGACACTGCCAGAATGCCACTTAATGAGAATGAACACCTTTCATCTCATGACGAGTCATTTATGTTCAACCAATGAAACATGGGGAGCAGCTTACACCATGACAATAGGACAGTAGACTCTTACTGTCCGTTTATACTGTACAGACTGCTTTCTCATACTGCTGCGACCAAAGTCTACGAGAACTCTGCGCGTCCTATTGCAGACATGTAACTACAATTTACAATTTGCAATTTAGCCGTTTAGTAAGTTCAACATTATAGACTAAGTGGCATGGCAAGAACCCTAGTCAAGAACATGACATAGAACATAATTAAGTACTACAGACAGAGTAACTAGAACACCAGGTAAACATCAAACCCATCTATCTGTCTAAACAAATTATGCTGTATAAGTGTAGCCACCATACTTGCATAGTATTACTAGCATAGCCATCATCAAAAATAGGCAACAAGAAGTGATACAAGAAATGAGAAGTTCCCGGAGCGAGGAGTCTGAACTTCGAGGATGTGCAGAGTTGGGTGTGGGGATGCTAATTGGTGCCATGCCCTTGACCGCCTTGTCTGTGTTTTGAATTTGAAGCAGGCGGCAAGTGGAAGCTGGTGAATGCAGAAGGGGGGCAGCAGCTATGTGAAAAATGTAGGGAGGTTGAAGGCCAGACATGCTGCAGCATTCTGTATCAGCTGTAGGGGTGAGGACTGAGGAGTGAGTCGCATTGCATTATACAGTAGGAAGGTGATAGGCTCTAGGCTCTATGCACATCAGCCATATTGGAAAGAAATTGGGCTTCTTAAGGCTCATACATACAGTACTCCAGTTTTTGGTGATAGCTTATCACCGCGGTGTCGTTTTTAAAGGGTTGGAAAACGACACCATTACGTCAGTCGCGGTGATGATCAGCTATCACCGCGGACACAGACCCATTTCTCTGTTTTTACTATCAGACAAGTCGCATATTCTCGCACCATTCAATGCATGAGGATCGAAGGTGTTTCTCAACGCCCACCGCCCACCACCACCGGACAGTTAGGACAAAAGAGGATTCACTTCCTCTTTTGAAGAAAGAGGGCTTTCTTCACGGAAAAACCCCCAACAGCCCCGACAATATACATGACGTCACTGCACTACAGGATCGATGATCATTAAATGTGTGCCTTACAGTACAGCTGGATGTCCAGGACCCTCGTCAATAAAGTGTTCAATCAATCGAAACCCCTCCCAGGCATGTTTAGCACGGGAGTTTTCGATGAAACATTCCGCAGGGGACGGTACACTTTACAGGGAAGTTGAGAGTGCAAGTTGCGTCTCTGGGCTCTGCACTGGCAGCGATCCACTGCAGTGTCTGTTGCATTGCTTCGTGCTCACAGAACACATGTCCCTCATTGGCATTCCAGTGGCGTGCATGAGAGAGGAAGAGCATGTGTGTGTGTGTGTGTGTGTGTGTGTGTGTGCGTGTGTGTGTGTGTGTGTGTGTGTGTGTGTGTGAGACAGAGTTGTCAACATTAGTGTGTGTGTGTGGCGGGGGGCAAACAGAGGGAAAGTGTAAGTGGGGGGGGGTGGTATATGCTTCGTATCTCTCCCTTTTCCATTCTCTCACAATGCACAACTCGCCCACCTCTCCGTTTAACCTCAGTTTGCTCCCATGAATTCATTCTCCTTGACTACTGACTCGTTGTGTGTTTATATGGCCGTCCCTCCCACTCATCAGCGTGCCGTCTGTCATCCTTTCTCTTCCCCAAGCCGTTTCACCGCTGCTTCTCATCCTCCTGCTCTTAACCTCCTCTCCTCTCCTCTCCTCTCCTCTCCTCTCCTCTCCTCTCCTCTCCTCTCCTCTCCTCTCCTCTCCCCTCCCCTCCTCTCCTCTCCTCTCCTCTCCTCTCCTCTCCTCTCCTCACTCCTCGGTCATAATTTAATTATTATTTCGTTCCTGTGAGTTGGTGGCCAGTGCCACACAGGACGAGACTGTTACTGTCTCAACACAGTTCAGCAGCTATAGGTTCTATTGGCCAATATTTTACAGGACAATTTACAGTTGATTTAACCCATTTAGGCCTGACCTCAAAATTTCAAAAAGAAAAATCTTCTAAATCCTCCAGTTTTCCGAAATAAATATTTTCACAATTTTTCAAAAATAGCAGATCTACAAGCTCATAGCGTGCCACTCGGTGGCGCGCTATGAGCTTGTAGATCTGCTATTTTTCAATAGCTAAATTATAACATAATGTTTAAAACACCAAAAGGGGTTCCCGCCCAAAATGGGTTGTTTATAGTTTCATGCTTTAACTGCAGCATATAAATTATGAAACCTCTGTCTCCTTTACATACCCCTGAGAAATGTATACAAAAAGAAATGTGAATAATCCTTTCCTTGATCCAGATTACAGACCATTCTTCTTTTGCTGGTAGACCGTGTTGTATTTAATGTCTGCCTTTATGTGTACAGCATTTTGTAACTGTAATGGGAAAAAAAATTCCACACAAATCAAGTTTGGAGTATTCATTATTAAAATACATTTTGGGCTCAGGCTCTGCAGGAACAGTACTTCACTCATGCCATATACTGTATATTTGGCTAAAAAGTATGGCATGATGGATGAGGAGATGCCATGAAGTTGTACGACGTTCTGCTTATTCGTCCTGCAATGTTGAGGAGACGAGAGAAAGGAGCAACAGCTCACCAAATACGATAAGCGTCCATTGAAAGTGTGGAGGGGTCTCCCTTGAAGGCTGACTGTCATCTGCACAAACAACAACACACCCGAACCTCTCAGTTTTGCAACTAACGTTAAATTAATTAATTGCCTCGTCTCACACTTTTACTCAAAACATTAAAAAAAAATCACGATTTTCAACTCCTTTTGATTCATTGGATCCGTTTTTTGTTGTTCTTGTTTGTGTTTACTCCTGCAGCTGCTGTGCATAGACTTTGATAAGCGTATCTCCTGCCTAGCAGAGCTCCAGGACCTCGACTACATGTCCGACGTCAACTGGAGCACCGTGCTCAGCAAACAGCTGCCGCCGCCGGGCTTTATTCCCAACGTAAGTGTCTAAGAAACAACAGCTCCACTCAACTATATAGCCTTCCAAACATCACGTCCTCCAGGGGTAATTTATCTCTCAACAGTAAGAGAACAGCAAAAGGTAAAAATCACAATAGGCGTTTGCATTATCCCATTCCCATGAATACAGCCATGCTCTTAGTCTAACCCATTCAACCCATCCCTTTTGGTGTTTCAATTAAGGATTATGTTTATACTTTAGCTATTGAAAAATAGCAGATCTACTATTAAGATCTGCTATTTTTGAAAAAGTCGTAAAAATGTGGCGCAAATCTTTGAATATATATTCTTTCAGAGCGAGCGTTTTTAACTCAAATCTTTGCTTCTGGGGGATCCCTGGAAATACATATTTTCAGATGGAGGTCCGCAGCCAAATACAAATAATTCTGGGGATAATTCTGGATAATTAGATAATTCTAACCCATGAAAAAAGTTGAGCACCATAACATATAAACATAGGTGACATATAAACATAGGTTTTTCAGAAAACTGTTTGATTGATTGATTTATAGAAGCCTTTTTTCTTTCCTTGAATCGGCCACAAGTCTAAATGAGTTGAAGCAAGCAAACACATGGTGTTTTTATTTACTCTTCGTCATCCTATTGCCTCCCTTAGTCAGGGTGGAGAGACTGCCCCCTGCTGAGCTGAGCTGGTCACAACAGCCCACTTGCCATCTATCCATACAGCATGTGCACACACGCAATACAGTACAGTACAGTAGAGGCACATACACACATGTACAGTACACACCTAAACATGCACGTGCATACGCATAAACAGTCCCCTCTGTACAATTTGGGGCGGCTGGATGGGGAAATCCGTGAGGTTCCCGGTTCGATCCCGCCCCCCGCCCCCCCCCCCCCCCCCCCCCCCCGAGTTGGTGTCGAAGTGTCCTTGAGCAAGACCCCTAATTGCTCCCGATGTGCAGGTTGGTGCCTTGCATGGTTTCCTCTGACATTGGTGTATGAATGGGTGAATGTAATGCACAATGCACGATTTGACTGAGAGCCTGCCATCGTACAAATTCCAGCTTTTCACCAGAGGAGAAAGACTTATTTTCTTCTGGGATTTTTTCTTCACATATTGTACTAGAGCATGTCTGAAATAAGTGTCAGAGCTGAAATCGACATGTACATGTAGCTAGGTGTAATGTTAGAGACCACAGAAGTGAACCTTTCAAGCCTGTTTTCTCAAATCGCTGTTTTCTGCAAGACATTACTCTATAAGCCATACCTCCAAAGCTGGTGGGTCAAACTGAACAACATTATGTCAATTTCAAGCTATGATTCCCTGCTTTCATATTCACATAATTATAAATACAATGCAAGTTTTTGTGCTGGCCTTTCAGTTTCAACACCATAAACAGAGTCAGAGGCTGCATGCGTTGCAAGAAGTGACATCATTAGGTATATGCTCGGAAGACCAGCTGCTTGGCTGGCAGATTCACAGAAGCGGACTGTCCCTTTTTTTAGTGCCAAGCAGTCAATACAGAGTGTTCCCAATGTACAATGGCTACATTTCAAAAGGGAACAGCTGGCACCGATAGGGTACAATAAAATAACGCAGCGTGGACTCAATGACAGTGGCAGCATTCTTTATATCCTACTTCAAACGTGAATCTCCCTCAGGTCCAGATTTAAGCAGGCAGTGATTCTGCCATTTAGAACGTGTCCGGTCAAACTCAGCCACAGCAATGATAGATACTGCACGGTAAATGCTTTCATTGCACTTGCACAGTCAGCCATGCAACTGCGATAACAATGGATGTAATAATCATTGCCATCATCGGAGCCACTATATACAGGCCGTGTTATGACGATAAGCATCATGGTACTATCTGTCACTGGAAGAGCTAGCTCGGTCAATTCTTCACAACAGAGCGATGACAAATAGTACTGTAATAGATGTCAACAACAGTGTTGTAATCTAAGCACTCAAATCAATGACAGTCTTCACCAGTGGTGAAAAGGAGCATATTTACTCAAGTACTGTACTTAAGTAGCCTACAAATGTGAGGTATTTTAATGGAGTATTTCCACATTTTAATACTTTTTACTTCTACTCAGATACAAATATTCTACTTTTACTCCACTACAATTATTTGAAAACCCAAGTTACCAGTTTCTAGATTTTGATTAATATTACAAAACATACATTAACCACTTCAGCCCTATACTCGCCCTATTCTAATCTAATTTTGATCTACAGGCGACGCATTGTAAGCTTGTAGATCTGCTATTTTCAAAATATTTATATACATTTTTAAAACGAATGAAATATGGGACATGCGTAAAAAGTAATTTGAATTAAAGTACACATATTTTCAAGCCAACAGACACTTTTGTTTGTCATTGGAAAACACCACAAGTCTCTATATAAGAACAGATGACGTAAACAGCCGGATCTAATTCCTGTAAAGGTCTGCAGTCATTGCAGCTGTGTAGCCTACACCCCCTGCACAGTGCAGCTGTAGGCCTACACCCCCCCCCCCCCCCCCCCCCGCAGTCACACAGGCCAGCCTTGCAGAGAAAAAACACTGGACGATCGATGGGGAATTGACAAGTCTCTCTAAATGTAATTATGTCCTATCCACTCTCCCCCTCATTCCCTGGGCCCAGACACACATACTGCTCATTCCATGCCAGATGACGCCTTTGGACGCCTCCCCCTGGTGGCCAAGAGTGTCAATGGCGCCTTTGGACGCCTTTTTGAATAGAAACAAAAAAATATATATATATATATATATTCAGGGGTTTTTTTTAGGTTTTTTTTATGAATCCATATTTTCGAAAAGCCCTCTAATCTGGTGTGCATGCAGGTGATGATATTCACATTACATGCACAATATAATTACATTTTCTTTCTTTTCTTTATAATGGGCTTCGGTGGCAACGAGGGCCAAAACTGGTGTCCACCAGGTGGCACTGAATGAGTTTTAATTTAATGTGGCGAGTTGAAGGGGGTCAGCTTTTTGACTCTTAACCTTGTTCCACCCACGTGTCACACCCACGTCTCAAGACTTTTCTAGAGGTTGTCTGGCATATATGAGCTTCGCTTCAGAGTCGACGTTTGGGAACCTACACTGACTTACAATGACACATGGCTTTGTTGAACACTCAATTCTCATCTGTTAAATCTTTCTATAGGAGAAAACCTTTCTAAAAGAACAGACTAATCAAATAAACATGAAATCAAATAATTGTTTCAATTAACTGCCTGCACACAATAAGTGGGATAATGTAACAGTGAGGTGTCATTTCTGGAGAAAAAAAACGCACACCATTTACTGTATGGATTTCCAAATTACAGTACACGTTTGCATGACAAAATGTTTCCTCTCATAATATTGGAGTATTCAC
This sequence comes from Protomyctophum bolini, assembly GCF_963924005.1. Lineage (NCBI taxonomy): Eukaryota > Metazoa > Chordata > Actinopteri > Myctophiformes > Myctophidae > Protomyctophum > Protomyctophum bolini. Next base: position 10,442,535 of record NC_137874.1, on the reverse strand, counting down.
TTTTAGCACACACAGCCTGTGCTGTGCAGCAGCTGCCGTGTTTGACCCTGCGTCCGTCTGTCTGTCTGTCTGTCTGTCTGTCTCTGAAGAAGCGGAGGCTTAACTGTGACCCTACATTTGAGCTAGAAGAAATGATTCTGGAGAGCAAACCACTACACAAGAAAAAGAAGAGGCTCGCCAGGAAGACCAGAGACCAGGGCTCGGATGGCTCCCCCCAGGTAAGTCGTCGTCCCCCCCCCCCCCCCCCCTAGAATGCCCGTCATCACCATGACCAGAATTTAAACTGAGACTCACTCACTCTGCATCAGGTAGACTATAGACATGGGCTATACGTCATTACCGTTCCAAAAATGTGCACTTGACCTGGCTGGCACCTGTAGTCAGTGTAACCTATGGGATTCATATGCATGGTTCCTAAACTACAATTAAGCATACAGTGCGACACTTGTTTTGAAAGATGGTACATTGAATTAACAACCTTCAAATACAGAGGTTCTTCATAGTAGAGCCTGCGCTGCGGGACTGTTCTTTGTTTTACCCGCAATGGTTTTCTTTCTGACCACTAACGCAGTTAATTTCCGACCGCAGCTCCTGCCCGCATGCCACAAAAATGTAAGTGCCATTTAGTACAGTATAATCCCTTAATATTTCCCCTGGGACCCAAAACCATTACAAACTGAAACACAGAATGAATGCGAGCGAGAGTGAGAGTGCGAGAGAGAAGAGAGAGCGAGAGAGAGAGATATGGCCATTACAGCACCACGGACAGAGACACAGTGGGCTAGTCTGGTCTTTGGCTGCTTGCCAGTAGGACATTAAATAGATGCATTATGTCCATACTTACGTCGCAAGTTGTCGGGAACAATGTTTCAAAATTACGTTCTGCTCTGCAGTCAGCCGTAAGATAAATGTGTTCAAGAGAATCTCATGCTTCAGGTACGCTACGCTTTATTGCGGGGCCGTGCAGTATTTAGCGGGACCCCCAGGGTTGTTGTTTTTGTAACTCCTATTCCCTGTTTTTTTTAAACTGCCCCCCCCCCCTCCTGCAAGAGTTGCATTGACCCGCGCCGGATCCCACTCCCGATGCATATAGGGCTCTACTTCAAAGTCTACCCGGTTAATTTAAAACACACAGTAAAATGGTACCTTATGGGAAAAGGAGAGAATGTCCGCACACTGTTGAGTATAGCTCCCACTGGAAATTGTATTTGATAAAAGGATGACAACGTTTCGACCCCTTATGGGTCTTCGTATACCTGACGAGTCCCTCTCCCATTTAGTGACCATCATTACTCATTAAAGACAGCTGGGCCATGGTTGCATTTGGCCCTGCTACAGGTGGCAAGTTGCTTCTTAGTTTGCCCTTAACAGCTTTTAGAGTGCTGTAAAAGAAGGCTCGGACGAGTCTATAAGTGCCCCGTCAGGTTTCACCACATCTAAATAAATGGCCACCATGCTGACTGTATATGCGGTGGGGATCACAAAACGCAATCAGCCGGCTGCTTTTTCCATCATCGTTGCTGATGAATTCTGTGCTGAATACTGAAAAGGCTTGTTTTGATTCAGACCATGTCTTCAACATGAACTCGGGACAGGCTTGAGCAATCCTGCAACGCGTGCACTCACACGGTACATTTAGTAGCCCGGAAAAAGTCAATTGCCAAAGATAATGCTGCAAAGCGGCACTTAACGAACTCTCCAGATTAAGCTGTATAGGAATCGTTCCAAAGTCACGTACTCCTGGGCAAACTGGGCTGAAGCAGTTTGAAGTAGTTAGTTAATTTAGCAGTTTTATTACAACAGTTTGATGCGGAAGCTACATTGAGCTACATCTGCAGTGGAAAAGGAAGCACCAGAGTACCAAAAGCAAGCAGGGAATCAAATAAGCCACGGTAACGGAACAGACATCTCACGTTGACCCTGATGAAGGCCGAAACGCGCTGGTCGTGTTTTTAACCCTTTTAAAATGAAATAAAGGATTTTTTTTCTACTTCAACTGGACAGAGCTGCCTTGGACCCTCTTTTAAGGTCGCCACCTTATATCTCCACAGTGACATTGACTCAAGGTATAGAACTTTTTAAGAACTCTTGTGCTTTGCTATTATGTAACCCTCTCCAAAGAGCACCCGTCTACAGTTTTCTCTACATAAAGGACCCACGTAGGGCTTCTTCTTTTCTTTTTTTCAGACGTAAATTAGCCTGAGACTTATGAAAAAATAAGAATGAGCCAGAGTTCTCCTTTATCTGCTGTGATGGAATACCCCCAGGTCATTCAGTCTTTCGCTCTGTCTACATAAATCAGCCGTGGTCCTCTGTGGTGTTTACTCACAGTTGGAGAGAAAAACAAGGTTAATTGATCCCTCGGTAAAGTAAAATGGCGCATGCACGCACGCACGCTCGCACGCGCGCGCACACATGCACACGCACACACACACACAGTTAATGGAAAGGGGCTTAGCTTGGATAACGTCAGTAGTGATTCCACTGAGAGTGCGTTAGTGAGCATTACGCACAGCCCATACTCCTTCTTCTGACCTACCAAACCTTTCTTCAATTTGTCCTCCGTCATATAGAATGAATTCGCTTTTGTTCAGCTGCGAATTCAGTCCCACTTAAACCCTCCATACTTGATAAAATGAACATGAATTCAGTCCCACTTAAACCCTCTATACTTGATAAAAAATGGACAATTACTACGTTCTTATTTCACTGAACACAAATCGATTTCCCCAAACATAGCTGATCAAAAAGATCACAACGTGTTGTGAGCCTGTAGATTGGCTCTATTTGGAGACCGTTCCCCCAGAATAGGCATTCAAGTGGTTAAACAAAAGTGACATTTTAAGTTTTAAGGATATGTGTTATTATCACGATAATATCGTAAAATTATAGCCCGCCATTTGGTCAATGTATGCTGTATGATGATCATGTTTGCTTTGTTGTTTTTAAATAGCTCGATCTACAACCTCACAACACGTCGCGTCGTGTGAGGTTTCGCGATTCACTGGACAGTCATCACCACATACACACCCTATCAAATTCCACTCATCTCCATCCAAGATTTATTTTTCCGCCACTGTGGAACTGCAAGCATATGCTTAATCTCAGTTACAGTGGTCTGTAGTCAGCTTCTCGACAGGTTTACCCACAGGCATGAATCAGCTTTCCCAGGAGAGAGAGAAAGAAAGAGAGAGAGAGAGAGAGAGAGAGAGAGAGAGAGAGAGAGAGATTATTGGCTAATCACAGAGCCTATATCGACTGAAACGTGCCACCTGTTTCCTAGACGATGGGTCTGGGCCATTACTGAGTAATTCAGTCATCGTTTCAAACTCCTCTCCAAATCTTGATGGTCTTTTTCGATTAAACTGATGCTGAGTTTGTGTGGTCCGGGTCGCCGTCTGTGCCAGCCAGTAATAATAAGCAGGAGCTAGCTGGCCCAAATTGAGCTGTGTTTTATCACGGCAGACAGCTGCTTGTGCAGACTTGCGTGCGCACGCGCGTGCGTGTGTGCGTGCGTGTGTGCGTACGTGCGTCTCGCCGATATCACACAACTGATCTGTCATCTTCTTGGCTAATGTAAAAAGGGTCCATTAGGGTCCATGACAGTCTTTCGTTATAATGAAGTAATGATGGCCGTTTCCAGGGTAGATATGTTTTTACCCTTATGGAGACAAATGATCCCAGACGGTCTAATATGAAAATAAATAAAGTAAGTGAAGTACGTACAGAAGGTGACACAGCATTTTACTGCTGTAGACTATTATGGCTCCTGGCTTAGAATCAGTCCAATCATCCATGAGCACCTTAAGTCAATTACAATCCATGGCTATTGGAATTCATACAACACCCATCACAGTTGTCATCTCCATCCCATAGATCCATTTTTGGGGAACAGAAATGTCAAGAAGTGAGCAGCAACAAACAAAAAACTATGATATTCCAGTCCTACTTTATTATTCGTGACGTGAGTCGAATCAACCTGGTGTCAACATCAAGATGGATGGCACACTCAACAGCAACGTGTGTGTTGGTGACACACATTTTCTAAGAGATATAAGTAAACCAGAGCCAAGATCAGATCACTAAAGTAAAGCTTGACCGATGCCAGACTTGTGGGTACGGATGCCGATTCAGAGAGAGAGACAAAGAGACAGAGAGATAGAGAGAGTGGTGTATAGTACACTACACGCAGCATTTTTAAAGCAATGAATGCAGATAAATTATCTCCACCAGGCCGAAGGCATTCTAGATATTCTATCTTGATTGGCTAAGATCATCAGCAGCACCCATTTTGAACAAAAGGCTGCAAATCATGGACGCAGCGTCCGATTGCGGCGATACTATGCACACACATTACCTATAACTGCACTGATAATGCGTAAAAAGTTTTGTTCACAATTGCACACTCCCTAGAGGCGATGGAAAAACCTCTGGCCTGCATTTCTCACATCTGCCTTTTATAGTGCCACCAGCAAGCCAACTTATGTTAAACACATTATATTATATTAGTCCTTAAAATTTTATCCAAATATCACACAAATCCTTTGTTTGCCTGAGATTGCAGGTGTGGCCCGTTTTGAACAAAATGCCTCAAATCATGAACCGATGTCCGATTGCTGTGCAACTTTGCACGCACATTTCCAATATGTTAAGGAACAAATGCCAACCTTTAAACATTGCCCTATTGTCTATTAACTTCTACTTCTATGATCACTCAATACCAAAATACTGTACTGTACTGTACTGTACTGTACTGTACTGTACTGGCCCTCCTCCCTGGCCTGTGTGTGTGTCTGTGTGTGTGTTAGGCTGTGCAACAGTGACACTTGGTGGTGAAAAACCGCTATAACTGCCTAATGGGTGGATGGATGGTTCAAATGCACTATGGAGTCTATAATACAAATGCACATAATATACAGTATGGAGGGCCAGAAAAACCATTAAAGGGGACAAGGGCTGACAGATACAGAGATCTCCATTTATGGGCATGAAAGGGACGAGGGCTGACAGATACAGAGATCTCCATCCGTCAGATCGGAGGTGCGATGCCTCTAGCTATTGAAATGTGCTATAGTACTGTACAAATAAACTGGCCTTTCCCACATACTCATTTTCATTTTAATGTTCCTCACTCTGTTTCATTAGTCTTTTATCCTCCTCCCCTTTCCCCTGATGCTCCATCCCCTCCATTATCTTTTACCATCACCTCCTCCCTCTCTGTTCCTCCATGTTTCACTCATTTATCCTTCCCCTCTTCTCTCTCGCGCTCCTTCCTTCGCCTCTCTTCCTCGGCGTCTGCCAAGCTCATAATGTAGCGTAGCAATAGCTCCGTTAAATCACTGATAATGTGGTGGAATGTCTGTTCTCATGCAGTCAGAACAAAGCGCATCCCTCCGCTGTGTCCTTTGTCACTGACACGTTTTTCTTTTTGAGTGGTGCAACCACTCCCTCACGGAGATACCGGTATGTGTGTGTGTGGGTGGGTGGGTGCATGAAAACAGCATGGTTGTTTTTCACCACCTGAGCACAACCTAACGCACACACAAACACACACACACACACACACACATATTAACTGTATATACAGTATGATGCTTTCGGGTTTGCCACACGGTAACTCTGTCATTTCTCAAACGTTTCGGACGCGGGGCGGAACCGGCTGTAGAGGCTCCAACGGGCACCGCTCTGGTATCTATAAATGCACATGTCTCTGTGTTGTGTGTATACGTCTGTAAATTCGACACACGTGTTCCACACCACCACAGGGAGTGTAGTGCTCGGCCTTGAGTGGGTCGGACCCAAGGTTGTCCAGAACCACCGGCCCGGAACTCCCCCACCGAGTTGCACCACTCACTTCACACGGGTGTGATTTTTTTTATTCTAACATGGGGTATCTAACATTATCTAACATATCTACAATATGACATAGTAGGCCTACTCCAAATTTGGGGCAAAGTGTCAGCCTGTTCCTTTGACTTAACTTCTAATAGTGAATGAAGAAAAAAAAGATGAAACAGACGATTAAAAAAAAAAAAGTTAAATAATTACCAATATATCGGCAAAAAACGATATCAGTCGGGCCCTAATCAAGACAAGCTGCTGTGCTTCTTAAGCTTAAACCTGTACAATGGAAGGACATTTGGAAGTGTGTGTGTGTCCCTCTTGGGCTTCCATCCAGCTCAGCACTCCCTTTAGGTTCATCAAAATTAATGGAAAGTTTAATCTAACAGAGGTAGCAATTAACATCTGAACTCTCCTTGAACACCATCAGAGAGAGAGAGGGGACAAAGACACTCAACAGGTATAGCCTACGACAAGTCCAAGACCATAAAAATGCTTTTAATCTAACAGAGGTAGCAATTAACATCTGAATTCTCCTTGAAAACCATCAGAGAGAGAGGGGCGGACAAAGATACTCAGGTGGAGAATTGTCAACAGGTAACCACGACAAGTCCCAAGGCCATAAAAATGCTTTTAATCTAATGTATGTTCTGTCTTGCCAACACAAATATAAAATAGGATACACTTTGGCTTTGCTCAACTCACGATTCACAAAACAATTTGGTGCTGAATCTGCAATGTTGTAAATAGTCATAAACCTGCCAAGGATTGACAATGTATGGCCACACGGTGCATTGATCAATGCAATGTCTTACCTTCTGTTGGCTTCATCTTTGCCTTTTATCCAGCCTTCTTCCTATAGTCTCTCTGGATCCCCTTCATAATGTCTTTCAAATCCATTCTCCCAGTTCAGTGTTCACACCCCAATGGAGGCTCTCCCCTGTCCATTATGGAGTTCAAAAAGTTTGTCATTATTCTCAGTTTAGTGAAGAGTCATGACAGGGTCACTCTGTCCTCCTGACACAGTTGAACATCCTCAGTGTTCCCAGCTAGCTAGTAGCTACCTAACATTAGCCTTGTGACTGCAGGGAGCAGCTTTCTCTGAGCTGAAATGTTGGTTGTTACTTTTTTATTTGGGTTTAAATCCCCATGCGATCTCTCTTTTGCTTTCCCCCGTTTTCTGTTATCCTAATGTATGTACAGTTTCTGGCACAGCAAGGACAATCACTGCAACATGAACTAGTCGTTTAGATCAGACTATTTCTCAGGTCATGGTGGCCAGCAGTGTTACACTGCATTTGGTGTCCCATGAGATTCTGTGACCTATACCCTCAGCGGCCTCCTGTGGTGCACCTTTGTCATTTCAGCCCAAAAAAATGACACATTTTTCAGGGGATTTTCATAAATAAATACAATAAGAATAATTTCAATAAGTGAAATGAGTATGAGAGAAACAAAACAGTGGGTCGATCTATGTCTGCTCTGTAGGCCGATCAGCCATGGACAAACTTCCACACAGACAGACTAGCGCACGCCCGATGGCCAAATATGATCACTGGTTCAAGAATAAGATCATGAGACAATGTAAGCTTTATGGTTTCTATTCTTGAATTCATAATCACGTAGCCAGCTGTCACACTGCCACTCCAACTGAAAAATAAATCATGAATGAATCATGTACTGTATAGCTGTGGTTCTAAACCTTTTCTGGATCAGGGCTTGAATCACTTGAAAATGCTCTGAAAAAGCATCCACGTCAACACGTGGCCAAATTTTTGTTTATAGTTTTCAAATGTCTTTTTTGAGGGGTGATATAGCCCCTCAAAATGCCCAGCCTTGTGTGTTTGTGTGAATAATAGCGATGATTTGATTGGCTGATCACCCCCATAGTGATGATTTGATTTTCAAATTTATTTTAACCCATTTTGGGCAGGAACCCCTTTTGGTGTTAGCATTATGTTATGCTTTAGCTATTGAAAAATAGCAGATCTCCAAGCTCATAGCGCGCGCTACGAGCTTGTAGTCTGCTATTTTTGTTCAAAATAGGTTAAAGAAACTCTTTGGGGCTTTTCTGCCTTTAGTGCAGCACAGTGAAGAGGGACAGGAAAACGAGAGACAGGGAGTGACACGCAGCAAAGGCCTCCATTTAGAGAATAGAGCCTGTGTGGTATTGTGACAGTTCACCTTAACCACTATAGGCCATCGACGCTCCCGTAGTTTTCAACTTTGTACAGTGTTTCTCCCAAAAGTTTCTCAGTCATTTCCTGTTTTAGAGTGGCCATCTCGGTCATGTCGACCTTCCACAGTGTGTGTGCGTTGGCAATTCTCCAACCGTTACGCCCAGGTGGGCCATGGGTAATTATAGACATAGCATGACATGTCTGTCTCCCAACACAGGGAGCCACGGTTACATAGAGCAATGTAGGTCAGTGGTTCTCAAGGTGGGGTCTTGAGTTGTTAATATAGCATAACAATGTTTTTTATCCACTTATTTTATACTTCAGCGGTTTAAAAAAAAAAAAGCCTACAAGCTCAGAACGCATTGCCATCTACGGAGATCTTCTGGCGGAAGAGTCTCCGTATACATGGTGACCTCTGTGAGCTTGTGTTATCATGAGTGACACCAAGAATGTTTGCAGAAATGTCTGCTGTCTTGTTACGTTTGTGAGGTCCACTGTCCATCCAGGCGTCCACCCATTAGCCTCTATCTAACTATGTGAGGTCCACTGTCCATCCAGGCGTCCACCCATTAGCCTCTATCTAACTATTAATGCACCAAGTCTCTTGTTCCACCCCACCACAGGGCCCGGTGTCGAGTCGGTCGGACCGCCCCAAAAAGGCCTCTGCCCGGGCTCTGCATAGACTCCATATTTGGGCATGCCTGACAAAGAACTCCATATATGGGCATAAAAGGGACACTGACGTAATATCTGGGTGGGGCATTCATTTCCAACTTGCATCGTTCCAAGTTGGCCAGTGCCCAACGGGAACCGCTCTAGTATCTACAGCAGGGATACTCAAATAGATTTACCTGTGGGCCACATTACAAAAATGGCAAGGGGCCTGCCTGCCTGTCCAATTGTCCATGAGTAGCTGTCTGTCTGCCTGTCTGAGTAGCTGTCTGCCTGCCTGCCTAATTGTCCATGAGTAGCTGTCTGTCTGCCTGTCCATGAGTAGCTGTCTGTCTGCCTGTCTGAGTAGCTGTCTGCCTGCCTGCCTAATTGTCCATGAGTAGCTGTCTGTCTGCCTGTCTATGAGTAGCTGTCTGCCTGCCTGCCTAATTGTCCATGAGTAGCTGTCTGTCTGCCTGTCTATGAGTAGCTGTCTGCCTTCCTGCCTGTCCAATTGTCCATGAGTAGCTGTCTGTCTGTCTATGAGTAGCTGTCTGCCTGCCTGCCCAATTGTCTATGAGTAGCTGTCTGTCTGTCTATGAGTAGCTGTCTGCCTTCCTGCCTGTCCAATTGTCCATGAGTAGCTGTCTGTCTGTCTATGAGTAGCTGTCTGCCTTCCTGCCTGTCCAATTGTCCATGAGTAGCTGTCTGCCTGCCTGTCCAATTCTCCATGAGTAGCTGTCTGTCTGCCTGTCTATGAGTAGCTGTCTGACTGCCTGCCTGTCCAATTCTCCATGAGTAGCTGTCTGTCTGTCTGCCTGTCTATGAGTAGCTGTCTGCCTGCCTGCCAGCCAGCAAGTTGGTTAACAGAAAATAAATTGTTATGGCTGAGTAAAATAAAATACAATAAACACAATCCGCAATTACAATATCCGCAATTTCCGCAATTTCCATTTCCGCAATTTCCATTTCCATTTCCAACTATTAATGGCAGCTGGGTTTCATCATTCAAATAAAATAGAATTCTGTCCGTTTAGCTATAAAATTATGTCAGGGAATAGGGATACACAGTATATGTCTTTCATTTGCATTGCATCTCCCCCCCCCCCCCCCCCCCAAGCTTTTATTTTCGTTCGAGTAATAGTACAACTCTAATAGTATTACTTATAATAATGTAATTAAAGATAACTTCATTCAGATTTATTTATTTTTATTTCATTTGCCAGATTTTTTTTTCTTCTTTTTTTAGATTTTCATTGGTGGGCCAGTCATAATGGTCCCGCGGGCCTGATGTGGCCCGCGGGCCTGAGGTTGAGTATCACTGATCTACAGTATAAATGCACATGTCTCTGTGTTGTGTGTGTATACTGTACGTCTGTAAATTCGACTCACGCGTTCCACATAACCATAATATATATCTGCTTAGGCTCCACATTTGGGCATGCCTGACAAATAACTCCATATATGGGCATAAAAGGGACACAGACATAATAACTGGGTGGGGAATGCATTTCAAGCCATACTGGATGGAGCCATACTGTACGTCACAAATGTATAATTTTTTGTCAAAATATGTTTTTATTGAACAGATTATAAATTGTTACAAACATTATGATATGAAATATATATATATTTTTTTTTTATGAAACAAAATGAAAGAAAAAATAAACAAGACAAAAAAGAGAAAGAAATCCCTTAACCCTCCCACCCATACTGCTCAGTGACACTGCATACTATATAATAAGATGATAGAAAGCTCATGGAAAACATCTGAAAAGAAAATGGGGTACAGTCAACCGTATCAATGGTATCCTGTCTATTAATCGTTTCTACTCAGGTAATGGACAAGGGTCAGCCAAACCTTATCAAACTGTCTCTCCCTGTTTCTCAGGAAATACCTTATTCTCTCAAGATGAAGTGTAGGCCTACTAGTCATTTAATTTAACCAGTGCTCTTCCATCGCCACTAGGGGGCGCAAAAAGGCCCTGACTGCCAGTTTCAATACATTTTTTAATTTAATTTAAATTTTTATATATATTTTTTTTGCCCAACGTTATACACGTTTTAAAAAGGCGTTAAAGGCGTTGGCGCTGTGGGAGTTTGATCAAAAAAATAAGTTAATTAAGTCCTTGGCAGACATTGAGTTAAATGCAGGAGCCTCTCCTCCTTCTTCCAGTGTCACAAATGTATCATTGATGACACATGTACCCATGCTATAATTATGTGACGTCATGGCACGTCATAGATATTCTCTACATAAGGGAGACACCCAACCTCACAAGTGTCACATTCATTAGAAGAACAAAATCACTTTCTAGTTTACATTAATAGACGAACCTTCTCAAATAAAATGGACGGTGTAGTAGGTAATGGTAGCTGCATGGGGCCCGATGCCACGTACGTGAAGTTGATCTCTTCCGATGGCTTTGAGTTCATCGTGAAGAAAAGCCTTGCGCTGAAGTACTCGGCTACCATCAAAGCCATGATGACTGGGCCCGGTGAGGTGGCAGAGGATGAAATGAACGAGGTGGCCCTCAAGGAGATCCCCTCTCATGTCCTGCTTCTCGTCTGCAACTTCTTCGCCTACAAGGAATGTTACTCCAACCCGAAAGAGGACGCCCCAGACGCTCCCGACTTTGACATTCGCAAGGAAGTCGCACTGGACCTGCTCATGGCTACAAACTTCTTGGATTGTTAACATGGATACACAGTGAAGAGGGGGGGGGGGGAAAGAAAACAAGAGTGAAGATTTGTTGAGAGTCCCCGGTTCGATTTGTGGCTGGCTGGACCATTTTGCTGCATGCCGTTCCCTACTCCCAGATTCCTGTCTCTCCAGGAATCAGCCTTCCATAATAGAATATGGAGGGCTGAACCAATTGCAGTGTGCTTGCTGAAAGGGGGAGAGGAGAAAACGAAGGCCATAATACCAGGAGGTGATGAAGAGGACAAAGCCAACTGTATTAAGGGTTTCCTTGACAACCCCCTGTCCCCAAAACACAGATCAGAGACCTTACATAATGGGGGATCTACTGTATACCAGCCGGTGTGGGAAGGGAAGAGGGCAAAGGTCGGGGAAAACCCATGAAATAATGTGTGGGAGCCTGGGAGGCATGGCTCACAATGTGCACCGCATGCATGGCTGAGCTCCCAACACTCTGATTCTAAATTCTAAACTTTTGAATTTAGTCCTGGAGCTTTTTAAGTTTTGGGTGTTATCCCGTCTGCACCTGGGGTTAAGCCTGCCGTACATGTGCTGTGTCCACGGGATTTATCGTCGTCTGAAAACAGCACGCTCCACCAAAGAAAAAAATATCAATCAATATTTCCTGTGGGACTGATGATGACCTTGGCAGTAAATGAGGGCCTTAATGATGTCAGGTGTTATTGATTCCAATCATGGACAAGGACTTTCAATTAAATCAAGTGACTTGTGCGTCTGTAGGACAAACCATTGAAAAGTTATAGCAAAAAATAGGAACTATCACATGGACCAAACAGAAAAGGAGGCAGGTCGGGACATGATACAGGTGTATCATTGTGATTTAAATAGGGCTTTGCACTACTGCAGTACTTCGGCCCCAATTAAAAAATAATATATAATATAATACCGGTAATTATAAGACCATTACTGAGTGAACAGTAAGCAACAAGAAACTGCACTATAAATAATTGTCAAATATTACGTAACAGAGTAAAAAATGTTAAATGTATAGCCGATCTACATTCTCACATGTGTGAGCTTGTAGATCAGCTATTCTCACCATATTTATCTGTGGAACCCGAGTCAAACAAAAACAAAATTCCTCAAGTGCAATTGCTTGTCAGGGTGGATTTTCTTAAAAATCACACCCGTGTGAAGTGAGAGGCGCTCTTGTCATCGTATAGATATTGGGCGGACATTTGACCTAATTTCTCCTTTCATTGTCAATGTCACAAATTGAGACGTGTGGGGACAAAGTCTGTACCTCAAAAAGAGATTGGCCAGTAGATGAATAAAATGGAACTCCATATTTAGCGAGAATGACGTTAGTCATCTATGGTGTGTCTGAGGTATGACGTATTACTCCAAATTCGGGGCAAAGTTTCAGCCTGTTCCATTTGCCTTTGACTTCACTTCTAAAATAGAAACAAAAACAATCTATATTATTATATAACATGTGGAAGGTTTCATCGGAATAATTCACAAAGGTTACACTGTTACAATATGCCATCAGATAACAATAAAATGTCTTTACTGTATGTGCGTGTGTGGTGTGCATCTGTAGTAACATGTCGAGCTAGTTGTTATGATTATATACTAAGTAGGCCTACTGGACCCTCATCTGGTTCTGGTGTGTGACGACCCGGTTGAACATTTCCGTGGTTCGGCGGCGGACAGACAGACAGAGGCCGGCCCGGGAGAAGATTAACATGACACGAGGCTGGTCACATTAAAACGTTCACAAAGTTTATTTGATAGCCACTGGAGACAGCTCATAGAGCAAGGTCAACTTGCTGCATGAGCTGTCTCCAGTGGCTATCAAGACACTCAGTCTATCACTCCAGGCAGTACACAATACATATCAAGTACATTGCATATTCACGTACAAGTACCTTGTTGCAAACGCAGTGAGCACTTACTATGAGACCTAGCAGATCATGTCTGTCTGTCCGTGTGTCCGTGTGTCTGTCCCGCTATCCAAATATGGAGTGTGTTGCATCAGCAATCACTCAGCTCCATATATGGGCACAAAAGGGGCCAGGTCCACTCAGCTCCATATATGGGCACAAAAGGGGCCAGGTCCACATATACAGTAACAGCGGGACAGACAGACAGACAAACATGATCTGCAGGGTCTCAGCTGCGTTCGCTTCCCGCGTTTGCGCGTCTTACTGGTATGAGTACACAGCATGTTGTATACTAGTCAAAAAGCTGGGTTATCCAGAACCACCGACCTGACCGGATAATGGGCATATATATATCCCAAAGTGGGGTCTGTGGACCCTCAGGGGTCCTTGAGGGAGTTCCAGGGGGTCCCCAGCTAAATATAGTTTGGAACTCAGAGTTAAATTAACAGTGATGTTAATGAATTAAATTGGGGTCCCAGAGATTAGAAATGTCATTAAATGGGTGTCCGTAGACTAATGCATGTCTGGGGTCCTTGAAATTATCATGGTGGCGAATCACTGCTAGAGCCGTAAAAACTCTTCTCTTATGGGGGTCCCTGGTGTATATTTTCTAATGGGGGGAGGGTCCGCGGGCTAATGAGTATACACATTAGTTGCATCTTCACATTACATCATTTGCGTCATCTTGCTCCCCAATGTATGCACCCCACCTTAGTGACGGTCATGCTTGCTGCAACAACCAGGGGTGGATTAATACAGCCTGTTACTGTTCCACTGCCAGGTGGCAGCAGTGTCACCGGCGTCTACCCCTTTGCCTGTGGGTATAGGTCCCTAAGCTCCCAGGGTAATAATTACATTTACTACACTGTCAAACTTATTCTTTGACCATTCAAAGTCCCAAAGCACACTTTATACCAAGGTCACCTGCATTTGCATTATTGTCTGCGTTTTATAAAAAAAATTGCCAGGCAACCTAAAGAAGTAGTGTCTTTAAAAGGAATCTCAGGAAGGCTTTCACAGTAGGCTATACTGTACATAATAGAAATCAGAAAAACAAACAGATTACCTTGCATGCGTTTTACATTGTTCCACGTTTTGGCCTGGCAGTTATTGGCAGTCCAGTGGTAAAGTCCCCTGGGAAAAACAAAAGCATAAACAAAGTGAGACAATGCCACTTGAATAAGATATGAATCATTGTAGATGGAGAGTGCCCAAATCCCTGACTCCAACAAGCACTCAAAATTCTCCCACCCACTTTATGATGAATCTCGCCTGCCGATTACAAGGCTCTCACTGGCCCCCTGCCAGGCAATGAGGGTTCAGGTTTCCTGATTAAAATGTAGCTTAAATGTTACTTTTATGGCACACTTACAGTATAGACCCATTGTAGGGCATTAAGCAACTAGTCGACTAGTTTACTAGGCAACTAGTCAACTAGTAAAAATGACTAGAAGTGAATGCCCTAACCCATTGTATATCAAGGTTGTACGAAAGGGAATAAAAATGAGCAAATATTCTGAGTGGCTGCTTATTTGATTGGTTTTACCTACACTTTCCTCTTGCACTGTGTGGTGTGTTTGTTTAGCGGTTTTTAAATTAATGTTAAAATAACTAGTTAAATAAACTTCTCAGTACATGGTGCAGTCGCACTCCTTCCTGTTTTGAAGCAATTATAATGGTAAATGCACACAGAACGTTTGATATTCTTCTCAAGATTCAACATTCTTCAATTGATCGACTGTTCAATTGATTGAGTTAAGCACTAGGGTCTCTATTTTCTATATGCTAAACCTTTATCCCTAAACTACTTTTGAATAGAAATAACATTTTTGAATAGTTCAACTAGCCGATCTACATCGACACGTTGTGAGCTTGTAGATTGGCCATTTTAACTATTCAATTTTTTTCCTTCCAAATAGTAAAGAAAAAGGCAAAGCAGTTTAGGTATAAGGGGTTTAGCATGGACCAAAATTGAGCCCAAGTCTGCATTAAGTGTGTTTTGCTCGATGGAACCGTTTTGCAAGGCCCTTAATTGTAGAAACACTATTTTGTCTCCATAATCCAAAGGCAAGAAAGAAGCATTCAACACAGTTATTTTTCTGATATAGTCATCGTTGGAAAGCAAACATTGTTCCAATGCCATTTTGTATGTACAAAGTATATGTATGTACACAGTCATGGTTCAACCCAGATGCCGAATTATAATCAGTAAGGACTGATTTCAGGTCAGCTCATGGAGTGGCATATGGTGTTTCTGTTATCATGAGGCACTATAACGCCTCATGATCTTAGAGAATAGGAGAGCAATATGTCTGGTGCTGGTATAGCTGAGTGATGCTGCTGTCATACATCTATCTAGTCTCATCTATACCAACACGCCAACGTTTCGCCTTCCAGACCTGCCTCTGGGTTTGTCTGCCTATACCCTTCCTTGCTAGTGTGTCGCCTACACACCAAGAACACAGCCTTGATCTTCAGCATAATCACAAATTCCCTGTTGCACACATTCATGTGCAGTACCATGCACACATTTTTTGCCCTTTCTCTCTCGAAAGAACACATGAATTGTGTATTTTTGTCTCCTTTGTCAGTCTGATGCAGTGTTGGGCTGCAAGTTATTAAGTAATATATTACTGCATTATACTGTTACTTTCACCAGTAATGAGTAGTGTAAGAGATTACAATCGCCAGAACAGTAATCATATTACAGTTACTAATCCAAGTACAGTAAGTATATGTCACTTCCGGTAAAGTAGCCTATACTGTAGATTCACTTCTAAAAGGATCGGGCTGGGTTATTACGCTCAACTGGTGCTATACATAGCCAAATGTGCCAGGGACCCAGAGGCAAAGACACGGAGACAGGAGTAGGGGAAAGAAATGGAATGTATTCAGACAAAACGTTACGTGTGGGGGGACAGGAGGTACTGTTGGAGAGTGTAATCCTGGAAGTGGTGAGAGGGGTTTGGAAATCCGGGGAGAAGGAACGCTGGAGCTGGCCCGGAGACACTGGGTTTGGGCAGCGAGCCTGGAACAAAACAGAGGAAGAAGGTTAATTGGCCCGAAAAACACAGATCTACAATAATGAAAACTCTAAAGCACGTTGTACACACTAGAGAAATGGTCTTCGCTATACCTAAGCTTATTTAATTAACCTTGGGAGACGCCCGGCCCTTGCCGTATGATGTCGTGCAGGGGAGGGACTATATAGCTACGTGAGGAACGTGTGGAGCAAATGTAATATAACGAGTAAAATAACAAATTCGCTTTTTATACCAAGTAATAAGTAATGACCTGGTGAAGATTCTCCGTGCTAGGCATTCTAAGCATCAAGAAGGAAGCTATTTGGCTAGCTACTATAGCTTCCTTCTTGATGCTTAGAATGCTTAGAACGCCTACTCCTGAGATGCGGTTTGAGGTGCTGTCGAACCACTTTGTTCCTAACATACTGTAACTGATTGCTTTTTATGCCAAGTAATCAGTAAAGTACTATTACATTTCAAAGGCAAGTAAAGAGTAACTCATTCCTCTTCTGAGTAACTTGCCAAACACTGGTCTCATGTGAATGCTTTCTCTCTCTCTCTCTCTCTCTATCTCTCTCTCTCTCTCTCTCTCTCTCTCTCTCTCTTTCTCTCTCTCTCTCTCTCTCCCATCTCTCTCTCTCTCTCTCCTCGCCCCGCCCTCACCCCCTCCCCCTCCCCCTTCCACTGTGGCAGCACCTGCACCAGTCCTCTCCGCTGTGCGATCGGACTCACAGTGTGTTCATGTGGCGTTGGATATACGGTTTGCACCAGTGGCTCTCAACCTTATTGAAGCTCTGGACCTCTAGCATTGTGAGCTTGCACACATCTGCTACTGTTGGTGCATGACAGCACGTGCAACAAAGTATATCAAGCCCTTAACAGTCATGATTTCATTTAAAGCTTTTTTTTCTTTCCCCCACACTATACGCTGCCTATTAATTCAAAGTTTGTCTTATATTTGACTGGCTTATGAAAAGAACATGCTATAATTACATTGCTCAATGCTCATTGCAACTATACGCCTATATGGTCCATGGAACACTGGCTGAGAAACGGAAGGTTTCCCGCCAGGAAGTTGCCACATAAACGCCATTACTGTGTTAAATAATCTGTGGAAATCAATCGCATTGCCTCCATCTTTCTTTCAACTTTCCAAACCATAAAGCATGTGAATGTGAATGAGTCAGCTGGCCCAGTTATGATGCATTTAAGAATCATCAGAGAAAACTATGACCCATCGTCACTTGACAATTCCTTTACAGACAGAGAGACTGCACGTGCGTGCATGCGTGCGTGCGTCTAAGGAGGAAACCAAAGCATACTTGGATGTACTACACACACACACACACACACACACACACACACTCCCTACACCATGGAGATCACTGTCAGGATGAAGATTTATCTCAATAAGGTCTCTCGTCACTTCATCCCTTTCTACTGCCGTTGAGGCTGTGAGTTGTGGCGGTGCGGGACAACAGGGTGCCTCTCACATGACTAAGAGGTGCTACAATAATGTCGAGGGATTCAGCGGGATTCTAGACATTAAAGGAGAAGATGCACCACAAGTCAACATTTATTTCGCTGTGTTGTAGGCTATACTCATCAGGTTCAGGTTCAGGTTTATTTGTCATGTGTATAGATACAGAGTATAAATACAATGACATTTATTTTGCTCAGAGCACTCTGCATGTACATACACAGGACATAAACAACATCTATAGTGCATGGCAGAGGTCTTCAAAGTTTTTCAGCCCAAGGACCCCCCTTAGTATTAATGTTATTAATATTGTGTTGAAATTTTAACTTTTCCATAGCTTTCATAGATACTACTTATCCCTGTTTTTAGCTCGCCACTTCAATAAAGGCCCTTTAACTTTGTTTCACCAGAAGAGTAGCCTACACTTTTTTTTAACCTTCCCAGCAGCCAGACCTTTTCCTTTGTATTTTCAAATTAACTTTTTAAGCCCTTAGTCAACTTGAATGTTGGCTCTGCTCTTTTTCCCTCTCTACACCAACTCTCAGAAAATAGTTGCGAGGCGTTGTGAGCATTGTACATCTGCAATTTTCAATTGTAGATGTGCTATGGTCAGGTAATGTTCCCCATCACACAAATGTGATGTGACGGACCCCCAGTTGTATCTCTGAGGACCCCCTAGAGGTCCCGGACCCCTGTTGAAGACCCCTTTGCTTAGGAGGTATATGAATGTGACCAAAGGCATACCTGAAGTTTTAAGAAGCTTAGCATGTAGAGAGGCGATCAGGTAATCAGAAGGTCACCGGTTCGACTCCTGCCCTGCTCAGTAATGTCGACGTGAGCAAGACACCTACACATAATTGAGCCTTATCCTGAACGCTTGTCAAGGCCATCTGAGCAGCCAGCAGCTCCAAGATTTCCTCCACAAGATCAATAAGGTCTGCATAGAGATAGATAGATAGATAGATAGATAGATAGATAGATAGATAGATAGATAGATAGATAGAATGTAGGCAATTCTGTACAGAGATTTTATTCTGGAAGAAAAAACTATGTTTTTGTAAATATGTATGCCTTGTGGTGCACTGGACCAATACGTTGCTACTTTCCTCGTCATTCCAGTGCTATTTGCCATTGAATGCACATACTGCACTGCAGTAGTGGAATAGTGAATGAAGAATGTGTTTACACAAACTGGCCTGGTACTGTCCTCCGTAGTGTATTATAACAATAGATTCTCAGAAAGGGCTCTCTTTGCTGTTCTTAAAACTCAAAACCTGCAGTGATTAGGCTTTTGCAGCCCAGGCACCCTTACCAGGCTCTGGTACGCCTTGCCATGAGGATCTAAGGCCAGCAAAGTCAGTGTCATCTTTTAAACCATCTTTTATATCAAGGCCTTGTTTTTATTGCCTCTTTTATCCATGCTTATTTCCTTGAATCGCTTTTCAAGTTTGCCTTGATTCATGTTTGTTGGTGCTATTGATGCTATTTGTTTATTTTAACATTAGCTTTTTACTCTCTACTATTGCTCTTTTCCTTACGGCTGTATGAATGTTGTATTCTATTGTAAAGCACTTTGTAATCTCTGGTTGGCACTTTGGTAAGTAGGCCTACAGTATTATGCTATGAAGCTCAAAAAGAAAAGTTTCCTCTATTATTGAAATTCCAACTATTTTTGTTTTATGGCTGACTGACAGTTTTTCGGTCTGTGCTTGTGTTCCCAGAACAATCAGCTACAGCAACGCCTAGAAAACGTTGAGAGAGACTTCCTGGTCTTCAACAGAGAAAAGTGAGGACCACATGTCACCCACCCCCCCACAACCCCTCCGTCAGTACATAAATACAGACTCACTTTAACCACATGAATGAACCCTATAGATGTATGTAATATGGCGTCATGTTGTAACGTGCTGTGAGCTGAATGCAGATCATTTGTTTTCTCTGAAGAAAATAGGTCAGCTCCTAATATGCTTGTAGATCTGCTATTCTCGCCAAATATCCTGCCCTAGAATAGGGAATTAGGGACTCTAGGGTCCAAGTGTTTAAGTGGTTAAATTGGAACAAAATCGAACAACAATCAAGACAGCGAAGACATAGCCAAACAAAGTCGTTTTGGAGGGACATTTTGTTCAATGGACATAAAAGCTGTTCTCTCTTCCCTGCAGGTCAAATAAAGTGGTAGTGGAGCCCAAGTCCTCTGAGCTGTCCTTGACTGCAGAGAAGAATAAGGCTATGGAGGATGGACAGAACAACAACGTGGAGCCCACAGCATTCATATCAGGATAGACTGAATGACTTTAGTCCCCCAGACTCCGTTGCACCCGACCCGGCCACTGCTTGTAGATCAGCACTTTACCCCTAGTTACCGGTTGTCATATCAGAAATCAACACAGAGCCGTCTTTAATTCCGCCTGTGCAAACAGCATGTGCACACAATGCACGTCCAGTGCGTGCGCGGACACACACACACACACACACACACACACACACACACACACACACCCCCCTATGTGCATCAGCATTCAACCCGTGTAATAATCTTACCCATAAACTGTGGGAGGGATATGGTCTCTTGGAGCTGCAACCATAACCTCACCCTAGCCTCGGTCCCAGCCTTACTCATCTGCAAAGAGAAAAGCCTGGTCACAAAACCTACGGCAGAGACGGAAGTGTCGGTCCGGAACATCGGTCAGCTATATTTCCCCCCGGGCTACGATATTCTTCCGACCAATCACAACACTTGTTTCATTCACGGAGAATGTAAACTGATTTGTAAAAGAATCAACGTCATTTCCTTGAGCGGTATACTTCTGCCCTAATCCTGCAACTTCTGCCCAAAACAAATGATAGCGTCTACAGCGTATAGGTCTTGCCCAGCGTGACCTCACCCTCAGGCTCTTCCTCAGGCATATGGCCCATGCCATTCTCCCCTCACCTGCTCGGGTGCTCCCTGGACACAAAACATTCTCCACTCACCCAGTGCTCACCATAAATAAACAGATTTTTGACAAATAATAATGTCGACAAAAAGATTATTACTGGCCTGCAGAGATTAAATTAACGCTGCATGGACTTGATATGAACTTGGCTTATGGCATTTGGGATGGCTTTAAATAATTGCAAAAAATATATATATACGTATACCTAACAAATGCAAACTCAGACAGGTTATCCTGACCCATGTGCAATGCTTCTATCTGTGGGTCGATATACTGTGTAAAAGACGGGGAAAACGAAGACTGATCGAAATGGCACTTGAGAGGTTCTACAATTAGATGAAAGACTCCTCTACAAAGATAAAAGTTTCAATATAGCCTTGAGCTTGTTGAAATGGCTCACCTTTTTAGCTTCAGATACATAAAGTATATGGTTGTATTGGACTTTTATGCTTAGCTTAGCAAGTGATTCAAGTGAAGCTAACAAAGATGGTAAGGGTACACCAGCCTCCTCCACCAGTGGCAGATATATGGGTAAGCTGTGCTGCAGGTTTACTTAAAATATGTATGCTTTTAACCTCAGGTTCAGGTTCATTTATTTGTTCGTCCCCGTGTGCATGGGGCGATTTGGTTTACAGAAAGGCATAACACAGGCAGGTAACATGAAACACAAAAACACAGTAAAAAGGCACATAGTACACATAGAACATTAAAACAGGATGGCAGTTCAAGGTATCAGTGTAACGTTATAATTCATAACTTTTCCAGAACAGTTATGAAACCTAGTTAATGTAAACCTGGAGGTTTACATTGTTTAAATTGTGACAAAGTTAAAAATAAATTACACAAAATAATTATATAATCTGTTGACTTCAGCGGAGCTTGCCATGATCTGCCATGGGTCAATGAGGGCTGTGAAACTGTAGGAAAGGTAGATAGATGGTACTAGATGTTATATCATGTCTTGCACTGAACCTTGCTTTGCACTTGCTTCTTCATTAATAGTAGCATTTATGTATGCACAATGTACTAGTTGATAAAGCTGAATAAAGGAAACACCCTACCTTAGGGACAGTTTCACTGGCGTGGGTTTAGCCAAGTCCAAACCTAGAATAAATCAATTCCTAAAATCAGATCTGCATCCAATTTGTTTTGACTCAAACATACTGTAGCTAGTCTTTCTGTAAGGATGAATTGGTTTCAGAGTAATTAAATAACAGCCACAAGGCGATCTTGTCTTTGTGTCTGTATAAAGTATACATTGATTATCAAAGTTCCTATAAAAGAACAGGGACATTTTGCATTCCACTTGACTTCAGTAGCAGCAAAGCCGAGTAAAAGATCGTATTTGAAACTCTGCACTGTATAGCCTCATCAACAAGATTTGAGTTGAACCAAAACGACCATCTTTTTACAATTGCCATTTTGTCTCACTTATAAGGACACTTGTACCTTTTAGTTACAGGTTCAAATCCAACAAAAACAAAAGGCTACTGCTTTTGTATTCAGTGACTGTTGTGGAAACTGAACCTTTTGGTTAATTAATCTGGTGTTCTGCTGAGGGTTTGTTTGTTAGTCTCCGGTGTTCAGACTTGGCTGAAACCATACCTTGAAAATGAGACCTACAGTAGCTGTTTATAGAGGGGTGCCTTTTTTTCCAATGTAGGGGTGCCTACTTTGAATAACGGTACATACTCAGTTCCCCTTAAACTCAAATATGTACTGTAGATACTTTGATGAAAAACCCAGAGCGTTTTCCACTCTTTTAAGTAGGTGATGATGTGATTTTTACTAATGCGTATTCATTCTATTGACCTTACTGTATTGGCAATATGACTATCCTATCCAGTCTGTAATACTTATATTTAAAACTTTGTTCACTACTATCAAAATGAATTGCTGTTGGCACTTTTCTATCAGTACTTGGTACAAATGTTTCAACTTGCCTTTGTGTTGTCATTGGTGTCATTTCAGACCCAAAAGTGATTTGTGTTTCTTGTACAAAATGTATTGTTCTGTATCATAGAGTTGTTTAACAGATGGGCTACTCCTTGCTGTATAAGATATTTATGTGAAACAATATTTGCAAATAGTTACAATTCTTTGTGTAAACATTGCCAGAGAAGTGGAGTCTACTGAATCAGGGTGTCAGTTAAATTGTCCTTCACAGAAAAGGACATCAAATTGACTTTCAAAGAAAATAATGTGGACCCAAAAGCATGTCCTTTTGGGATAAACCTATACAGTACTACTCCATGCAGGTTAAAAAAAGTTATTTGCAAATACTGTTTGACAAACACCTGAAGGTAATTTCATTTTTCAACAGAGGTTACCATTTAAACATTGAATTATGCCCAGGGTTAGATTTAATCCATAGCAGATGTGCAAACCCTTCCACCTTCCCTATAAGGTTTTGTCATCATCCTTTTGTCACTTTGTGTTTCTGTTAAGAAGTTCAGAACCCCAACGCAGAGAGATAAAGGTGAGGTTAGTGTCGCGTAGCCAGACAAGGTGAGGTTTAAGAAGATTTATGGTCGGGAGTTGAATATAGTGATGAATGGTGTGGGCAGGCTAGAATGACAGGCAGATTGACAGGCAAGCTGGTGAACAGGCTAGAGGTTAGCAGGCAAGTGAGGAATGATGCTATAAAAGCCTATAGAATCAAAGACACAAGTAACTATATTCAGCGTACCGTGGAAGCCTGTCGCTATCATTGGCGCTGAAACAAGGATCTGATGAGGAGTGAGACGAAAAGAAAGACTTTATACAGGAGAGGTGAGGAGCTGATGGATGGCAGGTGCGTTGGCCGAGGGAGGTGAGTTCCTCATTGCAATTTGCAGGCAGGTGTGCATGAGTGAGTGAGTGGCAGGACAGTGACACACACACTCGCACGCGCGCGCGCACACACACACACACACACACACACACACACACACACACACACACACACACACACACACACACAATATTACTATACTAAATTAACTCTTAACCCCAACCACCAAACCTAAATGCCTAATTATAACCCCAAGTTGAATGTTTTTCTAATTCTAAATCTTGCGCCGGTAGGACTCACAATGTCAATTTCTCAAATTCTAATATACTTGTGGGGACATTTGGCTCTCACAAGTATGCAGTAGGCCTAGTACTAAAGTACAGTAGCACGCACGCACGCACACACTTGGAAGGTGAGGGAAGAAGGGAGGGAATTAAGGGAAGATAGGGTGTTTCTTCTATTCAGATGTGACGGAGCAGCAGATGTAAAGGTGTGCCTTAAATAATGATTTTCTTGTTTTGATCCAACCTCACTGTCATGGCTCAATTCTTCTTTATTTAGTCTATATGCTACTTGTGTATCATTGATGTTATAGTTTTGTTAATACAGCAGTCAAAACACACGGGAACATGCAGTTTTTCACAGTAGGACAGAATAAGATTTCTGAGGGCCATGGTTCCTGACACCTTAGGCTCTTGGGGACATAACCAGTTGATTGGGGTCAGAATGGCAATAAAATAAAGTGTGTAGTGTGTGTGTGTGTGTGTGTGTGTGTGTGTGTGTGTGTGTGTGTGTGTGTGTGTGTGTGTGTGTGTGTGTGTGTCACTTCCAACATCAGCTTCCAAACCCAGTCTAACATTTAAACAGAATTACGTTATCGGAAACAACTATAGTTACTTCAAAATGCCTTAATTGGGGATTTCTGTGTAGATTCTTTCTCATTTATTGGATTTACTTTGAAATTATGGTCAGCATCGCACAAACATTTTTAATAGTTTTGGGCCACAACCACTCACCACTCACCACACACACACCACAGGCAGACATTTTCAACCCCCCTAATTATGGTATACATATATATAGCTGAGAGTTTTTATTTGAAATACGAAATGAAAGAAAAGTTGATTCATATATGAAATCATTACTGAGGTCTGTCATAGGGCATAGCAGTGGGCGCCATTTTCTGGTTCCATCATTGAATGACAGACTTTTACTTTTAACAGAGCATTTTTTTCTACATTGCAGTATAGCCTATTTGATACTTTTACATAAGTAAAACAAAATGGAATGCTTTCCCCACCACTGCTGATATCAGACATTTAATGCCACAACACTAACCAACTGGACAAACCAAAATCACGTACAGTATACAAAAGTCCTGGATAGAAATGTTGATGAGATGGATCTGTGTGTACATTACAGCTGTCGCTGCCCACCTTGCTGCCTGCCACAATGAGATGCTGCCCTCTAGTGTTTGCACAAGGTATTAGACACATTTGATTAGGCCAGTGGTTCCCAAAGTGGGGTCCAGGTCCTTAAGGGAGTTCCAGGGGGTCCCCCCAGCCAAATAATAGTTAGGAACCAAATGGACCCTTACAGGTCTGTAACTCAGAGAGTGTACAAATGGAACTAAATGCCCTTGAAATGAAAATGGTTGAAAATCACTGCTAGCTTAACTTAACTTAAAGTAGTAAAAGTAGAAATACCACATTGTAGTGACGGCTTGTGAGCTTGTAGATCCCCTATTTAAATATACCAACTATAAAACAGGGTAATAGTGGTTAATGTGTGTTTTATAATGATAATGTAAATCTTCAAAGTATTGAAGTAGGTCCCCAGACCCCACTATGGGAAAACTGGAAAGACTCATCAAGCAAGTAAAGGGAAAAATACCTCAAAAATCTACTTACAGTAAGTATACAGTAAATGTATTAGGAATGTAGTTACTTTCTACCATGATAATTTATTTGTAGCACCATCCAAAAAAAGGATGCATTTGTACCTGCATGCCCCCCCAATATTTATGATCACAAGGCCTGGAAGTTTCATTGAGACAGAATGCTATACTCCTGGCTGTCCTCGTTGCTTTCCCCTCCTCTCTAAAGAATGTTGTCAACGTCTGGCTCGACGTCAGGCTCCTCTCCCGGAGCTCCGAAACGCCTTTGGCACCTCCCTCGCTCTTTAGACCCCAGTGGTGGAAAAAGCACTCCATGTTTTTCCATTTTAGATCCGAGGCCGATTCTAAAAAAAATAAAAAATCTTCTAAATCCGAAAAGTTTTCTCAAAAACATATATGTTTCTATGACAGTGGTGCTCAACCTTGTTCACATCAAGGACCCCCACAATTATCTGTATATGGCCGCGGGACCCTCATCTGAAAATATGTAGTTCCAGTGACCCCCCCCCCCCAGAAGCAAAGATATGAGTAAAAACATTTGCTGTGAAAGAATATCATTTATATTCAAAGATTTGCACCACATTTTCACGATTATTTAAAAATAGCAGATCTACAAGCTCATAGCTCATGTCTGTCTGCCTGGCAGTGCCTGCCTGTCCAATTCCCCATGAGTAGCTGTCTGTCTGCACCTGTCTATGAGTATAGCTGTCTGACTGCCTGCCTGTCCAATTCTCCATGAGTAGCTGTCTGTCTGTCTGCCTGTCTATGAGTAGCTGTCTGCCTGCCTGCCAGCCAGCAAGTTGGTTAACAGAAAATAAATTGTTATGGCTGAGTAAAATAAAATACAATAAACACAATTTGCCTGAAAATAGATTACCCAGCTATGACCTATTTCATGAAAAAAAATGAGTAGTGATATGGCTGACTGAGTAAAATAAAACAATCTACCTGAAAATAGATAGCTATAAGTGAAGAGCAATTTCCGCAATTACCATTTCCGCAATTTCCGCAATTTCTGTAATTTCCATTTCCGCAATTTCCTCAATTTCCTCAATTTCCTCAATTTCCATTTCCGCAATTTCCATTTCCACCATTTCCGCAATTTCCATTTCCGCAATTTCCATTTCCATTTCCAACTATTAATGGCAGCTGCGTTTCATCATTCAAATAAAATAGAATTCTGTCCGTTTAGCTATAAAATTATGTCAGGGAATAGGGATACACAGTATATGTCTTTCATTTGCATTGCATCTCCCCCCCCCCCCCCAAGCTTTTATTTTCGTTCGAGTAATAGTACAACTCTAATAGTATTACTTATAATAATGTAATTAAAGATAACTTCATTCAGATTTATTTATTTTTATTTCATTTTCCAGATTTTTTTTTCTTCTTTTTAGATTTTCATTGGTGGGCCAGTCATAATGGTCCCGCGGGCCTGATGTGGCCCGCGGGCCTGAGGTTGAGTATCACTGAAATACACTACCATACTTGAGTATATATTACTTTCCACCACTTACTGTATACTAGCACAGTGGTTCCCAAACTTTTTCATGTCAAGGACCCCCAAATTGACCCCCAAAAATCTCGTGGACACCCATTTTAAAAGATATGCCAGGGACCCCCATAAGAGAAGGTTTTGACGGCTCTTGCACAGATTCTCAACCCGTTTAATTTCAAGGACCCCTGCATGTTTGACATGCATTAGTCTACGGACCCCCATTTAATGGCATTTATATCTCTGGGACCCCCAATTTATATTGTAAAATCAATGTTAATGGGTCCATTTGGTTCCGGAATGGATAAGGGTCCATTTGGTTCCAAACATTCATTTAGCTGGGGGGACCCCCTGAAACTCCCTCAAGGACCCCTGGGGGTCCCCGGACTCCACTTTGGTAACCACTGCACTAGCACATTTAATAAAAAATGTACCGGAGCCACTCTGTTGTAACTCATGTTTATTCAGGAAACAAATCATACCTCCACGACACACCACATTTTTTTGACCTGCCATCTCTGGGTTCTTGATACAACAGTAAAAAAAAAAAAAACATAAAAACATTAACAAAGATAGTCAAATGAACATAAATATAGAACAAACCACCAGACTGCCTC
This sequence comes from Protomyctophum bolini, assembly GCF_963924005.1. Classification (NCBI taxonomy): domain Eukaryota; kingdom Metazoa; phylum Chordata; class Actinopteri; order Myctophiformes; family Myctophidae; genus Protomyctophum; species Protomyctophum bolini. The sequence continues at coordinate 10,415,034 of NC_137874.1, read as the reverse complement.
GGAATTCCACCTCACCGTGCACCGCTAACCAGAAACATCCTGTTTACTCAACTCCTCCCTCCCTGCAAAACAAAAGGTCCCCGTCCTTGCTCAGTCTAAAATGCACCATGATCCTCTGCCTTGTTTGAGAACAGCATACAGACCAGACACATAGAAAACAACACACACACATCCCATATCCCATCCATCGCCATTACAGCATCATAGTGGTCAATCCAGGGGAATACGGGGATATAGCTTCACGCTATATTGCTGCTATCGAGGGCTAATGTTGGTTTAGAAATCATCATTACCTGTATGTTTCAATGATTGTGAAAGGAACGGAATAGTCTTTCACTGTCTCTGTCCTCAAACAGAAGCCCATTGTTGCAGGAACTAAAAAAGGACAAACAAAAGCCAGATGTGCATTACTGTTATATCAAAGCAGGTTTTCAGTTCCTTTATGGTTTATTCGCTTTAGCTTTTTTGTCATTGTCCTTTGCTTACAAAGCTCATCATTACAAGTTCTAAAACAGAGCTGAGCTTGGTGTTACTTATTAGAGAGTTTACCCCCTCCCCCCTTTTTCCCTCTGGAGATTGTTTTGCTAAAAGTTTGACATCAACGGGTATAAAGCGCAGGAAGCAAATGCAAAGAATGGGTTCTCAATGTTGTTGGGTTTTTTTGTTTGGGTTTTTTCTTGTTTCTTTTTTTTTTCTTTCATTTTTTTTTACAGCCATGAGAAAGCGCGGAGGGCAGAATTACATTTTGGGAAAACACATGAATACCACAACCATCATGCACTTTCGGGTTGACAAAGTCTGTTCATCAATGTTTCAGTTTATTTCATACAGTACTCAATTTTGTCAGAGCAAGAGTGCCACTGTCTAGAAAAGACAAAAGCCCTGAGGTACTCCGGAATGTCACCGCAAAACGCTATTTCTCTGTCACTGTTAATCCTACATCATCAATTCTGTGATTTTTCCAACGAATATATATTTTAGAATATTGTATAAAGTCCTGGATGGATGTGTTTTGAGTTGACAGATAGAAAACGAAGCTTCTTATTAAATTACAATGTTTAACAGTGCAGGACTTTGGGATTTCCATCATGGGTCACATCGGCTCTGTCCCTTTGTGGAGCAGCGCTCCAGCTCTGAGATTTGAAAAAGATACCTCATCCTTGACTGTGGTCCAACCAGGTGTGAAAAACATCATTCACAAAGCTACGTTACATCTACTGTACACACAATGCCATCTAGAGCTAATGGAAGAAGATACTGCATGATATTACATCGCTAAAAGAGGGAACTAGACATTCTTTTTTTTATTGTTTTCTTGACCACAGAGGATACTGTAGGCTACTCAACCAAAAGGTGTGACGTTACAAGCCGAACGGGATGGAAGAACCGTAGCATTGTTCTGAGAAAAAGCAGTATTCATTTTCCCTTTTAAATGAATACAAGTGCCGTCATTCTTGGATGAATGTGAGGCGAGAGACATTTAAAAAATGACTTTCAACTTCCTAACACCAAAGCATAGCGTTACGTGCTTAGATGTGGCTGATAACATTTGAGATGTTTTCGCTGTGTTCTTACAGTTTGGCTGTCTGTGACGAACATGTGTATTTCAGTGCAAAATGTACCTTATTATATGTGATGTGTGATGTGATTAAAACGGGTGCCGATATTTGGTGCTTTGTGGCATAACCCCCCTGCCCCCCCCCCCCCCCCCCCCCGAACACTCACCCAGGAAAAGGAATACTGTTTTCAACCGAGCAAAGGTAGCATTGTGACAGATAAGGCATGAGGATTCAGTGTTTTGTTCTTTTAACTTTTAAACTAATGTTCTCCTTCATCATCTTCACCCCATCATCTTCACCCCCCCCCCCACCCCCTCCCCTCCCTTTCTCCATCCATCAATTTTCCCTCCCTCCCTCCCTCCCTCACACCTGGCTGGCTGGTGTGGTTGCCATTCCCCCCATTCCCATTTAGCTGAGAGATGTGATGTTGGAACGTCCACCAGGGGGCACTACGATACGCCTTCCAGCAGGCCTGATGGGCATGTCATCTGGGGTGGGAGCTGAGTGGAGGGAGAGATTGAGAGAGAGATCAGAAAAGAGAGAGTAGGAGAGGAGAGGAGAGGAGAGAAGGGAGAAAGAGAGACTTTTTACAATCATGAATCACATTCATACTGTTCCGTTCTGCGTTGACCTGGACGAAGAAAGACTCGGCAGATGTTTTCTGGCATTATTTATAACAGTGAATATTGCACAGGGGCAGCCTCGCACGCCTTTGAAATGCAGCACGCCTGATCATTTTGTTAAACCCCTGGCTGGAAAATAGCCAGCTGTCAACGTAAAACTCGGCTAAACGCATCGTTTTATGTAGGCCAGAAGCGACTTGATGGCATTTCCTCACAATAGAACTATATGGATTCCCAGTACACATCAGTGAAGTTGCCCTTTGACTGTATAGACTTCTTCAGAACCGCACTCTTCTTCAGTAAAAGCAAGCTCTTTCAATTCCATTTAGCTGCCAAGAAAAAACAACTATGATTTGAGATTATTGTGTGTGTGTGTGTGTGTGTGTGTGTGTGTGTGTGTGTGTGTGTGTGTGTGTGTGTGTGTGTGTGTGTCACACCTAGGATTACAAAACAATACATTTTACGTGGGCTGAATCACATCTGAATAACAAGGGCACAGCAGTAGCTGACCAGAACATCACTCGTATAATTGCAAATGTTCCCGGTTTGCTTCCAGCTGCCTGTTCATGTCCTTTCATCTCTCCCTGCACTTATGTTCCTGTCTCTTTCCGTTACCCTACCCGAATCATAATTTGAATCCTAGCAATCAAACAGAACGCTACCACCGCAATACAACATACTTAGTCTTATATGTCTACAGTCTAGTAAAAAAAAAAGTATCTGCAAAGACATAAACAAGATTATAGGTCACTATTTTTTAAACCTCCCCTAAACGACAGAAGGCCAATTAGAAGAACGTGCCCCCACGTGACTTGATATGAACTATGGCTCCTATTAGGTATAGGAGACCACAGCAGGATTACATGCAGGATTGAACAGACGTTAAATATATCCTCTTCTCTTCTCCTCTGAACCATTCGATTAGGAAGACTCGTACGGATATTGTTTAGCAATCTCTTCGGTCTCTCTAAAACACTCTAACAAATACTGTACTGATTTATTATAGTTTCAATTTCAATTCCCCTTATGAGGTATTAAAGTGTGTATACAGACCAATAATGTAATGTTGTCTCCTATAAATGCAATAGATTGGTTGATTGATTGATTACTATATTAACAGTTTGCAAATTGTACAGAGGTATAGTTTACAAAGTAAAGGACACAAGAACACAAAAAGCCCTGGGGGCTTGTGTTCCTGTGACTATATACTGTATACTATATTCGGTAAGATGAGAGTGAGCCGTTTGAAAGCTGCTGAAATATTGTTCACATCTGTCCAACAAAAGGAGCTATTGGTAGATGGATACATATAGGACGCAGTCTTTGCTCTATTTGAGTTTTTCCAAAGGATGAGCCAAGCATGCTGCTACACGATGACAATGAGTAGCCATAGATATAGGAATCTGTTATGTGTCATCGGCATACTGTGGGATTGATCCCCGGTGTCGCATCATCATAATGATGTACGTCTGGCGTACTGTACTGACTGTACGCCACATCTAAGACAATGCTATTTCACATCAGCGCCCTGTCCACTCCAGACGAGTAGAGTAAATCATCTCTGCAGGTGATGTCTGGGGGGGGGGGGGGGGGGGGGGGGGGGGGTGTGCTGTAGGGTAGATCAGGGGTTCTCAACCCGTGGGTCGCGACCCCTCGGGGGTCGCCAAATTATTTGGGGGGGGGGGGGGGTCCCCAAAAAGAAATAACGTTTTCTTTTTTTTGCGACTGAATTGCTGGAAAATGGAAATGAAGAGTTTACATAGTACACATAGTTCATGCATACACCTTCCCTAATGATTATATCTTGTTTCAGTATTTATGTATTTTGTATCGTCTCTATTATTAAGGGTATTGCAGCAGTCAATTTATATTGGGGGGTCTTTAGGGGGGCGGGGCGTGGGTCCCGAGACATTGCCAAAGCATTTCCCGGGGGTCCCCGGCCCAAAACGTTGAGAACCCCTGTGGTAGATGATAGACTCGTCATTCTGAGAAGACCCGCGCGCACATTCACACTCGCGCACAAACAAACACGCATGTGCGCACACACACACACACACACACACACACACACACACACACACACACACACACACACACACACACACACACACACACACACACACACACACACACACACACACACACACACACACACACACACACACACACACACACACACACACACACACACAGCGCACATGGACTACATTACATTGATTATGATATTTAATCTTCACAAAGGCAGAGGACCTGCATGTCACACGCAACCACACGCTAGTCTAGACCTCTGTAATGGTGAAATTCCTTCCACTGGAGGTCAGCCCTTCATTGGAGGACCCCAATGGAAACAAGCGCTTTCTTGGGCCCTAAATCCTCTTCACAGACCTTGTATTTAACTGTACTCGTCTTTGCTCAGTGCTCGGAGCAAAATAATTTTCATTGTATTTATACTTTGTATCTATACATAAATATGACAAATAAACCTGAACCTGAACCTTGGCAAACTGTTAATAAAGTATTCCGTCAATCAAGGTGAAGCATAACAGAGGACGGTTCTTCAAAAGAAACCAGGACAAACTGCATACAGTACAGTCTACTCTACTGTATGTCCAGGTAAAAACCTTTTACAGTATGTCCAAACTGCTACTTTTCAAGAAATGTATAAAATATAGAACCTGTGTTCTAATGGATTTAATGTAGTCACAAGCTCCTGTTAATTAAAATTGGCTATAATGGGATCGGTGCATAGTTACTGTATAAATAACTAGAGTGGTAACCAGAAATCCCCACCCATTCACTTTATCCCCACCCATTCACTTTATCCCCACCCATTCACTTTATCCCCACCCATTCATTTTATCCCCACCCATTCACTTTATCCCCACCCATTCACTTTATCCCCACCCATTCACTTTATCCCCACCCATTCACTTTATCCCCACCCATTCATTTTATCCCCACCCATTCACTTTATCCCCACCCATTCATTTTATCCCCACCCATTCACTTTATCCCCACCCATTCATTTTATCCCCACCCATTCACTTTATCCCCACCCATTCACTTTATCCCCACCCATTCACTTTATCCCCACCCATTCACTTTATCCCCACCCATTCACTTTATCCCCACCCATTCACTTTATCCCCACCCATTCACTTTATCCCCACCCATTCACTTTATCCCCACCCATTCACTTTATCCCCACCCATTCATTTTATCCCCACCCATTCACTTTATCCCCACCCATTCACTTTATCCCCACCCATTCACTTTATCCCCACCCATTCACTTTATCCCCACCCATTCACTTTATCCCCACCCATTCACTTTATCCCCACCCATTCACTTTATCCCCACCCATTCACTTTATCCCCACCCATCCCCACTTCAGCGGGTTGGCCGGCAGACCAGCCACAGCCACATCACTATGACTCTAACTAACATACCGGTAACCCTGTTACTATGACTCAGACCCATATATGGGCATACTGATAACGTCAGGGATCTCAATACAGTATATTTGAGCGTAAAAAAGGCTGGCAAAATTAGAGATCTCCATATATGGGCATATACTGATGTCATCAGGGTTCTGCGGAGCAATGTAGGTGTAAGAGTGTTCTGTGACAGCAGCCCGAACTCTAGATGCGAGTGTTAAACGCGTTTTATCGCAACGTATACGTCAAAGTATAAAATTGGACATTCATTTATGTAAAAGAAAGACATTAAGATGAAATATTGAGGTTTCTGCCTCAATACAGTGACAAAAAAATTTCACAGATTTATCAATCTGTGAATGATGGCATGAGAGTATAACCACATTTGTTTTTGTATACTTTACTAGTACTGTTTTTGTATACTTTAAACTTTACTATATTTGTCTTTTTCTGAAAATCAGTAAACAAACAGCTTTTTTTTTATGTATGCCTTGATTGTCAGTTTACGCATGCGTTTGTTATTCTAAACTGGAGTGTGGGTGTCTGTGTGCCAGGCAACCAACCAAAAGGCTGACGTGTTCAAATAGATTTCCACTACCTCTGTGTGCCCACAGCCGTGTGCCCAGAGTCAGCCTGGCAGGCAGAGGCTGCACTGGTCTGGTCACAAACGTTGTTCTTGGTCAACCACTTAACCACTATAGACTAGAGTAAACTGGACATGAGTTGCCTCTGCCTCCGTGTTGGTCCGCTCTTTTTTCCCATCGGCACCAAAATCAATGTTTGGTGTCGATGGAAACCACATCGCAACAAAATGTTTCCCCCAGAATAGGTACAGGCCTATGTTAGGCCTCAAGTGTCTAAGCCATATTTTATACTTTGGCTATAGCTACTGTATATGATTAGATTATTTGCAAGCCGACATGTCACATCGTGAGCTTGTAGATCTGCAATTGTGATTATTATTATTATTATTATTTTTGCAGCTTTCGCTTTTATTTTATATTTTTTATAAAGGAACAGGGGGGGAGAGCGATGGGGGAGTGACATGCAGTGAAGGCTGTCGGGATCGGCAGCTCACAACATGTCACGTTGTGACATGTTGTGAGCTTGTAGATTGGTTAGGGAGACTATGGACAATGGTGTATATAGAGGTCAAGGGTCGTTTAGCTCCTGTGAAGCAGAGCCATAGAGTAAGACAGAGTTACGCAACTCTGTTCACTTCAGGGGGCCAGTCCAATGGTGTCTCTCCTACATACGTGTAGACTTCTAGGACAAGTCCTGGACTGGAAGTAGGCAGAAATGCATTGGACCCAGGCAACAGCCCATCTTTAATGATCTTAAATCCCATTATTTTAGATTGTTTTGTAGTAATCGTACAACATAAAGGTCTCTGCAATGCTCTTATTTGCGCCGCCCTCGTTGAAAACAATGCATTTCAAACTCCAGCTTGTCCCTCTCCAGGCTGCATGAACAGCGCTTGAGCGCTCGGTTTCTGCCCCCTCAATATCGTAAGATTCGTAACTCTTCTATTAGATGGCTCTGACCGTGACCAATGTGAGAAAAGAACCAAGTCTGTATCTGCTGCACATTCTGCATTACTCCTGCTGTCAAGTAACTGGGGGAAAACCACACTTTTACTGTAATCTGATGTAATCTAACGTTAGGTTTACATATGGCCGCAATCAGACCGTCAATCAGTGTATTATATAATGAACAGATGTCTTGTGTCTGATACGCACTGTTATGATCAACCTCATTAGGCAGGCTTTTGTTAAATAAACCATGACTGAACTACACAGATGTCTGATATCTTAGTCTGTGAAGACTTTTTTTGTGCGTTCCTACTGGTTCTTGGAAATCAGAGAGCGTTTAGTAATCTGCATTTGAAAGCTCTATATTTCATAGTTTTACAGAGGGTTTCATCTTTAGTATGAATGTAAAGATCAAAACCCCCGTGCAGGGAGCTTATATAACTCCAGAACAAGGTCAAACGTGCACACATGCTAGTGACCTGACCCGTTATGGCGATTTGTTGAGGCGCTGACTCATCCACAGTCTACGAGACTTCCAACAGAAGACGATGAGTCAGAATGTGGGCCTGTAATCACTCAAAGTTGCACTGTGTAACTTGCACGTCTTGTCCCCTGTGCAAGGGCTGACATTTTTAACCGCTGAGCTAATAAGAGCACAGTCAGGGGAGAAATTGACTTTTGATCTCCAGGCGAAATCACTTGTCAACCAGTAGTGTTCCTAATATAATATAAGGCACCAGACCACAGTTCTCAATAGACGAGCAGGGAAACCAAACACAACCAACGCAGTTGCGTTACTTATATTGTATTAACATACATCTACCACATTGTTCATTTTGTCTACACTAAAACTATGATGACTACCTTTTTTCACTGTTGAAAACTAAACAAAAATAAGCTATGATGACAAAAACTAAGTCTAAATATATTGACAATTTAAACAAACAAATATAAACTAGACTAATTGGAACTAGTGGAGAAGAGATCCAGTAGAACTAAGACGGCGCGTTGTGAGCTTGTAGATCGGCTATTTTTGGTATAGCCGGGCTACAAATAAGGGACGCCATCGAAGCCTGCCAAAATAAATTAGGATTTAGTCAACTAAAACTAGACTAAAACTAAAACATTTCAGATGACTAAAATATGACTGAAACTAAAATGGAATTTGATTAAAATTACTATGACTAAAACTAGATCAAAATTAAGTGGTCTACACTTCAAAATAACCTTACATTCACTAAAAGTGAAGCTTTTAGTCTCATCGTGTGGTGCATATGCTTACTTGCTAGGCTGAATCCAGTCTGGTGGTGCAGGTTCCTGACGGGCTGCTTGGTGGGGGAGGTGCGGGCCGAGGCTATGGGGGTGCCGCCGCGCGACATGGAGAACTCAGACACGGGCCCGTCGTACATGCCCCTGGGCACTGCCCTCAGCACCGCCAGCTACGCAGGGGGGAGAGAGAGAGAGAGAGAGAGAGAGAGAGAGAGAGAGACAGAGACAGAGACAGAGACAGAGACAGAGACAGAGACAGTTATGTTACATTGATTACATACAGGAATTGATTCATTCTGTTGTTTTACAAGACAGAGATGCAACCAGTGTTGGGAAGTAACAAAGTACCTTAGGGCTTAGGTTTTAGAGTAGGCCTATCTGTACTTTACTTGAGTATTAGTATTATTAGTAGTATTATTATTATTATTATTATTGTAAGCTTGTGACTATTACTGCACTAGACTTTTTACTCCAATGCATTTCTAGGAAAAGGCACCCATGCAGGGCCCAAACTTACAAAAAATACACCAGGAAGAATTTATGAACTCCTCTTAAGCCCCATTTCAGAAATAGTGAAAACATGCTGAGATGCACGCTGAGACGCATGAGTTTATAGCTTCTATTGTTTTTTGTAAGTGCTTTACAATGTGTACAGGTTTGACTGGGCAACTTTAACTTGCAAGTTGAATAACATTTGACTCAAGTACTGCAGGGCTACTGTATGCAACGGAACAAAGCAAGGAATATTCATCTGGTATAAAAAGAGAAGAGGGATTTGACGGGACGTCAAACCGACATGTTCTGTAGTGTGCAGAGTCCCCACAGATAAGCCGTGCTTAATACAACCAAGCTGTCTCCATGCCCACACCTGTTTATTATTACATGCATGTGGGTGTTTGTGTAACCGTTTGTGCCTGAATGAAATATGCATATTTCACATCCTGTTGCGGAGAGTCGGTAACAGATTTATGCTGTACAGATGCGTGTGTGCATGTGCACGTGTGCATGCACACACGCACACACTCTCCATCTTGAGATACACTGGTGAGTGGTGACACACTCGCACGCATGCACGTACACACGCAGCGATTTTGTGTATATTTACAGCATGATGATATTTGCTGTTCCTTTTTACTTTGTTATGACTAATTTGAGTAGTATTATGGCTAATACTATTGTATTTTTTATTTCTGTCCACAGTGTTAAGAGGCTCTACAAGAAATAAACTTCCTGCAATGTTACCCTAAACAAGACAAACACACTACACACGCACACGAAAATCACAAAGACTCATACAGTGGACGCACACACACAGAGCATTCAAACGTGGTGTTCTCAGTGGACAGACCCCTAAACTGTTTCCCTGTCAGTGGGGTGAGTCAGTGAAAGGTTTGGAAGCCGACTTCCAAGTGAAAAGGAACATCTGCTAATGAAGAAAACGCTGCACTGTCTGCTACCAGGATAAACACACCACTGTTGCCATGGCGGACGCTGACAAACAGCACCGTTTCCTCATCATTCAAACGGCTACAGCGTGAGTGGAGGAATTGTCATACGGGTTTGATTTTACAGGCCCGGGGGTTAGAAAGAATCTGTATTCAGTTTAAGGAATTGAAGGAGAGAGAACAAAGTCATTTTATGGTCAATTCACTTTAAATTCTAATCGTTAACTGGCGATAGCTGTTTATTTAGCTGATGACACCCATTATGAAAGACCTGACAAAAGACAATGTTTCTCAGTCACTGGAACTCGCTGAAAGTCTAATGGATCCTTGTAACTCAGTCACTGGAACTTGCAGAAAGTCTAATGCATTCTTGTAACTGTCCCAACTGAGTTGAGACAAACAAAATGTATTATATTTCGTTTTAGTTCTCACAGTGTCTTGGTGGCGTCATGCAGTTCTCTTTGGAGGAGTTTGGAGAATTTGTGTGAAAATAAATCCCAGAAAAGACATCTGTATGATGCGTGGCCATTTGTTGAACCTGTAGCTACAACAGCAGCTATTTTGACAGGTAAACACAGCTGACGGTAATACTGTTAACTGTGGGTGTACTTTCATTTAGGTTATTCTATGTGCCAGCATCGAGTTCACTGAAATGAGACACCCACGGTTGATGTTAAAGAGTCTGCTGAAAAAAAAAGGGTCCCGGGTGGAGCAGCCAAATAATCAATCCCATCCCTAGAGGTATTATAGCTCCTATTTACATCAATAACTTTCCCTGCAAATGGCAGGGAAAGGCTTTGTGTGGTTTTAGAGGAAAGTATCCGGACCACTACACCACCGACAGGCAAAACACTAGGGCCCTGCATCCACCGCAGAACAAGTTCTAGAACAATGGTTTTCATTGAAACAAGGCCCTGCGGTACCTCCACCAGTGAAAACCCACATCAAAAACCTTGTTTCATCCACAAAACAAAGTAAAAAAAAAAGCTGCAAGGAGTTGATTAAGTACCATTCCTCCCCCCAAATGTTCAAAGTTAGTCTAACTGTACGTAGTGCTTTACAGTCTGGACACGTCACATTGCCCATGCTCGAGTTATATACCTACCGACAGCCACTTTAAGTTGTGCGCGTTCATGGACGTTGCAGCTCTTCTACGCTCACCAGACCACCCTCGTAGAGAGGGGACGTTTTGACAAAGTACAGCCCACATCCTCGGGTTGACCCTTTAAAGTCTGGTATGAACCTTATCTCCCCCGCATCCACCCCATGTCCCCCTCCCTTCTCTCGGCTTCATCAATCCTTCTTTCTTCAATTTCTTTCTTCTCATTTTTCACTCCCCTCCCATCTTCCATCTCTCTCACTATACCGTTGAGCACAGCTAAAATGTCCATGATGCATTTTGTCTTTATTAAACAAGCTAATGTGACCTTATTGTCACTCACAAGTTTGACAAGAGCCATCATGGACTTTCTCTATTGTTATTTCATAGCATGGCATACATACGCCATTTGGTGCAAAGTTTCACCGACAGCAACGTGCAGTGCAGGACCACGATTGAAGATAGTTATAGCCATCCAACAAATGCCCCTGAATTCCCACGAGTAAAGCTTTTACTTTTGTACGTGTTCTTTATTCAATTAGGTCACCGTGACCACCCTGATCTCACCACAGAGGCAACACAAGAGAAGAAAACAGAAACATTATTCTGCATTATTAACAACATCTGATGTCCATTTTCCCCCTCCTCCCATCTCCTGTTTCCTCTCCTCTATTTGTCCTGCTTTACCAATCTCTCTCCCTTGTCCTCCTACAAGACAAATGAGCTCACACTGCTTATAAAAGGCACCATTACCACATTCTCCGGCTATTCTGATCCGCCTTAACACACTCCCCAGTGCTATTTTTACCCGGACACATAATTCGGTGGACAGGACTGCAATTAATCCCCGCTTAGCTGTGAACAAACAAGAAGGCAGATGGACAAACAAGAGCTAGAATGAGACAGTGGGACGGATGGACAGAAAGTCTAAGAACAGACGGATAGTTATAGAAAGACAGCTTGTTCTGACTTTGACTGTTTGGGTACGACTTGCTGTTCAGGCCAGCAGTTTTCTGTCCCTACTAAAAACGCCAGGCATTTCTTTGGTCCACACCACAGTAACCAAAATAAACAGGTTTACTGTAACAAACAGCTATGTGCTGCTTGAGATGACATGTTTGCTACTTTAGGCCGCGACTGGGAAAGCCTAGTGAGTGGGGTTTTAACCCATTCTGACCTGAGATCAGATTCATACGAGGTTTCCCACTGGACACACACTGGTCTGATGAACCCATTCTGACCTGAGATCAGATTCTAAAAATGTCAGTCGTTCTTCGAATTTTTCAAAAATAGCAGACCTACAAGCTCGTATCGCGCCACTCGGTGGCGCGATATGAGCTTGTAGATCTGCTATTTTTCAATAGCTAAAGCATAACATGATGCCAACACCAAAATGGGTGCCCGGTCAGAATGGGTTAAGAGACCAAATTAAGAATTTGGTATAAAATGGCTATCCACACTGGAGAAAGCATATACCTCCCCTATAACTGTCAGAACTCTTTCTACCATTTGCAGACATAACGTTTGTGAAAATCCTACTTATTATACATGGATTAAATCGATGCACACGTCCAAATAAAAACCAACTAAGAAGAAGGGGGGGGAAGTCCCGCCTCGTTGTCTGGGCCAGCCAATGGGCCAGCTGGGCCCAAACGGATCTAGAAAGATGGCGATTTACAATACAAGGACTGACTGGCTTCATCTTACGTCCATATCAGACCCGGCGAACGCTTTGTCCATATTTTTTTTACAGTCTATGGTCATCACACAGCGCAACACACATGAGGAAGGAAGGAAAAACAACAACAATGGCTATTGGTTGAGGGAAATTCTAATCTCCTCCCCCTTGAAGTCGCTCAGACAGGAGACAATGTCAGACTGAAGCTTCAAGAAAGCTACAGTCTGACAATCATGAGGCCACCATTTACCTGCTTCCTGGCCTTGACGCGCTTGTAGGCGTAGTCCGGGTACGGGGTGCAGGGAATGAAGCGTCCCACGCCGGAGGTGGCGTGCATGTTGCCGTCCTCCAGGACCATCTTGCCCTGGCAGATCACCACCAGAGGGGAGCCGCGGAGCTCCATGCCTTCAAACACGTTGTACTCGGCAGCCTATAGAGCAACACAAAGACACACAGGTGTTATCAATCACGGAACGCAAATACACGGTACAAGTACAACCCATGCAGAGTGCACATAATGGCCGTCACGTGCATGACCCTTTTTTCATCCCACGATTTTGCAACCCATTTTTTTTCTTAACTCATTTTGACCTGGGAACGATTCTGCAAAATGTCTTCTAAATCCTGACTGTTTTCTTGAAAAGGCGATGTTTTTCTATGTCCGTCGTTCTCATACCCTTTCATGTCACTTTTCACGATTCTTCAAAAATAGCAGAGCTACAAGCTCGTAGCGCGCCACTCGGTGGTGCGCTATGAGGTTGTAGCTCTGCTATTTTTCAATAGCTAAAGCATAACATAATGCTAACACCAAAAGGGGTTCCCGCCCCAGTGTTTGCCCCAATTGTCTAATGTAATCCTGGGCACTATACACTCCCTCCGCCAACCTGGGGAGAGCAACGGACATACCTCATGCTTCCTTCAATGCATGAGGAGTCCCAGCCGCTTCTTTTCACGTGACAATGGGGAGTTTCCCTGGTTGGACGTAGCACGTGGAAGGAACACGTTATTCCAACCAGTCCCCCCTCCATCAGGCGCCCCCGGCTGGCCAGGGGGACGCACGGGGACACGGGGAGAACGTACAAACTCCACACAGAAAATCCCTTTTGCCAACCCCGCCTATAGGGTATGGGCACTGTTGACGCGGAGAAGAGAACACGCCCCCCAGTGCCCACATCATCGAACACTTTTCGACACCTTCTAGCTGTGAGGCCACCATGGAACCGGTGGAACGTGGAAATCTTCTGAAAATGTTTCAAAATGCATGAACATTTTCCACATGGAAACAATTACGACAATATTGCACAATATAATTGCGATTATCTGAAATAATTGTGATTAAGACGATTATGTAATAATTGTGACAGCCCTAAATGCACAACATGTGAAATGCATCCAAACCACGGTGTATAATATGCAGACAGTTACATCCACCCACAAGACACAGATACTGTAGAAAGCAGTGTTGTTTTTGGCAGCAAATTTTGATTTTAGTTTTAGTCATAGACTCTTGAATAGTTAATTTAGTTTTAGTCACATTTTAGTCGAACAAAATGTATTTTCGTGGGCCTTGATGCCGTCATAATGACTGTTTTTTTCCCCAAAATAGCCGATCTACAAGCTCACAACGCGTCACACTGCAGCATGCAACTAATTGTAAAATGACTTATAGTGGATCTCTTGTCCACTAGTCCCTTCCTAACATTTAGTCTAGTTTTTATTTGTTTGACGAAATTGTCAATATATTTAGTCTTAGTTTTAGTCATCATAGCTTAGTTTTCATTTAGTTTCCATTTAGTTTTCGTCAGTGGAAAAAGGTAGTCGACGAACATTCTTCGTCTTAGTTTTAGTTGACGAACTCAACACTGGTAGAAAGAGAGAGAGAGAGAGAGAGAGAGAGAGAGAGAGAGAGAGTTGGAGAAATGTGCAAGAGGATCACAGGTCATTATTACATGATACCGTAGGTCTTCTGTGTAATGAGCTTTAATTTCCAGCCATGTGTGTAGTAATTAAACCGTTCAGCTGTGCATACATGGCAGCACTTGAGTTTCACAACACAGCAAAGACATGCTAAGCATCTGTGGGACCCGTCATAATCCTCCCACCCCTCCAGATTTGGAGGGGGGGAGGGAGGGAGAGTGAGACACACAGAAAAGGCTTGTCAGGTTTGGGAATCGAACTCGCGACTCGCTGTCAGGCTGCGTTAGAGCCTATTATTGTGGTATATATGCGCCTTAACCACGAGGGCAGTGGTTCCCAAAGTGGTCCTTGAGGGAGTTCCAGGGGGTCCTCACTCCCAATCTTCCACCGTAGTCTGAAAACCCACCTCTTCAGACTCCATCATGGCCCGTAGCACTTACCCTACCCCCTTAGATAGCACTTTATGTAGACTTAGATAGCATTTTATACAGACTTATACAGACTTTCATTGTATGTAGTCATAGCACTTTATAGTATATATATAGTATAGTATGTATACTTTCATTACATAGATATTCCACTGTTACGCTCTTAGCTTACACATGTTTCATAACTACTTTTTATGTATGTGATGCTTTTTGTTTTTGCTTATTGTAAATCGCTCTGGATTAAGATTGTCTGCTAAATGCCTAAATTGTAAATTGTCCCCCGGCTAAATGATAGTTTGGAACCAAATGGACCCTTATGGCTCCGTAACTCTGAGAGTGTACAAATGGAACCAAACAAAACGGGTCCATTTGGTTCCATTTGTACACTCCCAGAGTTAAATTAACATTGATTGATTTTACAATATAAATTGGGGGTCCCAGATAATATGGAAGTGCCATCAAACTCGGGGTCCTTGAAATTAAACGGGTTGAGAATCACTGCTAGAGCCGTAAAATGCGGGGTCCTTGGCAGATCTTTTCAAATGGGGGTCCGCAGGGCTAATTAGTGTGAATTTAGTGGTCCTTGACATGAAAAGGTTTGGGAACCACTGCACTAGGGCATCGATACAGTTGCCTGGAAACAGGACGAATCTGCCACGGGAAAAGAATATCCCTGCATGGGGACATTAGTGATAGTAGTCTGGTCATGACAGGCTACGATTCAGCCAGCTCTTCTTCCTGGTTCGATTCTATCCATCTGTTTAATTGAGTGCGCGTGTGTGTGCGTGCGTGTGTGCGTGTGTGGGCGTGCGTGTGCGCACGTGCGTTAGTGCCAGCGCACAAAAAGCTCACAACTAAAGAAAGTAAACTAAAAGCTTGCAATGACTTCATGACCATCCAAGCCAGACTGCAAGTGTTTTTCTGTGCATCCATATGTGATCATCATGTGTTTGTGCTTGCATTAAAAAAAAAAAATCAAAGTGCACTAACATGTGTAGTGTGTGGAATGCGTGACCACAGTGCTCAACACTACAAAGCTGACCATTGTGTTTTACATTAGGATCTGACACGCTGCATTAATATAACGGGCCTGTGGCGTGAAACATTGTAAACACAGACTACTCACAGAGATACTCGGAAAACAAACAGTTTTACTTGAGTATTAGGTCTTTTTGGACTTTCACTCCACTACATTTCAAAGAGAATGCTTTAAGTAACGCACGTCCTCCATTGGTGCCGAGCCAAAACTGTAGAAACAGTAAACAATAAAAAGAAAGCAGGGGCTCGCAACTCACTTTAAGATGCTCCAAACTTTATTTAGCGACAGGCAGGGAGAAAATACGACGTTTCGACCTCACAGTCTTTGTCAAGAATAATATACTTGACACAAAGACCGTGAGGTCGTATTTTCTGCCTCGCTAAATAAAGTTTGAGCATCTTAAAGTGAGTTGCGAGCCCCTGCTTTCTTTTTAATGTTGTATTAAACTACACATCTAGGAAGGGGGAAAGTATATTATGAATTAGCCACTTAAGCCCCACTTCAAATAGTGAAAATTGAATACAGCATGTGCTAAATAAGTCTTTATTTATTTTTTGGGGAAAAATGCAATTTTGGGGGTAATGTCATTGCAATGATATTAAAAAGAACACTTTGTAATTTGTACTTTTGAATAGCCTACTTAAGTATTGTAAAAAAGCATGTACATTTGAATACATGAAAAGTTCTGAAACTCGAAATTGCACGGAGCAACTTTCACTTTGTAGCCGAGTAATATTTTACCACGAGAATCTATATCCTCCTTTAACTCAAGTACTAGGGTGGAGTACTTCCATATCGCTGAACTCTGAGACGTCTAGCTATGCCAGACTGACGTAACTGTACAGGAGCAGACAAGGGTTGTGCTGAGAGGTAACATTAAAGGGAAGTTCTGGTATCAATTTATTATTGAAATGCAACATTCTTTCACAGCCAAAACATTACCAAAAGTGGGGACTATAGTTTTTGGAGAAACCGAGGAGGATGGAGGAATGGCACAGCATGAGAGAGGGAGAAGAGGGACTAGAGGGGGGGGGGGTGGGGAATGAGAGAGCGGGCGGAAATTACAGAGTGATGAAGGGAGAGAGAACGGAGAGGGATAAAGCAAAGGAGAATGAGAGAGAGAGGGAGAGAGAGAGAGGGAGAGGGAGAATGGGAGAGGGACAGCGGGAGAGCGCGAATGAGAGAGGGATAATAGGGCTCAGTATTAATTACCAACATGTGTGGGAAAGAGGGGAGAGAAATCAGACGCCTCCCTGCCTCTCTCTCTCTCTCTCGTCATTCATCTGTCTGTTATTCATACGTGTCCATTTGGCATACACACAAACAGCTGGCCCCTGATGTCTCCATACATCTCTCTGTCTCTCCCCCCCCCCCCCCCCCACACACACACACACACACACACACACACAATTATTATGCTCTAATCTTAACAAGGATATAATATGCTCTAATCTTGGTACCTAGTTAGGATTGTTTCTCTTCACGTATACTGTCCAAAAGGTTCCATGATTTGAAAAAAACCCCCATAAAAGGTATATTTCCATGTCAATCATGCCTCTTGGCGCAAGGAAATGTATAACTCTGGGTGACACTTTTGTTTTATGTTGTTAAGAATCAGAAAATGTAATGTATAAGGGATTTGTCGCACAGCCTTATGGGATATACAGTATGGAACAGCTACAGTAGGAACCAAGTCAAGGAGTCTTATGGTTCCTATACTGACTTGAGAAGCAGCAATATTTCCTAATAGTCGACCTACTCAAATATATTAAGGCTTTCTTGCCAATGACATCTGACCACTTAACATGACAGAATTATTAGACCTCCATATTTTATCGGTACACATGGTCTTTATCGTCTCTATGTGATCAAGCTAGATTCAAGACGAATCTCTCTCTCTCTTTTCTATCGTGGTTTGGCTAAGATTGACATCTAAAGTTTGCAGGAGTGGCCTTTTCATTTGTATTCATTGGTGTCACTATGAAAACAACATTTCCAAGGCTCTAAAGAAAATAATACCATGTCCATGATAGTCTATATAGCCATTTAGTTGGGGTCACACTTTCAATATCCTCACGGCCGGCCGGGCCCACCAGTGGTCCCTGGACCACAGGTTGAGACTCGCTGATTTAGGTCACTGTTCTCGTCTCGTATGTCCGCCCATGTCCAACTTTCTTTGCTGGACATGCTTGTTTGCAATCTGTGACGCTCCCTCCCTCTCTCTCACTCTCTCCTACTTCCCTCTCCTCCCTCTCCACCGCCCCCACCCCACCCCACCCCCCCCTCCCTCCCTCTCTCTCCCCCTCGCTTCCATTGTTGCTCTCTTCCTCTGCACACGGCTCGCTTTTCAACTGGCTTCCAAAATTGGGCCAGAACAGGACAGAGCTAAGTCTGCCAGCCATGAGGTCATGACAGAGTTGTTTGGTGCGTGTGTGTGTGTGTGTGTGTGTGTGTGTGGTTGTGCAGCTATAACTCTGTCTGCACGATTTCATATCAGTAGGCGCGCACGCACACAGCTGTAGCCTACACGTGTTGACTATGCTCACTTTTTGTGCATAAGAGTTGGTGTGTGTGCGTGCGTGTGTGTGTGTGCGCGCGTACGTGTGCGTGTGTGTGTGTGTGTGTGTGTATGTGTGTGTTGCCTAACAACAATAAGCAATCCAGACCAGATGTACTCCTGCTGATAACAGACTTAGATGCTGTGTGTGTGTATTTTTACTTTAAGGTGGGGGAGGGGGGTCCCTGTCTCACCCTGGACGGTAGGCAGTGAAACAGTTAGCGTTTCCATTCAGCCACACATCAAAGTACCGTACAGTACATTGCAGTGCGTGCCGAAGGTGGATGCATTCTGGGAGCTGATGTGGTGTTGCTATGTGTTCTGCTCCGATATCGGGAGGGACTCACAGGAAATGAAGAGGGTGACATCACTGCAAAGAACCCGTGGGCCTCGCTGGAACCGCCAACGTTCGGAAAAAGGCAGTGGAGGCTATTCCTTTATTTCAGTGGTTTTCAACCTTTTTCATATCAAATTTATTCGGCATTTGAGCCACGGGACCACCGTGATGATGAGATTTAGCCTCTCAGAACCAATTTATTTACTTTTATTGTCGTCGGATAAGATTTTGTCATAATTCCATGCATGTATCGATGGTAGGAGAGATAACAGGCAAACCATCAAAATAATATGTCACGTTCTGTAACTGTGTAGACCTCTTGTAAATTAAGTAATGCGGGTGTTAACGATAATTTAACTCTTGAAAACCAAGGATCCATTTTACGCTCTCAATAGATCTAAAAAATATCTTAACCATCATTTAGCTGGGAACCACCTATACTGTATTTTAGTGTACATTAATTACCCCCGAGCAGGGGCTGGTTCGGAGCGTGGTGTTTGGCGTACTCTCCCGGGGTTCAGGGTACACACTCTCTGAGTTGCAAATGCATACGGATCTACAGTATTTAGTTCCAAACTATCAATCATTTAGCTAGAAACCCCCTGGAAACCCCCCCCCCCCCAATTAAGGACCTCTGGGGGTCCCCAGACCCCACGTTGAGAATCAGTGCATTACCTCATCAACGTTTTCATTCTTCCATTCAAGCATCATTCTTTCAGCACGCTCCCCATTTGGCCGTTTGTGTTCCACATTAAAATCCTTTTCTCCACTCAATTATCGCAGCCTAAACAGGAAGTGCAAGCGTGCTGGTAAAACTTCCTGTGCCAATGCTTCCTGCCATGGCCTATTCTGACACATCCAGGGCCTTATAAATTATGTTTCATTTGTTTCCAAATTCGGTTTTCTAATGATACATTTTTTTTCGGGGGGGGGATTTGGATTGTATGTATTTTTGCCCATTTTCCCTCGTTAATAAAAAATCTTTTGATTAGCTAATCTGCCCTGAATTTATGATGCGTTTTGTTTCATTTATTAAACCAGTGGTTCAGGGGGTCCCTAGCCAAATGAGGAACGGTTTAACCACGTTAAAGGTCCCAGTGCACACTGGACTTTGGATTTTTAGTTTTCTGAAAAACGTGTCCAGTGTGCAACCACCTTAACGCTTGGAACCCACCCAAAAAACCTCTGCACGCACGCTTTATTGCGCTAATGGTTTGTGCACGACTGCTCTTGCCAAACCTGGCCACACCGGGAGGTCAATGCATTATGCAAACTAGTTTGTGCGTGAGTGGAGCGCCCGTGCACGGCCAGTGAGAATGGCCGCATTCATTAACATGGAGCGGAAGTAAATCGGTGTCCGTGCGCCTATGCTTGTGCCGTTTTACATTTCGGCTATAGAAAAGACTGAAGATCTACAAACTCACAAAGGATCACATTGTGGCGGGGTGCCTGGCACAATATGTTTTCAAATGGGGGTTAAGATATATAAGTCTGGGGGTCCTTGATATGACAATGTTTGAGAACCACTGGTTTACTGTAAACTGATGATACACTCAATGAAATCCATTATTATTATTATTATTATTATCCACCGCCAGGGGAATGTGTGTGTGTGTGTGTGTGTGTGCCCGCTGTTCGTGTGCGTGCGTTTGCGTTGAGGCAGCGGTGCGTTGCGGTGTGTGGTTGTTACAGCGTATTGTGCTGGAAGCCAGAAAATAAACAATAAAGGAATAATAAACAATAAAACTGTGTATGCACTACTATGCAATCGGATTGCTACATCACGTCTACTCTCCTATCCTTTGTAAATTGTCCTCAGTTAACATGTAAAAAAAATACTTACAAACGTTACAATAAAACACTGACAAAATGCATGACTGAAAGTCTGCACAAACAAGGAAGTTTCTATCCCTCAGAACAGGCCGTTGGCACAGTAACACTGATACATGCAGGCCAGGTGTGTGTTTAGCACTATATTTTACAACAGCTTCGAATGCAGCTCGGCCAATCATAATCTATAGGACCGGATATATCCGTTTTATATAAACACAGTTCAACACTGCCGATCGGGAATTTCAGAAATGTTTTTAGCTCGAGGCCAAAAAAGAGAAATTTGGTGAAGGAATGATATACGATTATGAATTAATCCCATATAAGCCCTGTTCCAATGGCACACGCTCATTAAAAGTGTGTCGCGATGCAACTAACCAGCAACTGCAGTTTTCCAAAAAAACTAGTAAAACGAGTAAAAAGTACAATATTAGCCTCTGAGACGTAGCGCAGAAGAAGCATACATTATCAAAAGAATCGTACTTAAATAGCCGATGCATAATGCATGCAGGCGCTCATGCGGCCTATAACCCATTCTGACCTGAGATCAGATTCATACGAGGTTTCCACTGGACACACACTGGTCTGATTAACCCATTCTGACCTGAGATCAGATTAAAAAAATGTCAGTCGCTCTTCGATTTTTCTAAAATAGCAGACCTACAAGCTCGTAGCGCGCCACTCGGTGGCGCGCTACGAGCTTGTAGATCTGCTATTTTTCAATAGCTAAAGCATAACATGATGCTAACACCAAAATGGGTGCCCGGTCAGAATGGGATAAAGTCCCTTCTTTGTTGGGCTTGTTTTCATAGACCTAGTGGCTCAGTTATTTCTCTAAAGATCTGGCAGCGCTGCGGTTGATGACAGGGCCATATGCAGAGTGAACACAGTGTGTGTATACAGTAATAGACATCTACTGGGACTTCATTTCCTGTTTGGAGGAACTCAGGGGTCACTGGAAGGTAGCCAACTATGCGTCTCTCGCACTATATTTCCTCTGTAAAACTGTGTTTTCCCCGCAGCACAGCAGCCCCACCCACACCCACACCCACACCCCCCAGTCCATTATAGAGGGTATGCAGCATGCATAAAGTGAATGGAAAAATCAAGTGGCAAATCGAGTGGCAAAGTGAGTTCAACGTTGTTTAATGTCGTTTAATGCAATCAGACTTTTCTGTTTTGGATTTATGGGCTGTCGAGGCCAGAACGTTGTTGATGATGATGATGTCACGCGCATACTCTCTATACTGTACATTTATCCTGTCCAAATCACAGCTGCACAAAATGTATTGACTGGAAACCGCACATGGATTACGTGGAGTAGTCACAGCTTGTCATGCTGAAGGCTGGACAGAACTGCTACCGTTACTGTTATGGCTTCAACACTGTGAAAGAAACATTTCCCACTGTGTGCACCGTCCTAATTGTGAATTAACATTTTCCACAGCAAATGAATATTTGTTTTGTAGGCTTGTTAGCCAACTCTCACAGTGTAGTTATTGTGTACAGCCGGACGCTTTCTATATTGCATAATGTCTGCTTATTTCATTGGATTTTTATTGGATTGAATGAAGTGGATGAAGTGTTTTGGTTGCACTGCCTCCAGGAAATGGGTCAAACCAACCATTCCCAGTCCATTTGTCTTCGTGGTCACATACATTCAAAGGTGTACTGGTACATTTTTCATGGAAAATTGCTTGTTTTTAGTTCCCTATAATACTTTTAATTGCCTTTGACGTGCATACACATTTTAGCACAAGGTGTGGAGTTGCACCACTCGTCTAATGCTTTGTTATTCAAGAGCGCTAAGAAGTACAGCAGTAGCACTGGAAGTGTGAAAAGCGCTTTCGGTGGCCTCCGTTTGCAGAGAGGTTTAAACGTCTGACAATACTATACACAGGACAATACTCAGTGTACAGTAGGTACATCATGTTGACCTACTGTAGCCCCATGTCTTCATGAGGACTGAAGGACCTGTGTGGACAGGACACTCACCGAGCTGTGAGTCTTGGCAGTGACGGTGCGAACGGAGTCAGAGTCCCAGATGACCAGGTCGGCGTCGGAGCCCACGGCTATCCGGCCTTTCCGAGGGTACAGGTTGAGGATCTTAGCCGCGTTGGTGCTGGTCACCGCCACGAACATGTTCTCATCCATCTTACCGGTGGTCTGGGGTTGGGGGGGGGGTGTTCAAACAAACACATATACACAAAGGTTAGGTTAGGTTTCAAACAAATACACATACATGGGTTCGTTTGGAGAGCGATGGCGGATGGGAGAAATGTCACGGTCGGATATTTGAGAGTTTCAGCAACATTCATGGCATTCAGACGCAGCAGTGCACACTACACACACATGCACAGACATGCATGCATGCATGCATGCGTGTGTTACTTAGTAAGTATGCTTGTGGGATACTAAAACTCAGAGTGGTGTACCACAAAGCTCCCAAACACAAACCCCTGCCTGTTAGCAAAGAGACTGCAGGGAACAACACAAGACACTGAGGAGGGGATGCTGGTTGGTAATGGGAGACATTGTTACGTGCTATATGTGTGGGTGAAGGACAGGGCAAAAAGAGAGAGAGACAGAGAGAGAGACATAGATAGAGACAGAGCATCTTCAAAAATCCCTTCATTCCTAATGGCATTATGGCACTAAATGATACCATGTCTCGCTAGATTTGTTTTTAATGTATTTGCCACTGTTGTCCTGCATTTTTGCCACGAAGATAATTGTGTAAGAGTTGTTGCCGTTTGTTCTTACTGTTGTTTGAGACCGAAGACAAAATTGTGGACAATGAATGAAACTAACTAACTCACTAAATACGGAAAGAGATACTTTGTGTCACATTATATAACATTACACATTACTTTGTTTATTAAAAAAAATAAAGAGGAAAAAAAGCCATAAATTCACATGGATTCTGACATCCTCATTTTGCGGGGCGGCCCCCAGATGGAAGAAATATGTGTGAAGTCGTGACTTTTCTCACCACAGCTTTATCCCAGATGATGGACATCCTCTCCTCTACGCCGTTCACCCCCTCTGGGATCTGAGTGAAGTCGTCCTTGCCGATGGCCTTCTGCGCCACGGAGAAGGTGCAGTGAGCACTGCCCGTCACGTTCAGGTCTCCACTGGGGAGAGAGAGAGAGAGAGAGAGAGAGAGAGAGAGAGAGAAATGAGAGATGAGGAGAGGGTATAAAGAAAAAAGTGATGTGAAGACAGACAGAAAATGACATTAATATGGCAAGCTCCCCTTACCTTATAGTTTATCAAGCCGTGCATTGTTCTCGCGCCAAACAAGAAAACGTTAAAATGACACATAAGCTATACCTGAGATGAAACACAGCAATTAATTTTTCATCCTTTCAAACCGGAAAAAACTACTTTATATCATCAAAGGTTTTTATTGCCGTTCCCACAGGAGGGCCCAAGCTGGAAAAAAGGTTACTTC
Organism: Protomyctophum bolini; assembly: GCF_963924005.1. Lineage (NCBI taxonomy): Eukaryota > Metazoa > Chordata > Actinopteri > Myctophiformes > Myctophidae > Protomyctophum > Protomyctophum bolini. The sequence continues at coordinate 10,390,830 of NC_137874.1, read as the reverse complement.
ACCGCAGCTGGAGATTCATGTACTAGAACACAACTTGGACAACAGCATAAGGTGAGTTACCCTGTGCCAAAAGCCTCTCGTTTGCACCGCAGTACAAACGGTTGTTGGGTGTTCTCCGTTTCCAGACCCTACTTTAACTCTCTTACCAGATGATGAAGAGAGCCACTTGTGGAATAATAGTACATATATCACTGAGACGGCAAGCCAACAATCCCATTTTAGCAATATATTGAGATTAGTCGGCAGACCTGAAGGACACAGGGCTTTGGTTTTTACCTACTCATTTCCTTCACGTACCCATTTTGAACGCAGTTGCAGAAAAGCAAAATGCGATCACTTGGGAGGATATTATAGTCCTGCAATTTCCCCCTTTTTGGCAGAACAGAAAATACATGGAGTGATCCTAGAGCCCATTTGTTTCATATTGTAGCATTATCCATATGTTCACAATGGATTGTGTTGCTTGAACTTCTAATGTGCTTCTAAATGGACCCCAATGGGCCTAAAAGCACAGTGGATCATCGGTTTCCATCTGGTTCCGTTTTCTGCGTCTATATCTCGGTGACTCCTGCCACCTGGCTGCATGTATAGTCTCTCACCGAATCCATGAACCGTTCCTCTTCTCCCCTTTACCTGGCAGCTATACATCTTCAGAATCCTTCTCCCAATGTACCCCTCATCCCTCCTTTCCACATGTCAAAAACCATCTCAACCTATAGCCTCTCTCGTTTATTCCCCAACCCTTCTAACCTGGGCTAATAGTCATTCTTCAACTAAAATGGGAGAAAACACCCCTTAAGAAGGATGAGGTAGGCCCAGGCGGTGGCGTAACCGTCTGGGCGCCCGACTGGTAATCCAGTCGCAGTGTGCCGCAGGTTCGACTCCCGAGCCCGACACGGCCTTTACTGCATGTCTTCCCCCCCCATCTCTCTCCCGTTTCCTGTCAGCCTACTGTCTGTCCCTTCAAAAAACCAATAAAAGGCGTAAGCAGCAAAAAAATATCTTAAAAAAAAAGAAAGAAGGATGAGGTAATCCCCAACAACGACGACAAAACACTATGGTGTGTGCATGCAATGCCGGTTCATGAGCACTTGATTCATGTCGCCGTTCCATGTTGTGCACCAGGACTGACAAAAGGTGACCAGCAGGGGTCAGTGTGGCGAGTATACCTGGCCAGCAGCGTGTTCAGGTAATCGGGGGTGGTGGGATCAGGGCTCAGGGGGGGTGATGTCACAAAGGACGCTGCCTTGGCCCAGTTCTTGCTCCAATAGTGCGTCCCGTCGGTGCCCAAGCTGGCAGTGATTGGCTCCCCAAACACGACGTTTCCTGAAAAAAAAACAATGTGAATTCGTAATTCAACAATAGGGATTATACGAGGTTTATCTCACTGAAGTATTTGGGATAACTGTATGTACTGTAGCGGAGCAACGATGTCAAAACTCTGAAATGTCCCAATATCATCCTTGGAACTAAAGGATTCCATTCTGGATCAGATGGGGGTTAGCCTTGCACTTAAAACTCTTGTCGTTTATCTGGTCAAGATAGCATAAGCAATAGACTAAAATGTCCAAACTCACACATACTGTATGTCTAAAAGTGCCTACTGTATATATACACATGCTCTTACGTGCAGGTAAGTAAATACATTCAGCGAAATTCTGGAGACGTTGCATTCATTCCATATTTTATTACACTAACATTAATTCATGATTTACAACCTTGCATACTGTATAACATTCTTAGCATCTGCATAGCATCTGTGAATAATCCTAACCTTAACTCAGACAGACACATGACATGCCTAACGCTTATGAAACTGTGGACATAAATTCTGTCCCCAATTAGGCAAACTGTCCCCAGTCAACTGATTTAATTTGAAACACACACACACACACAACCATTTTTTGGAGTTAAATGAACTGAGGATTTTCTCATGTACTGTACAGTCTGGCCTTCCCAATCATCTCCCTATGAGGAAAAACAGAGACAGCTTTGTGACAGTTCGACCACGGAGAAGACCTGAAAGATAAAGGAAGGAATTCCTCTAAATGTAGCCTCTTTTGCACATGACTTCTTGCAGAGGAACTGTGCATTATCTGGTGTCTGGGGACAGATAACTAAATCCTCATATAAGGTCATGGATGAAGCGTGGGTTATGTGCATTCCTCGCATTATTAATGCACCAGCAACTAGGAAACACAGCTGAAGTGAGGTCACATACCTTTATAGTATAAGGACAACATTCCACTGAGTTTTATAACATTAATTTGATGGTCTGGCCTTTTTTTATGCAAAGAAAAGAAGAAAAACTACAGGAACATTAGACTAAATTCCTGGGACTACAAATGTTTTACAGTGTTTTTTATTCACATTTGTTACATTGGTTGTTTTTGGTTTCCGTCTGCTACATGTGTAAAGATGTCGTCGCTGTTCAACTCTTTTCCATAAATTTGTCATATTATGACAATGTCACACAAAGTGATTCGTAGTGAGCTGTGAAAATATACGATCTACAATGTAGATCGTATATTTTCACAGTTTTTGTAACATTTTCGGTTACGTGCGTCTGTGGGTTTCATAAATGAAAAGAATTAACAAGAGCTTGAAACTAAATAATAACTACATCCACTGGAATGCATGGGTTTCCACCCGACTGCGACGATCATGTGAGATACATGAGGAAGTTGCTCACAAAAGTGACTTGTTTATTGACAGTAATTGTACAGGCCCATTTATTTTTCAATGAACCAAACTATGCTGCATGCCGTACCCTTTTTCCTGGCCTGGGAGATGATGTCAGCGGCGCTCTTGCTCATCACGCGGGTGACGTAGAGAGGACAGTTGGTCTGGCTGGCGATGGTGATGGCACGGAACACTGCCTCTGCCTCCAGCTGCAGACAGGACAGGACAGGACAGGACATTATATTTGGCTTACTGTACCTCCAGTCACTGATGATGAGGTTACACAAAATTATTCCCAAAGACAATAGTTATGAAAAGCAACTATCAGACACCAATTCTGATGCGTTAGCATTGTATACGACTTTTTCCAGTTTTCTTTTTTCAGAACACAATTTCAATAACAAAACTTAAGTAATTCATTCCGTAATCGTTTTAGTCTTGAAACGATTGCGTAGCAACCTGCCTTGCATTTAGAAAAGATTGGCCCGGGCCGTATATATACGGACCCCAACGTATACTCTGTGTATATAAGGCAGCTTTTAATATTGGTCCGCTTGCAATGGCAACGCCCCGTCACCACCAGCTATGGGACGTTTTCCTCGGTTACAAGCAGGATTTTAAACCTCCATAAGTCGGAATCCAGGAGAATTGTCCTCGGTGGACGTTCTGCCATTCAATTTCAAAGTTTGGATGTAAGTTGTGACTTTGTACTGCGTCGCTCCTGACATGTAAACATTTCTGGCGACAGGTAAAGAGCGTGTGCTTGTGCCAATGATACTAAAGTGCGTGTGTTGAGTCTGTGTGTGTGTGTGTGTGTGTGTGTGTGTGTGTGTGTGTGTGTGCGGGGCGAGGCAGCGGGCAAACTCCTTCTCATAAAGTGAGCGTATGGTGGCACTGGGATTTCATGAATGCTAACAGCTAGCCGGCAGAGAAAAGTAAGCGTTAAGCTTCATCTCTCTCTTTAAGCAGTAAGCTTTCGGCTGTCGTGTTAAGTGGTTAGACGTGTGGGCCGAGCATGTTTATTCCAACGAAACTGAGAACTATTTATCGGTATCACAATGAAAACTCAAGTTTGAAAGAAGAAATACCATATTATATTACCATATTGAAGGACCACTTCACGTCTTTTCAACCTATCTTCATGTAACTGGTCCTCACTAATAATCATGATAAAATGCCACCATTCTTTTTCTACTTAGTCTGTGTCTCATATAGGAGGGCTGTGGGCAGTTCAGAAACCCGTCCACCAGTGACATCATCGAAATATATTTAGATTTGTATTATCGTGAGAACGATGGCTTCCATTATCGTATTGCAGCTTTTCAGGACTAGAAAGCCTGCAGTTTCTATTAGCTGGTATCCCCCATCGATGATGTCACATGGTGGACGGGTTTCTGAACTGCCCACATCCTTCCTATGAGACACAGACCGAGTAGAAATAAATTGCGCCATTTTATCATGATTATTAGTGAGGACCTATTATACGAAGATAGGTTGAAAAGTGGTGAAGTGGTCCTTTAATGTTTATATAATGACAGTACTGCTGCATACACTTCCTGTGTGGTTGTGGGGTTCCAGTGTTGTGGTGGGCTCCACACTGTGTGGTTGTGGGGTTCCAGTGTTGTGGTGGGCTCCACACTGTGGGGTTCCAGTGTTGTGGTGGGCTCCACACACTGTGTGGTTGTGGGGTTCCAGTGTTGTGGTGGGCTCCACACACTGTGTGGTTGTGGGGTTCCAGTGTTGTGGTGGGCTCCACACACTGTGTGGTTGTGGGGTTCCAGTGTTGTGGTGGGCTCCACACTGTGTGGTTGTGGGGTTCCAGTGTTGTGGTGGGCTCCACACTGTGTGGTTGTGGGGTTCCAGTGTTGTGGTGGGCTCCACACACTGTGTGGTTGTGGGGTTCCAGTGTTGTGGTGGGCTCCACACTGTGTGGTTGTGGGGTTCCAGTGTTGTGGTGGGCTCCACACTGTGTGGTTGTGTGGTTCCAGTGTTGTGGTGGGCTCCACACTGTGTGGTTGTGGGGTTCCAGTGTTGTGGTGGGCTCCACACACTGTGTGGTTGTGGGGTTCCAGTGTTGTGGTGGGCTCCACACACTGTGTGGTTGTGGGGTTCCAGTGTTGTGGTGGGCTCCACACTGTGTGGTTCCAGTGTTGTGGTGGGCTCCACACTGTGTGGTTGTGGGGTTCCAGTGTTGTGGTGGGCTCCACACTGTGTGGTTGTGGGGTTCCAGTGTTGTGGTGGGCTCCACACAATCTGGAGACAATTGCACGCTTCCATCTTGGACTGTAGAGGAAGTGTCACGTCATCATGGTGTACGTAAGTGTTGATCCTCACCACTCCACACGATTCCATTACGCTATCACAGCACTTAACGCTCTAGCATCAGGACCCCGAGACGCAAACCCCTCCCCCCACACAGACATGCAGGGAGAACCCATGCAGCTAAAGCACTTAGGTTGACCACGTGGTAGCCATTCTGTTGTTTATTGAAATAAAATTAGTAGTAACAAGTGGTGAAACCAGGGAATGTTCACACTGGGACACTAATGGGTTTCACAGCAGATGTGTGTAACAAGAACAATGTGTGTGTGTGTGTGTGTGTGTGTGTGTGTGTGTGTGTGTGTGTGTGTGTGTGTAGACGGTAGACCAGTCCAGTAAATTCAGCGTAGCTCGGGTGAGCAGCGAAATGTGCTTGTACTGTGTGTGTGTGTGTGTGTGTGTGTGTGTGTGTGTGTCTCACCTCCTCTGGCCTGCTCAGAACATGCCCTTCTGGTCCTGTAATGCCCATCTGTAACATGCGAGCCTGCTCCTGTTAGACAAACAAGTAGAGAACAGCTGGTTAGCTCACAGATGGATGGTTGCATAATACTCATGGGCGTGTGCACGCACGCACGCACACACGCAAACACCCACGCACGCACTCATGCACGCACGCACGCACGACAGACCGGTCATGGTACATACATTTGTCACATAGTAACAGCGGAAAGTTCAGGATTTTCAACCAATTTCACAGTAGAGACTGGAATGTTGGGGTGTGTGCATGGAGTCACAACCCGATGCAATATGTTCCTCTATTAACCACTATAAGCACTATATACTTCATCATATGATAAATAGCAACATAATTGCTAATCTCAAGCTCAGAACACATTGTGATCTTGTAGATAGGATATTTTTGCGTTTTATTTTTTATTTTATTACCAGCTGCTGTGTAAGCACAGCTGGTCAATGTTCTCTCTGCGGTGCTTTCACGCCCACTTGCTGTAGTTGAAACCTATGTTTCTCATTGGCTGTACTGATAACCTATCGTCCTGATTGGCTGCCTCGTGTCTAGGCAACCACACACTTTTTGCTTCTAGCCGACCTCTCAGCCATGGGATATAAGGCAGCAGCTGTTAATTAATTGATGTCATCAATTCTTGTTTTTTGTATTATTCTTTCGAAATGTTGGAAAATGGTTTCCTAATCTTTTATATATTCACCGATAATGACCAAGTCTGGGATGCCAGGTTGAAAGCGTTTGCCTTTTCCATGACCCTGTCAGACAGATCTTCTCCAGCTTGTGACCCGATCCACTGGCTGGCAGACGCCGCTTTAAATCTTCATTGTTCTACCCTAAATGCATTGTCTTTTTATTGTTCCGTCGGTGAAAAGTGTGCGGAGGACGGAAACAGTCAGTGTTGCACATGTGCTGAATCAATGGGCCGCTTTGAACATCTGCATCAGCAGGCCACACGCTGAGCCTTACGCGTATCCGTGGTCCGCCAAGAGTCGGCATGGATTACATGCGCCTCACACAAATGTCAACAACATCCTTTTCCCGTGCGTCCGTCTCGCAGGCAATGCACAGACGAAGTGTGCAGTTCTCAACCTTCTCTTTCTCATCTCTCTCTCTCTCTCCACTGTAATAGAGCTTTTAAATCTATTAAAGCATGAATGTTAATAATGGTGAAAGAAAGAAGTGTTCACCAGCAGTTGCCTATCAAAGGGAGGTAAACTCATTGGACAATAAAGGGCCATTCACAACAAACATTGTAACTATAAATTCAAAGATGCATGTTCTTTTTTGTTTTATTGAGTCAAGGGGATGGCAGAGTCCACACCACAACTACTGTATAACAAAGACAACGGTGAACAGTAGTTCTCTATCGTGTTCGAGACTGGCTCTCCACTACATATTTTCAATATGTAAGGGAACTGACCCCACAGGGCAGTGTTCATGGATATCTCTTTAAGACACATCTTCTATGGTGGCCCTGCGCAGATGCCAATCAGCGGGCTATTTAAGCCCCATCTGTGCAGTGCCACTTCGATTTTTTGATTTCCACGAGAGCAGACGTTTCGTGTATCTCAGCAGTTTTGACACTATTAAACATTATATATAAATATATATATTTAGAACATGAAGCTGCGTGGCACACAGTCCACTTACCTAGGTAAGAAGAGAGCTGGTCGTCTCGACGACTCCTCTCGGGGCGCCGCGTAGCTCCACAAAAAAACAACAACAGCAAAGCTGCAGGTCTAATCCGAACAAGCTGAGTGCCGAGTCCGTCTTGCGGAGGAAGCCTCAGTTTGTCCGTGCGACCGCTCCTGGGTGAAACCTGCTCGTTGGGGGAAACCTTGGAGACGGCGTTCGGTCCGTGCGTCCAACCCTTGGTGAAACCTGCTCGTTGGGGGAAACCTTGGGTCGGCGTTCGGTGTGGAGCTTGTCCGTGCGTCCGCTCCCTGGCGAAACCCGACCACGTTGGGGGAAACCTTGAGACGGCGTTCGGTCCGTGCGTCCGTTCCCTAGTGAAACCCGACCACGTTGGGGGAAACTAGGAGACGGCGTTCGGTGTGGCAAAAGCCAAGTGCGAAGCCGACCACGTTGGCGGAGCCCTGGTTCCCTGGCTGCAGAAGCGGTGAGACCTCCGGGTCTATCATCGCGGCTGTACACCGCGGCGGCGATCGGCGGGGTAGAACCCAGAGGAGCTGACCCAGTCGGCGTACTCTGAGGCCATCTACGGCCGTTGTTCGTTGCACCGCGGCCCGGTCAGACCACACGGCAGAGAGTGTAAACAAACTATTCCAGCGTGTTCCAACTTCCTCATTGACAGGTTGACATGAGCGTCATAGTGTATGGAGGTATGTCCGTCAGGGACGGCTGCCCAGTCTGCACTGTGCCTTATGGGTCACAAGAGGGCGGTGTGGCTCAAAGATCAGGAGACAAAAAACTCCTGATGACCCACCGTGTTAGGCGCTGCAATTAAATTGCTTACTCTGTCACAATTGGTTCTGGTTAATATATACTTATATGCTTATATATATATATACCTGTGTGTATCAATACAAGCATACAGGTATGTGTATCACGCAAGCTGATACACTACCAATGTATTGTACAGTCTGTACAATACAGTACAGGCATATATATATGTACCATTGTAAAGCGCTATAAAAATGCAATTCATTATTATTGTTATTATTATAAGTATGATAAGGGCTACAACAACACACTATGCATGTGGACTTGTAGGCCTACTGGTATGATATACAAAAGTTTGGAAGCCTCCAGTGTGCTTAATGTCAGATTGTTTTGTGCTAGAGCGGCCGAGCAGTTTATGTACAACCTCTTCCAGAGGTCCATAACTCTGCTGGTGACACAAAACAAACTGTGGACATTGATTTGGGGACTCTGTCCTAACAAAGAGAGAGCACACTGAGAATCCGCGTCATGGGGATGTCTTAGGGTACCATGTTGCCTTGATTCGTTTATGCAGCATTGTGAGCTGCAAAGGGTAGATTATGACCCCTCACGTTCAAGCAACTACTATGGGCCCACTCCCTGTGGAGCACATTCCGAACAGTTAAAATATGGTGTACAATACAAGATGTATACATATATGTATATATAGGTACACATATAATAAATAATATATAGGTATACATATGAATATATCTATATAGAGACAAGAGGAGATGGAAATAGCAGGGGTTTCTCAGGCTGCATGTGGAGCTCACACGCCCACAGAGGATGGCCATGACCAGTGTGGGCCCTGCGGGGGCCCTGGTATGAGGACCTCCTGTATGAATGGTCTCTTCCTTCCAGCTGAAGCTGGAGGGGCCATGCCTGTTTAGAGGCAAAAGACCAGTCGTTTCCACTGACAGACCCATAAAAATGTATTTTTTATGTGAACGGGTATATGCTATTTGTATACAGCTGTGACTCTGTCTCCAAGACAATGTTTTCTCAAGAGAGACAAATAAAGACTACCTTGAACCTTGTCCCAGGTTGGCAGAGCTGGGCGAGCTAAGCTCAGGCTATAGCTCCACCTCTTTCCTGCCCTGCCTGGTATGGACAGGTCTGTAAAGAAGGATTTAGTGAAAGTTTTCGGCGAGACTACTTACGAGTGTCAGCAGCCTATTAATGCACTACAGTGTGCAGTTTAGGGAGCGAGCGTTGACTCGCCCTCTCGGGTTAGCTGTTGTCTCGTTTGTAGGTGAGACTAACACAATTCCTTGGGGTCAGACGGCCATTAGAGCACACTATACAGGGTATGGTTTACTGAATGGATCCCCATTAGCTGATGCCAAAGCGACAGCTAATCTCCCTGGGGTCCATATGAAATAGACATACAAAGAGTACATGAATACATGTATTGTGGGTGTTGCGCCAGCTTACACCCCGGTGATGTAGTTCGGTATTGTGGATCTGGGTTCAGTGACACAAACAGAACGTGCTGGGTCAGTCGAAGTTTTCCCTTTATGTTGGGCAGTCATCATAGCGCACTATACTGTCGTATTTCTGGCGGGGTGTCAGCTCACGCGACAGTGGTGTAGTTCTGTCACAGACAGGACATGCTGTGTCTGTCCGACGTTTGGTAACATAGACATGACATGCTGGGTCTGCCAGGAAGTATGCCTGAATCTCAGCCATTATCACACTATAGGGCGTATTGCTGACGAGGTCAGCTCATGCGTCCGTGGTGTAGTTTCACGGTGGAGCCGGGCTCAGTGACACAGCAGAGCGTGCTGTGGCTGTCGGGCAGAGCACACGATACAGTGTACAGTGTGTCACGGCGAGCCGTTTATGCACCTAGGTGTGACTCTGCGGGGTAGAATCCGGTTACCGGTCTGAAACCACAGAGAAAGCTCTTCTCATCCAGAGAAGTCACGAAGTCATGGCTATCTAGGCGCAGCTAGCCAACAACAACAGCAACAAGACTGAGTGCCGAATCTGCTCGCGGAGGAAGCCTCAGTCTTGTCCGTGCGTCCGCTCCCTGGTGAAACCTGCTCGTCGGGGGAAACCTTGAGACGGCGTTCGGTCCGTGCGTCCGCTCCCTGGTGAAACCTGCTCGCCGGGGGAAACCTTGAGACGGCGCTCGGTGCGGCCAAAGGGTCCCAAGTGCGAAGCCGACCTCGTTGGTGGAGCCTGGGTTCCCTGGCTGCAGAAGCGCTGTGAGACCCCGAGCGAAACCGACCTCGTCGGTGAACCTCCTGGTTGATCATCGCGGCTGTAAACCGTTGCGGCGGGTAGCGGGGTAGAACCCAGAGGAGCTGACCTAGTCGGCGTACTCTGAGGCCATCTACGGTCGCTGATCGTTGCCGCCGCGGTCCGGCCAGACCACACGGCAGAGAGCGTAAACAAACAATTCCAGGGCCAACCGGCAGGGTATGGCTAGAGGTGCTCAGCACACCGAGCCCACTCCTCAGTCCTGACAGTTCAGGATACCCAGCCCCCACATGCTGTCTCTCGAGACAGTGGCGGTCAATTCAGGTGGACCCCTGAGTAGGTTCCACCATGTCATGGGTTGTAGCTCTCTCGAGGTCGTCCTCAGACGAGCCCTCCATTGTCGCTTCCGGTGATCCTGGATCTCCATCTGGCCAGGTTGTTGGTACTTTGCGCTCCTGCGTCGTTCTTGAGTACATCCACGGATGTTGGCGTGGGACGTCCTCGTGACCGGTGCCCGTTTGTTGGATCCCACAGCACTAGTTTGCTGGCTGGCATCTCTTGGCAGTGAGCCAGCGGGTGCCTCCGCCCCTTAGGGCTGAGGGAGACCACGGTGTACCGGGTGCTCGCACATTAGGTCGGCAGCCCCCCCACGGGAGGTGGTACTGTCTGCCTTGCGGCATGAGCCAATTAAGCGTGGACACTTGGGTGGCTTCTCGCAGGACAGCATTTTTGTTGTTAGCAGTGTCAGCCACAAGAATGTCCCTATCAGTGCATGAAGGAGGCTGCCGCTTCCTACATGGCAATGGTTAGGTGGTGCTGGCACCAATCCCTGCACTCTATACCATACGGCCTGATCAGAGAGTGCTCGGGTAGACCATGGTCGAAGGGTGGACTGTCCCACCGGATCACAGGGGTGATCCAACAGGGACAAGCAGGCAGGAGTGCCAGGGTCGCCTGGAAGGCGGGCACACTCTGCCCATGGGACAACAGCCCCCTGGTTGCTGTAGAATGGTGTATCTCTGACAGAGATCTACACAGCAGTGACATGGGCGACTCTGTCTACATTCACCTTGTCCTACCGATGGAACGTGGTGGCATCCGCTCCCCCGGTGGGAGTCGCTCCTGCGTGCTACTCAGCGGTAGGGTCACCAGCACCTTGACCGGTCAGGTCGGCCGGGCATCTGACGGGCTGGCTTGAGCAGCCCTTCACCCCGGTGGTCACTGGCCTAGCATCATGCTGGGCCAGCTGAGCCTAGGTGGCGTCTTGCGCCTAGGCCACGAGTATTACTTACTTGGTATGAATACTGAAGTTTTGGAGCGTTTGGCAAGCGCCTGTGACTCATGGCGCTCACCACTTATAGGCTCGGACGGAATTCAGGTTAAACTGCCTCGGGCTGCCGCAGGGGCAGCTGGTCTGCTTATTTCCTCGCGGTGTGTCTTAGAGAGTTCCCGTACATATTGAAAATATGTAGTGGAGAGCCAGTCTCGAACACGATAGAGAACGGAGGGTTACACTCTCTGTAACCCAGGTTCTCTGAGTGGAGAGACTGGCTCTCCACAAAAGAGCCGCTCCGAAATGCGTGTCAATCAAGAATTAATCGAAGTGGCACTGCACAGATGGGGCTTAAATAGCCCGCTGATTGGCATCTGCGCAGGGCCACCATAGAAGATGTGTCTTAAAGAGATATCCATGAACACTGCCCTGTGGGGTCAGTTCCCGTACATATTGAAAATATGTAGTGGAGAGCCAGTCTCTCCACTCAGAGAACCTGGGTTACAGAGAGTGTAACCCTCCGTTACCATTATAGTTATTAGAGTTAAAGTGCTTGGGATTTCACAAGTGAACGCAAGATGTGAGCCCTGCACGTCCTGAGACTCCCGACACGTTATCTGCAATGTTTAAAGTGCATTAACATGACTTTAAACACGTACGGTACACCACTATCTGAGCAGTTTGGAGGTAATCCAGGGTCAGGATACAATCTAGTTAGTACAGACATTGTTTTGGTTAAAAAAGCCGATATGCATCAGACACGACCACGTTTAGATTAGATAGGATAAGAGGGATTTGCAGATGCACACCACACGGTTACAAACAGATATATGTACGTGCACAGTTGCGCACGCACACGCACACACACACACACACACACACACACACACACACACACACACACACACACACACACACACACACACAGGCGTTCTGACTAATACCAACACTTTCAATCCAACAACTATTACTGTCCGTTCATATTCATTTGCCCACAGATACAGCGCATGCAGGCTCTTCTAAACTACACCCACGCATTACTGTCAGCGAAGAAGCCGGCTCTACCTCTCCCATCAGCAGCAGTGTGTTTAGTCTGTGGCGACGGTGGAATGCATGACTGAACGAACAGTTGGAAATGAACTGTGATAAGCCTTAACTACAGTATACTAAACTGAACTGAACCCCATGGAGCTGAACTGCAGTGGAACGGACAGTCGGGAACAAAAACGATTAAGCGACTTGCACCGAAGTGAACTAAACGATATAGTAACCCAAACCGATGCACACTAAACTATACACTAAGATGATGCGCGTTAAACTGAACCAAATGAATGTGCCTCACATCACACGTAACTAAACTGATGCACACCAAGGAAAGAAGTTACTAAACTTTAAAGTCACACTATATGCACGCTAACCTCACCCCCAACTCAAGCACCTCAGAGCAGGTGGGATAGAAAGGTTAGATCAGAGCGGAAGATATAAGACAGGACAAAAGAGGAAATGCACGGGAGGAAGACGTGAATTTATTTGAGTTTTGTTACCTCGGCAATGATCTCTCCATTCTCAGCGTGGACCTGAGCAATGCCTCCGCTCTCCCCCAAGAAGCTGAAGATCTCATAGAGCTTGAGCACGCACACACGCACACGCACACACACACACACACACACACACACACACGCGCACACGCACACAATTAGCATTTCCACGAAAGATCAGGATTGTTTATTCAGGAGCGGGACACTCCTTTTCACCGTTAAGCCAGGGATTTAAAACAGTCCGCAATTGACATGATGTCTACCGTGGCGCACTGCAATTTACTCTGTGTGGTCTCCAGAAAAGGTTGAATTTGGGTGGGATGAATGGCTGCGAATAATCCAGCTCGACCACAATTCTCCTGAATTAGGTCCGTTTTTAAAGCGCCGCTATATTTCCAGTGCTACGGTTCACTCAACATATACTTCCTCTCAGAGCAGGTCAATAGGTCACGGGAGAATGGGGGAAACACAACAATTCAGTCCAACGTTCTGTTGGACCCGAGACTTTTGTTAGGGGCCACGGGCCATTACTGTTGTCATATTGCTTGGCCAATTGCTATGACAATCTGTCTAAGCCTAAGGCAATTGGTTATAAGTTCATGGATAAACACACAATGAAAATCACCGTTGATGTGTAGAGAGTAGACAGCCGAGCTGTGAAAGCTTAGAAAAGTCGTAATTGCATGCATGCATTCAATGATTTGAATGCACTTTGATCACTGCCAGTGTCAGAAGCATGTCAAAACGAGGTGCGACCTTGTAATCATTAATAACTGGAAATCTATGTCAGCTTTTAATGAAATCCTGTCCTAAGCATATCATTTCATATACAGTTTCGGAATCACTGCTGGAGGAACTGTCCCATGATTGATACGAGTACATTGTATATTGCATTTGTTCCAATACAAATACTAACGTTTCCTGATTACTTTTATATCGTTATATTATCCTTGCATACAGTACATCTATAGTACATCTATATTTTGAGTAAATAGTGTTAAATAGTAATGAACATCATTGAGACATTCCTTGTATGCGCAACCTCATTCTGATCACTTCCTAATGTCTTTGAATCATGAAACTTGAACCCCTATACTGCTCTGTAAGTTACTATAGATCAGTGGTTCTCAAACGTTTTAATTCAAATGACCCCCATAAATCTGAGAGTGTACAAATGTAACCAAATTGACCTGTGTGTCCATTCAGTTCGCAGTTCCATCTGTATAAGGAGTTACAGACCTGTAAGGGTCCATTTGGGTAGATGGAACCCCCTCAAGAAACACAAAGGGTCCCTGGCCTGGGCTGGACCCCACTACGAGAAGCACTGTTCTAGATAGCAGTGTCAGTTTAAGTCCCATCATGTGGATGTAGATGTTAAGAGTCCGTACCTCACTGTTGGTCATCTGGTAGTAATCCTTGTACGCCATGTACACCTGGAAGGAGTTGACACCTGCAAAGGTGGGGCGGGACAGGGGATTTTTGAAAACATTTTGTGCCAGGGAGCCCCTTAAGAGAGGACGTGTGTTTAAATGATTAACAATTATTCAAAGTGTTTCATAATTCTTCCAAGATCTTTCAAAAATGCACCATCTACAAGCTCAGAACACATTTCCAGTGCGACTTGTTGTTTGTATAAAGTAGGATTAAGTGTTTAAACCCATGCTATATCAACACATGTGGAATCCCGTGGACAGTGCGGGGAGCCATTGCAGCACCGTCTCATGGAACCTGCCTTATGGTTTCTTTCTTTTTATTATATATTTTTTGTTTAACAAATAAGTCCAAAACTAGTCCAAAAGACAGGAGTCGGATTCAAACTCAGCTTCCACGTTTTTGTTCCATTTGTGAGTTATAGGATCTATAATATCAATCGTTTAGCTGGGAAAACAGAATCACTGTCATATAAAACCATAGTATAGCTACCCTGGTCAATCCCGATAGCGGGTCAAATTATAGTTTCCACAATTATGGTTGCGTGAAGGAAACCACTGCTGTGGTGGGTTCATTCACGTTTTCTCTCTTTCCTTCCCAAAGGTCATTGGGATATCCGGAGAACATTGACTACCTACCTTTCTCCTTGATGAGAGTCTCCACCTCCTGCCTGACGCTGTCGCTCCAGTGTGTGATGTCCACATGGAGGGCGTAGTCACAGCAGCTCTTCTCGTCCGCCCACTGCCTCCACTGGTCATAGGCCTGCAGCAGGCTACTGCCGGGCTCCGGGATCACATGGTCCACTGCAGGAGAGGAGAGGAGAGGAGAGGAGAGGAGAGGAGAGGAGAGGAGAGGAGAGGAGAGGAGAGGAGAGGAGAGGAGAGGAGAGGAGAGGAGAGAATCAGATGAGAGGAAGCACAGTAGCAGAAGAGGGCATTGTTATAGGGTTGACAGGAAGGATAAGTGAGAAAGGAGGGGCGATAGAAAAGGAGAAAGTGCAGAGAGAGAGAGAGACAGAGAGAGAGAGAGAGACAGAGAGAGACAGAGAGAGAGAGAGAGACAGAGAGAGAGAGAGAGACAGAGAGAGAGAGAGACAGAGAGAGATAGAGAGAGAGGGGATTTGTCGTTGGAGAGAGAGGATCAATAAAGTAGAAGATGAAAAGGTGGAGAGGAGGACGGAAGGGAGGAACGGA
Source organism: Protomyctophum bolini (assembly GCF_963924005.1). NCBI lineage: Eukaryota > Metazoa > Chordata > Actinopteri > Myctophiformes > Myctophidae > Protomyctophum > Protomyctophum bolini. Next base: position 10,375,278 of record NC_137874.1, on the reverse strand, counting down.
CAGTAAAGGAATTAACAGGGAGGTAAGAAACACAGAATAGGAAAGGGAAGAGAACGGCTGATGTCAGCATGCATGTGCATGCGTGTGTGTGTGTGTGTGTGTGTGTGTGTGTGTGTGTGTGTGTGTGTGTGTGTGTGTGTGTGTGTGTGTGTGTGTGTGTGTGTGTGTGTGTGTGTGCGCGTGTGTGTGTGTGTGTGTGTGGGGGGTATCTTACATAACCCTCCGGTGTTTCCAGCAGTGTTCACTCAGTCAGTGGGAACCAGTCCTGTCATATGTCACGCTACGTTTGCAGTGTCTTAATTTCTTGGCTTATACTGCAAGTTCCTTGAAGGATTTGGGACCGTCTGTCGCTACTGGCGACGTCACAAAGCATTGACATGATTTGCGGTGACCCACAGACTTCGTCCATAACAGCAGAAGTGTCACAATATCACTTTTACTTTCACTGCAAGTTTGTAAAGTTTCAAGATTATATCAGGTTTACAATTAACTCTCCATTGATCCAACATGTTTCTGGCTCTGTACTTGGTCTGCTCCCCTCTACACCAAATAATTGCTGATCTACAAGCTACAGGCCGGCTACTTTCGTTCGCCCCAGATTAGGAACGTTATAGGGTTCATGGTGGTTACGTCGCGCATGATATCGGCCATCCCTCCTTAACCATACAGTACCACAATTCTTCTGCGGTAGAGCAGGGCTGCCTGCTGGTCTGCCATCTGACCAGCCTCTGTATCTCATTAAAAGACGACCCAATCTGCTTAGAGCCTGTTTTGCATGTTAATGGGATGAGGCCTGCAAGCCGCAGGCCAAAGAAAAGCCCTCTTTGTCTTCAACGGGTAGCCGGTATGAAATGCTGTCTTGTCCGCCCGGATGCTCAGACAGACATGACAGGGAATGGACCGTTGATGGAGACGAAGGGTAGTCACTAGTCAGTATGTGTAAAGAAGAGAGACGAAGTTGCACATGTATGAGATATGTGCAACCAGACACAAAACACACGTGCACATGACAAACATCACACATACAGCTACGTGGGCATGCACTTTCTTGCTCTCATTAATGGACGCACGCACGCACGCACACACGCACGAACGCACGCACGCACCCCCTTTCATTTACAACCCTGACTGATACATGCCTAACCTTAACCTTTACCTCATGAAACTGCAATAAAAATCCTTAAAACCTTTCACAGAATGCTTAGAATTCCCATTTATCCTCCATGTGGGAAGAAACAACATGCAAAACAACTGTGGGCTCTGTGCATGAGTGTAGTCCCAGGCTTCCAGAAGGTGGCTTCCTGTTTTAGTGCAGTAGTGCCCCACAGCTTTGTCTGATTGGCTCTGCATCAGAATTTAATGGGAAACACCTGATTCCCGTTCAAATCTGCTGCCGAGCCAATGAAATGGGGAATGTGAACCGGAAAAGGGAAAAAAAAGGTATACAGCATATGTCACTTTAACACACACAGGAACTTAATCCCAGTATGGATGGAGCCTGTGAATAGAACAGACTACAGTGGCATGGCTGTCTGTCTGCTGAAGTAAAGAACCAGGCTGCCAGGCACTGGGCAGGCAGTACAGTAGCGGTCAGTTCAAAAGGAGTCTGACCGCAGCATCCGGCAGCTGTCAGCAAAGCCGGGACATGGTCTCAGATCAGATCAGCGCACACACACAGTCACACAGTCACACACACACACACACACACACGGTTGATCTATTTCCATAGGGATACAGTTTCAGTGTTTGTGTGTGTTTTCGTGTTTCTATGTCTGTCTGTGTCTCTGCCAGTCTGTGTCATAAACATCCTACCACCCACCGTTGAGTCCTTTGTGCTGCTATTTGGATGGATGCCCGTGAGAACAGCCCCCTTTGGGAACACAACAGACATCTGACTGGCTGCTCTACCCCAGTACCCAACCCACCCACCCACCCTCTCTGTTTGGCTCATCCAAATATGGGTGATGTTGATGTGACGGTTTAATCATTTTTATTTCAGAAAAGGGGATTATTTACAGCGTCAAAGGAAAAAGACAAACTCAACCCCCCCCCCCCCCCCCCACACACACTTTTCTTTATTACCTCTATTTTAGCTAATTTAATTTCACATTTAATTTTGCGGGAATGCCACATAAAACAAAACAGTGTGCCAGACAACTTTTGCTGTCTGGATTGACCTGATGGGGGGCAGCTAACCTCACCCACCGGTTGGGCTAATCAAACGCTAGGATGGATTAGTGAATAGGGTCTAATAAGGGGCTAAGCCCACCCGCCTGGCATGCCATGGAGGAGGCCTGCTGTAAATCAAAGGCTAGCATGGATGAGTAAATATCGTCTGAGTAACATCTGCACACGACCAAAGAGAAGCATCGACCTCCCATGTACAGTATGTATCTGCGGTACCATTCATAGACTCAACCTGTACCAGCCATCAGCTGGGTGAAGTTGGAACTGAACCCCCCCCCCCCCCCCCCCCCCCGCTGTCCTAGCGGTCCAGGCGCATGCCACATATATATAGGCTTTGGCCTGACAGCGTGTCGCGTGTTCGAGTCCCGTTCATGACGACCCTTGCTGCGTGTCTCTCCCCTTCTCTCTCTCTCCCTCTTTCCTGTCTGTCTTCACTTGATGCTATCAATAATAAAGGAAAAAATACAAATCTCCCTCCTGCTCACCGATCATGGTGGTTCCTCCGACCAGCGCCGCCCTGGTGCCCTGGTTGAAGTCGTCGGCGGTGACGGTGCCGCGGTAGGGCATCTGGAAGTGGGTGTGGATGTCGATGCCGCCGGGGATCACCATGCGCCCGTTGGCCTCCACGGTCTTTATCCCGCCGGGCACGATCAGGTTGTCTCCAATCTGCCTGGAGGTGGAGAGGTGTTTAGGGGCTCGTTCACCAGCAGAGGGCACACGCACAAACCTTAACAGAGGGGCTTTGTTGTATAGTGTGTGTGTGTGTGTGTGTGTGTGTGTGTGTGTGTGTGTGTGTGTGTGTGTGTGTGTGTGTGTGTCACTGTGTGTGTGTGTGTGTCATGTGTGTGTGTGTGTGTGTGTGTGTTCAATGAACTCTGGGACCCCATCTACACTTTGAAATCCTCATGTGTTCATTTAACTCAGAGTGTGTAATTGCAATTGGTACCAAATTGACTCGTAACGGTTCATTTTACATTATGTATAATCTCTGAGTTACAGACTTCAGTGTTCATTTGGTTCCTAACGGTCATTTACTGCGCATAGCTGGGGACCCCCCAGGAAACACCTCATGGACCCCTACTCCCCTAGCCCCAGACCCCACATTGAGAACCCCAACTGAGTTTTAATTATTATTTAACCTCTCTGCCTTGGCTTCATCCATTCTTTCTCTTCAAGAAAAGTGGTCGAAATGGGAAAATCCAGCTGCATTCTACTTGGTCATGGACTATTTTTGTTATGAATTCTTTGTGACACAAAGAATGTATAACGTACTGTGTACTGTATACCACCTAGAAGACACGGCTCGTTGCTTATGATGCTAATTTAGCTAAATAAAATCAAGTAGCCTAGTTTAGAATTAAAAAAATAATAATGAGTGCACTGTTTGGTGGTAGAACATTGTGAAGTTCCAGAAGGAAGTAATCTTTGGCTGTTGTTCACTTGTTGAAAGATGCTGAATTTAGGGTGAGCCTGAAATAAATTAATCCTGAAGCAACATGTCATGCTGTCACAACTCTGACATCCCAATTGTCATAGGCGTGTCAGGCAACAAGAAAAACGCTTAGTTACATACCGACGCTTGGAACACATTGTGAGCTTGTATAAATGTGTCATTTTTGAAAATGTTGAAACCTTGAAACATGTTTTAAATGGGGCTCAAGTGGTTACAAAATACGTACACCCCTGCAATGCTAAGTATACGAGCAGAGGGTAGTGTGAGTGTCTGCCCACCGCTATAGCAGTAACCCAGGCTAATTATTATGCAAGTCCGAGGTTCCTGTGTGTGCGCCTGCCTCAGTGAAGAGATGGGTGGTGGTGGGGGCACATGAAGGGGACAAAGGGGCCTAATTGGCAGATGGAGTGGGAACAAGGACAAGGGGGTGTGTATAGGGAACCAGGCAGAGAGAGAAAGAGAGAGAGTGAGAGAGTGAGAGAGTGAGAGAGAGAGAGAGAGAGAGAGAGAGAGAGAGAGAGAGAGAGAGAGAGAGAGAGAGAGAGAGAGAGAGAGAGAGAGAGAGGCAAAGAGGGAAACAGGGACAGGCAAAGAGAAAGACAGACAGAGAGAGATGGGGAGGAGAATTTGGACACAGAATGAGTGTCTTCCTGAGCAGAGTAAGCATGATTCCTAGTGACTATCCCTGCATGCCTCTTGTCTGGTGGGACAGTAAAATAAATACTTTCCCTGGTAAATAGAAAACAGGGACTATAGGCTGGGCGTCAGCAACTGGCCCAACGCCCTATTGGCAGAGAAGTAGTCATGAGTCTTTAGTCCTGTAGTGTAGGTCCCTGGTTTTCATTTCAAGGACCCCCAGTTTGACATGCATCAGGCCACAGACCCAGACATTTACAGGCCCGTAAGGGTCCATTTGTTGGTTCCTGACTGTCAATCTTTTATCCCTGGACCCCACGTTGCTGTAAGCTGTATTGTGGATTTAAACAACCCCTCCAGCATTACACGAGAGGGTGTGGTTTAACGTGATTATTGCCACCACAGTGATGAGGTCAGGAACGAGATGTAGTCGAGTTCCACAAGCATCACTGAAGTGGCAATAATCATATTAAACCACACCCTCTCGCATAATATTGCAATGATACAACAGTTACCCTTAAAACTAAGAAAATCGCTGAAAAAACATATTTTTTTAATGACAGATGTAGTCACTACGACCACCCAATAAACTAGCTAGCCTATAGCCACAGAGTTTGCTGCGCTCTTGGAAAACAGAGCAGCTGAATTCTTTGTTTTGATTGGGTGTGGAGTGGCGCTCGTTTGAACCACGGCTAGAAGGCTGTTTCAACCAATCAGATTGCTTCCTCGAAACGACCTGTTGTATAATGTGTGATCACTAGGGGGGGGAAATAGATTGGACACTGAGCAAGTACACAGTAGACAGAGTGGTGATGGAGATAGTTTAAGTTTAAGTTTAATCATGAGATAAAAAAAAGTTTTTGGTCTGTTTTTGGGGGATCTGTTTAACTCACTACTATACTAGAATTATATGAATGATGTTGAAACCGTCTCCCGGTTTATCATCTCAGGAATATATCCACGCTCAGATCAATTTAAAACACCAAAATCACCATAAGTATTGTTATGTCTTCATGCCCAGCTGACAAGGTGTTTTAACAAGTCTTACGCAATTGATCAAAAAAAAACACTGAGAGCTTTAAATAAAACCAGGAGAAAAGAACATTATTACTATATTATTCTTTTAGGATTGCTCTAAGATTGTACTGATTACTTTGAAGGCACATCATGGCCTCACTGGCGTTATTAACCCCGGCCCTTACGAGCCTGTGTGCAGCCTGACGTCACCGGCTTCGGATGCTATCAATGCACTGAATCACTTTAACCCATTCTGACCGGGCACCCATTTTGGTGTTGGCATCATGTTATGCTTTAGCTATTGAAAAATAGCAGATCTACAAGCTCATATCGCGCCACCGAGTGGCGCGATACGAGCTTGTAGGTCTGCTATTTTTGAAAAATTCGAAGAACGACTGACATTTTTAGAATCTGATCTCAGGTCAGAATGGGGTTAATCAGACCAGTGTGTGTCCAGTGGAAACCTGGTATGAATCTGATCTCAGGTCAGAATGGGTTAATCAGACTATGGCATGGTCTATTGACCTACTGTACAAGATCTCAGTAGCTGCATTCTGTGCATTGATGACGGCTACTCCTTTGACCGCGACGGAGGGGCGCCGTCTCAAGCGACCTTGAGCAACGAGAGCCACCACCGATTGAGCTAAAGCGAACAAGTTGCCGTGGCGAACGTTGCGATGGACAGTTGCACAGAATCGTAAATACTGTTGTGGGGAGCACATTCGCCCCAAATGAGATCTATAATGGGGTGAATGTCGCTGTCAAAACACTGAGATCTTGGCCTGGGCCGTGGCTCAGCGGTCCAGGCACCTTGGCTGGTAATCCAGTCTGGCAGACAGTGTGCCGCGGGTTCGACTCCCGATGTCGACGGCCTTTACTGCATGTCACCCCCCCCCCCCCCCCCTCCCAATTCTCTCCCCATTTCCTGTCAGCCTACTGTCTGAATGATCAGCAAAGGTCAAGGTGCACATTTTCATTGGGAATTACAAGACGGCTGCCCTCGAAAGACAAGAATCAAGGTCAAGTGCAAATTAAATCGGCCATACCTCAGGAGCGGAAAGACGTAGAGCAAGTGCATTTTTTTATTTTGTTCATGTGGGAGGAGGAAGGGAATGGTGGCGGCCTTACTTAATGACGCCATCCTCCATGTAGATGTCAGCGTGGAAGGACTGGTCATCATTTACGATCCGCCCGCCTTTGATCAGAAGCCTGTCACTCTGCAGAGGATGAGAGAGCGAGACAGTGAGAGGTAGACAGACAGTCAGACAGACAGACAGATGGGGGAGGAAGAGGAGGACCTTATAGCACTGACCTACTTTGAGTTAAAATGTGCCGGTTAAACACTTAAAACTTGGCGTCCCTATTTTGGGCATATTATAGAACATAAACATTTTAAAACAAATACAAAAAATGTAACACTGAAACTATTTAAAAATGACAATAGCCAGCCTCCAAAAATTGCAGATCAGCTATTTTCGCTTGTAGATTGACTATACTTCCGCCATTTATCGTATGACAATTATCTTGACTTGAGGTTAACTTCACCACAACTTCAAGCAGGATTTCAAAGTGCAGAGATCTTCTGCCTTGCGCCTCAGATGAGGTCATGTTGGATGTGCATGCAACTCATCATCAGAATTCCCCCCATCTCTCTATGATTTCCTGCTATTTTTTCCGCCCTCTGCAGATGTGCTCTTGGACGGTGTGTTTCCTTAGCAGCTAGTGGGAGAAGTTGGGCTGTTGTCATGCACAGCCCTGCCCCCCCCCCCCACACACACACACACACACACACACACACAGCCTTCTCCCTATACTGTCATTGCAAATGTATTCCATTCAATACCAACATAGATGAATGATGTGAAACGTTCAGCATCGAGATATCGTTCATAATTTAATTTTCATTGTATTGTCCCACAAAAGTAAAACCATTTCAGATGACAGACTGTGAAACTAAGGAGAGTCAATGTGATACATGGCATTGCTGTGATTTATGGTAAGTACATTCCAAGTAAATCCCATTTCACAGCGACTATGCAAACTCCATTATGTGACAGAGCTGAGCCAGAAGGCAAAGCTCTCGATCTATCAGTCAATCTCCATGTTCTACACTCACTATGGTCGTGAAATTGGGGCCATCATGGCCGAAAGAACAAGATTGATTGATTGATTGAAGTATTTATGAACCGTTTGCAGAATGGGTGTATACACTTCACATGGAAGCACAACTCAATACAAAGACTGTTACGACGCACTATTAAAGCATCACACTTGTTTACAACAGGGTCCACCTTTGAGGATACGTTTTCTCAGGAGTGTGGCTGGCATATCTCCCTTACGGATAGGGCCATCTAGTAAGGATGGTTGCTGGGCGCCTCCCCAGGGAGGTTCTTCAGGCAAACCGCAACTGGGAAGAGACCACACTGGGCAGACCCAGGCAGGACCATGGGTGGAGGGTTTTCTCTACTGTATACATCTACCCAAGGATCCCACAGTTAGAGCTGGCTGATGTGGCCACGGAAAGTAAGGTCCGAGTTTCTCTACTGGAACTGGTACTGGTGACCCGGCGACCCGACTCACTCCAGATAAGCGAATACAGATGGATGGATGCGACAGACCACACTTCCTTGAGTCTTTGTAATATAAAACAACCTTTGAGTCTTTGAGCCACGGCCTTTATGTGACCACGCCATGCCTCTTTTGAGTCTTTTTATGGTACAGACCAGACCTAAAGGGAGTGATCACAATCATCCTTCACACATCACTTCATGCTGGCATCTTAATGTTTCAATGAGGATATAGTGACACGTGAGATCATTATCATCTTGTAATGTTAAGGGCAGTTATTACCAAAAGGTGGTAATAAAAAGTGTTCAAAAAAATGTATGCATGTATAAATGATGGATAAGGGGTCAGGACAACGAGGCCTTTTCGTGGAGGGGTCAGAATAAAATTTGGAAATGCATTGTATGTATGATTAATTACAGTATGTGTGATACTGTGATTAATGCGCTGTCTATACAGTATAGTGCAAACCTACAAAGTGATATGAAAAATTTGATATAAATACTGCACAAATGTGAGGAAAATAATCACTTTAGAAAAACATTTTGTCGAGAAAAACAAAAGCCTCAATGATGAGTCAGTTTATACAGTAACCATTATTCCCTGTGGTGTTGTATGATTAGACACACACACACACACACACACACACACACACACACACACACACACACACACACACACAGTAATTTTACAGTCAAGTCCATTACTTGAGGTGTCCTGAGACCCACTACGAGTCTACGACAGTCATAAAGTAGTAGTCTCTTCCTCTGGCGTTGTTTTATGGAGGAGACCTATACAGCAGTCTCACGGATAACATTTTTACAGTAATGGGGTGCCGATAGCCAAAGTGCTCAAGGCACATAGGTGACCATATAACGGTTGACTCTGAACGAAGAGGATTGTGAAGATGTAACATTGAAACGTTAGTCGTCGTCTTGTGTATACTGTGTGTGTGTGTGTGTGTGTGTGTGTGTGTGTACAGTATATAGTATATACTGTATACACACACACACACACACACACACACACACACACACACACACACACTATATACTATATATGTCTTGTACTGTATATACTTAGCCTATCTTAGCTTATTACTTGCGCAAGTACTGTAATCAGCTGGGCGTATGTCGGTGTTGTCCGTCGGCCAATCAGGGATTGGCTGATGACATAACTAAGGTACGTTTCGTGATCGGCTGGGTATGTACAGTATGCATGCATGTGTATGTCTACTCTGTATGTATGTATGTCGGGGTAAGAATGGTGGTCCCTTATTGGCTGTTGATGGTGACATAACTAAGGTACGTTTCAAGGTTGATATAAGGTGAATAACGGGTCTAAGGGATTCAGAACAGCAGTTGTAATAGACATTAGTTAGTAGCAGTACTTGCACGCTCTGCTACTAAGGCGCAAGTTGGCAGCTCGACAGAGTGCATTTCTATAGTTACTTGCGCGAGAAGTGCAGTTAGAATTGAACTTTTTCTGCTTTTATACAGTGAAGCGTATTCCTTGTGGTGTCGTTTGATAAGACCTACAGCAATCATAGTGATACGTCTTGGGTGGCTGACAACAGATTCAAAGTAGATTTTACAGGCTGGCTGAGATCAATCCACCTAAATCCTGATCTTAATTAAAGCATACATCACTGGCTTCACTTTAATATGTTAATAACAACAGGCAAAATAGTAATTCTACGCCTCCTCAGTAGAATTCTACTCCTAACCATTTGAACCCTATGGCATCTAATCAAGGGGAACATACAGTATACAGCAAAAATAGTAGATCTGTAAGCTCACACCATGTCAGATTTAGGTGAGATTTGGTGTAGACTGAGGGTAAAAGAGTGCACCAGTATATAGAGACAACTCATGTCCGGTTTTCTAAGTAGGCCTCGATCTGCTCAGATAGATATAGTCTACTCTAAATGGATACATTTAGATTTTTTATTTATCCTTTGACAACAATACATCAAAGTGTCTCTAGTAGGCCATACACCTAAAAGAGTATGAATCACACGTAGGATACAGTAACATAATCATGTGCAGCGAGCACAGCTGCGTCTTTGGCTGCGAGCAGCTCTTCAACCATCCCTCTGATAACATGGTGTGATTGGGGCGTTGCCACGACGACACAGACACAGTCAGACGTTAGCGATGCTGCCACTGCACCGCAGACGGCCACTAGCAGGCCGTTGCTATGGGGACAGCTTAGCTGCATTGAGGGAGAGCCGGGGAGAAGGTTTGTCTGGCTGAATAGCTAGCTGGCTGGCTGGCTGGCTGGCTGGCTGGCTGGCTGACTGAGGGGCTGCTTAGTCTACTGACAGGCATGTGGCCTGCTTATACTGGCCTGCTGAGCAGAAATAAATGGTTACATGGCTAGCTGGGGTAGAGGCTTGGATGGTGAGTTGAGTGAGGTTTGGCTGAGTGGTTTAGGCAGCTGGCTGATATCCTGGCTGTAAGATCAGTTGGATGCATAAACAATCAAACCGCAGACAGTAACTGTTATAATTAAACTCCTGCTGACTGTACAGTACATCATACTGTAGCAGCTAATTATACCCAGCAAATTGCAGTAAGTGATTTTTCTTGTTAAATGATATAAAGCTCTAAGATCGGATAGTTATTTATGCTACAGCGTGTTCATTCAGTAACAAGAGTGTTTCCAGATCTTTAGTAATCAGAAGCAGGATATAAGAGTGAAAGTGATGACAAAATAGATTACTAGACATTATTGTAACTGGAACACTAAATAACACTAACTAATTGAAGCTTATCAGTTTATCAGCCATTTGTCAATACTCTCTTCTGAATTAAATGGGCAACAAAGCCATTTAGTTTGAACTATACAATATCATTTACACAACCTTTAACAGCACCATACCACAACAAGCATCTTATACTACTATTGTCTGCTTTTATATAAAGGTCTCACTTGATGCCAGAAGGAGCTGGTAATCTAATCCAGAGTTCCAGACACAGTTGTCTATCTCAAAAGCCACCGCTGCCCCAACACAAGGCCTGGGTGACTCAGTTCAACGATGAGCCAAAACCAAAATGAGTCCCATGAGCCATGGGGCCTCAAGAGGTGTTTTAGGACCATCATAATGCTAGTCTGGTCGATACACATTTATGCTTCATATAATGCTCTCACAAATGGGCAGTTTATAATTAACAAATAAGCATTTAGCAGATGCTCTTAGCCAGTACTTAAAGAAGTGCAAGGTTGAAATAAGCATCATGAACATTTTGTCAGGCTAATGTGCCCATGGGATTAGTGGCCAATGAGAACAGAGTAAACAACACTCCTGTCACACAACCCTTTGTCACGTACTAGTGTGGTGAGAGGACCCAAAAGCGGGACAGCCAGGCCGGTAGTGGTCAAAAGTTCAAAACCCATGGTTGGAAAAGGAAAGGAAAGGTACTATGTTTACCCAGGGTAACTGGACTAAGCTCAAAGAACTTGTTTACAGCCAGGCCCTGCTCATAGAACATTTCATGGTAGGGGTTCAATGCCTTGTTCAAGGGCACTTCAGCGGTGGTAATAACGTGCAGGTCCGGGGATACGAACTAGCGACCTTCCGATATCAAGACAGCTCCGCAAACCGGTCGGCCACCGTTGTCTCATTGTGAACAGAAGAGATTAACACAAACTAACATGACACCAAACAGTGATCCAACAGGGACTGAGGAATAAGACTAACATATACACATGAGGGCTAATTACACGAGATACACCTGGGGAAGACAAGAACGTAGAACCATGAAAACTAGAACATGAACATGAACAAAGAACTATAGGCAAGACTCAAGACGGGTACAGTCTGACTGACGGGTTGAGATGTTGAGGACTTGAGGTGCAGTCCGAAGAGGTCGGTTTCAGAGGTTGTCCATTACATTGGGCCACTTATTTGCATTTTCAAAGTTCAACCAAGCTTTTGTTCGTTTCAAAATAGATCCTTATCCTTATACACTGTTGATAAAGTTGTTAATTATCCAGTGTAATTCAACATTAAATCGTCGGTAAAAGTGCTTTAAACGCTTTAAGTGTACAGTATGGCAAATAATAAACGTGTCTGCCTAGGATGAAAGACAGTTAAGACACACAGACAGTGGAATCAGATGCCTATTTCAGGGCGATGGAATCTTTGAAAGAGAGCCTTCTTCTCCAAAACGAATGTCAGAATCGGTACATAGGCATTAGTAAGATCCATAACAGATGACCACGGGTTGGCTTTCACAGCAGGAATGAAATGGCAGTTTACACGTTCTACATGTTCCCATGAGCGCATCATGTGTGCAGTGATTTACTGTCCTCTGGGAGACCCCAGTCAGCGGGAGGGGTCTGCAGCCCCTCCCTTTGCACTTCACTGAGTCACTGCACTGTACTGCATGTGGTGATGTAAGACCAAGATGTGAGCTCACACACACACACACACACACACACACACACACACACACACACACGCACACCAACGCACACCAACGCACACGCACACACCAGACAACGCAACTACACAGATAACGTGTTGCGTTTGTGTTGTGTGAATGAATGAATGCACTGGTCCCTTGTATTGGTGTTATTCTGTGTTGTGTCTTGGTGCATGTCGTGTGGTGTGTGCGTGCATGGTGCATGTCGTGTGAGTGTGTAATGTGCATGTGGAAGTGAGACTGATGGAACGCTCCTTTCCAGCCTGCCACGCCCTGTAGCTCCACGGTACATTACAGCATCCAGCCCTCAGTGGTTGGACCACTGGTGGTGGTGACGGTACTGTAGGCATAGATCATCATCTTCTATGTTAAACCTCATTGGGTTACACTTCATTTCCTCCCAGACAGCTCCAAGTTACAGTATCACACACACCCTATAGTGCACTACGTACAGTGTTAAAAGACAAGCAGCTTAACCCATTTTGACCCGACGTCGATTCTACAAATGGCTTCTAAAATCACGACAGTTTTCTGAAAAAGCCCATGTTTCTACATCAGTGGTTCTCAAACATTTTCATGTCAAGGACCCCCAAAAATGTATGTACTGTAATTGGCCACCAACCCCCATCTGAAAATATGTTGTTCCAGTGACCCCCCCCAGAAGTAAAGATTTGAGTTAAAAACGTTTATATATTCAAAGGAATATATATTCAAAGATTTGCGCCACAATTTCACGATTTTTGAGTGGCGCAACCACTCCCTTACGGAGCTATGTGTGTGGGTGGGTGGCTGGCTGGGTATGAGCACGAAAACAACATGGTTGTTTTTCACCACCTGTGCGCAACCTAACGCACACACAAACACACACGCACATAACTGTATATATGATGCTTTCGGGTGTGCCAGTACAGTACAGTACAGTGACAGCACAGTACAATACAGTACAGGGACTGCCACACGGCAACTGTCATTTCTCAACCATTTCGGACGCGGGGTGGCACGCCGGAACCAGCCGGCTGGCTCCCTGGGCACGTTCCTGGGGGTCTGGAACTCCTGATAGCTAAAGTTTAACATAATGCTTAAAACACCAAAAGGGGTTCCCTTAAGACAAGCGGAATGCAACCTGATTGACCACTTCAACCTTCTCTTGATGTCCTACTACCCAAAATTTGAACCCGGGTCAACCATGCAAGTGCTGACATTTTATTTTACGACTGAGATCAACTTCTTAGACTTAAGGTCCTTGCAGACTGCTGCTGTTTTTCGGGGGGGGGGAAACAGTGGAAAAGTCATCAGGGACCGTTACTGAGGGGATTCGGGGGAAACATTGTCAGACTCTACAACTAGATATCAATTTCTCAATAGAAGACCATGGAGACCAAATAGAAATCACCAGCAATCAGTCATAGTTAGCACGTAACGTAACTATAACTTCTCAACATTGCTTACGGCCCGGGACATTAGATCTTTTTATGTATTCCATGGAAAAGAAACACCCTTGATATAGACAAAAAAAAACTGGGTGTTGTCCATGTACATGAAACAGAACAAACAGGCCAATAGAATACACAACACATGAATTATCATCTACGTGGCTAGAGGAGACGTGTGTCTCTGAGTACCTGAGGGGAGGCAAGCCCTTTCTCTTTCATTAGCCGTGAGGCTCAATAGGCTGGTCGATGGAGGGGGTCGTCTATATGGCCTGGCCCTGATGTACTGTGCTGCAGTAGAGGGTGTGCCCCTGCCCTGGTGCATGGGTCCCTTATGCTATACTGCAGTGCCATGCTAATAAGCCCTCACAGTGCACGTGCGCGTACACATCCCCCACTCCCCACCGCGCCATGAAAGAGAGCACAGTCACTGTAAAGATCAATAGCCTCCCATTACCATTGCAAATCAGTAAACCTTAGTCTGCTAAATGAAACATTACTTCCCCTTTGACTCACTGCAACTCATTACACGCATGTTTATCATTTTGCGTGGATTGGATTTGAGTCTTATTTGAATTATAAAATAATGTCATTAGGCACTGAAAAACAAATGTGTCAACTTGTCAAATAGTAGATGTATGCACTATGCAACTGTATTGATACAGTATAGAGCGTCACATTTCATTTTCATAGAAAAGTCTATGAGGAAAATGAACGGGAAATTATTTCCTGGGTGATCCTCGTAGGGGGCGGGACTGCGACGTTCTATCTCTATCATTGCTTTCAGACTTCATACCGCAATAACGTCAAATGCAATAATAAAAGTTGTCATGCAGTGTCTTTTCTAGGAATGTGTCAGAACTGCATTAAATGTTACTAATTTCCTCCACACCATGATATGTTTTATCCTTTCATAATATGCACATGACATCCTTCCATTTAGCTACTGTTAGTGGCACAGATACACACAATGTATCCAAACAACACAACAGTTTTAATTTCAAGGATTCCCAGTTTGATCAATTAGGCCATGGACCTCCATTTGATATGATTTCTATCTCTTGAGCCCCAATCTACACTGTAAAATCATCTGTGTTAATTGAACTCCAAATGAAACCATGGTTTCATGTGTACCCATGGCCATAACATATAAAGGGCCCATTTCGTTCCTAATTATCAATTAGTAGCTGGGGACCGTTGAGAACCATTATTCACTGTATCACCTTCTGTTTCATCATACCAGTTTCTATCAACATACACGTAACTCTTCATATTACTGTCGCTAGATGCATGCAAGCTACATTGCAAAGGTAATTCTTTCAACCAACACTGTGACCCCCTCATTATGATATTAAGAGTTTCACAGAGGCAGAAAAGGCTAGATGCAGTCATTATTGCAAGGCGGTTTTGGCTAAGAAAGGCATGTAAATGATGGCCAAAAGTTTAATCATAATGCTTAGTTAATTCCCGTTGGTTTCAACTGTAAACCAAACTCCCTCATTCGTGAAAGCAGTACATTCCTCTCTCTCTCTCAGTCCGTACACCATTATTACAGAGAAATTACTTTGTGGTTAGCAGCATGAAATATGCACCCTTTGTTACAACATTAATGTAACAAAGCAACACCCACAGGGTGACAATAATACATATACAGTACTGTAGTCTGACTGTACTCCGAATTTATATTATACCAGCCTAGTCACTTCGGCAGTGGCTTTGGTTTAGCGTTCTTTAAATGTTCTGCGGGCAGAACGTTTCGACGGCATTTGATGGAGGTTTGTGTGCAATGTGCATACGTCACATGATAGCAGTCCTAATCCCACAGATGTTTTTGGAAGGCACACCACTGCTCGGAGATGGCCAATTCAGACGTTATGACATCATACAGTAAATATTGCTGATGTGCAACCCATGAAAGATTTCCTCATTTGAACGTGTTCCAGCTTTTTTTTTTATGATTCTCCTTTAACCACTTGAACCTTGCAAAAACACTAGGAGATACTGCAGATAGACACTAGATAGAGACCATAGATAGAGTATGCTAAAGTACACCATAGTACTACAAAGTACACCATAGTACTACAAAGTATAAAACAGGAGATCCAGACAGCACAAACAACATTACCCATGTTGCCTCAGGCTGTCTGATGTGGGCATGGTTAAGTGCCATTACATCATCAGTGATCCTTCAGCTGGTCATTTGCTCTGACCTTCACTAGGAGTCTGGGACTAGGTCATCGACATTATAATGTCCTCGCCTGTCAATCATGGAAATGCTACACAGCACAGAAAGAGTAATAAAACCGTGAGATACAATTTAAGGCACCATTAGAGAATAAGCCACAAAGCTCAACATGCGAAGCACACAGGCTACAGTTGCCATGGATTTAAAAACTTAAAATAGAAAAAAGCTGAAGCATTAAAGCCACAATGGAGCAATAATATTGTTTTAAATGATCCAATGTCACTTGAGTGGGCCAATAGCGAAGCACTTGGCTGACGGCTATTGCTTTTGACAAGGAAAATGTATGGAAGACATTTGAAAATGTTTTCTCGTCATCTTGTCATCTCGTATATTAACACTTTATGGGAGTATCGATAACCATAGAGAGAGAAATCTGAGAGACATTGAAGAGTGGTCCAGTTTCCCTTGGGTTTGGCGACAAATGGTATTCAGTTAGCTCGTCGGCGTAGACAGGTCTTTGAAAGGCATGGCGGTTCATGGGAGAACATCTGTTAGTGCACATTTACATTCACAGTTTCAAACATATCGAGTCACAGGAGAGGAACAGGCCACACTCATTATTCCATCTCTTGAAAGAGGGATATTCAAGCATGGCAGATATCTTAAGGCTGACAAAGTTAATAGAGCATGCACATCCACTCTAGCCCAGGTGCTGGACAAATGGCAGTACAAGAGAAAGGAATAGAGTCCGCAACACTGGTAAGGAAAAACTCCACTGGTTTATTAATTCAACGTTTTCGATCACTGGGATCTCCTGAAGAAGATCCTTTGCCTTCTTCTTCGCCAGTGTTGCGGACTCTATTTCATTCTCAGATATCTTAACCCATTCTGGGCGGGAACCCATATTTGCGTTCTGTACAGTATGTACAGTATTCAAAAATGTAAACATTTTGATTCTGCTATATAAATATTTTAAGTTTTTCAGAAACCTTAGGTCAGGATTTAGAGACGTTTTTAAAATCGGCCTCCGGCCTAAATGGGTTCCCACACAAAACATGTGAAAACTGTCAGGAATATACTGCAAAACATAAACCAATGGTTTACTATGATGTACAGTATTCAGCCAGTGAAACAATGCAGAGACAGTGCTCTCCCAAAAATAACAGGATTTTAAGCAAATAAGTCAAATGCTTATGTTTGGGAGTCCTACAGTAAACATGTTTTGAGAGATGACACGCAACTTCTAAATTATGGGCATAGTCAAAGAATGTGGCCCTGAGGATTATTAAAACTCCTTGCTCTTCCGTGGTTAAATTATTTCCCCTTGTCTACTACTGATGGACAAAGTAATGCACAGTATAAGACATTCTTCCTGTCTGGACACAAGCAAATTGGCTAATGGTATTTTAGGCTGCGGTCTTGTGATAGAAGATTCAATTTAAACCAAAGGAAACGGGGAAATGGAAGGCAAAACATTGTCGACTCTAAAATAATTCTACATTGTAAGGCCTTTGTGTGTGTGTGTGTGTGTGTGTGTGTATCTGTTCACCACTGTTTAGCAAAGTGTGAGCACTGCGGCGAACATTTACTGTAACAGGCCACCACTGCCTATGATGAGAGGCATCATACCCGGAAGTTATCCGGGAACACCTACCGAGTGGCAAAAAACTACTTTCTGGCCTTGACATCTGATTGTATGACATGACATTAAACGACGTTAAACTCACTTTGCCACTAACTTTGCCACTCACTTTATGCATACGCATATGCATGCGCATACAGTGAAGAGGATCATTTCAGATGCCATGAGAACAGGATTGTCTGTAAATGCCAGCCAGTGATTCAATGAATATATCCATATCAATGTATGCATTCGATACGGATACATAACACAAAATCCCAGCACAAAGCTATTCTGCCAGAATATATAGCCCATTATTATTTGTTAGATAACCAAGTAAACAAAAAAGGTTTCAAGATAAAGACGTGTCATTTGGATTTATGGTGGTGAACTACCAAAAACCTGACCCTTCTAGAATCACAGGAATAGTATACCTTCTGTAGAACTTCTCCAATAATCATAGGCTCCTATTTCAGCCTATAGCACCAGCCTGATATCTGAAACCTATTCAGAGTTAATTGAAGACAGGATACTAAAACTATCAGTTCTGTCATGTACTTTATACAAAGGCACAGGAAACTGTCCCTGCACCACAATCAAAAAATAGACCACAGGATGTGCTGGGCTGCTGGTACAGTAGCAGGCTGATACACAGTGACATCTATCAGGATGAAGCAAGAAGCCTGATCGCAAACTGGAACACGAGCTATTCGGGGGGGGGGGGGGGGGGGGGGGGGGTCATGTCGCTCACTGGCTTAAACAAATAATGATACGAACAACCGTGTCCTGTGTTGCCTAATGTTGCAAAAACAGCAGTGCCAGAAACGAAACAAACATGCAGCCAGAAGCCAGTGACAGGATACGAGTTCTCCATTAGCTCCGAGAGAGAAAGGGAGGGAGGGAGAGTGGGGGAGAGAGAGAGAGAGAGAGAGAGAGATTTCTATGCATGGACAGTGGGCGTGAGGGCGGGGATGGCAAGGACACAGGGGAGGGAAAAGTGGAAGAGGAAAGTCATTCTGCATGCGCGCCAGTGCTTCTGCTTCAGCCCTGTTGCCTGGTGACCCCAAAATATTTACACTTTTCTCAAGAGCGCATGGGATTTTTTTTTTCCCTGGCTTTTTTTCCCCTCTCTTTTTCATTTCTTTCTTCTTTTCTTTTTTTTCTTTTTTTTTTACATGTTGGAAAAGTCAAAACAATGAGGCTTATCAATCTAAATCAGGCTCCAAATCAGATAGAATCACACAGATATAAATTGTGGTGTTTTAGGAATCTGGAGGCTCACACTGACGGGCTGAAGTGTCCTGGTCGCCTGGGCCCTGATTCGGGTCGGACTGCCGACACGTTCTCTCAAGTGGTCTGAGGAGAGAGTGTGTGTGTGTGTGTGTGTGTGTGTGTGTGTCTGAGGTTTAGGCTTTGTGTGTCTGAGTATGAGGGAATGTGTGTGTGTGTGTGTGTGTGTGTGTGTGTGTGTGTGTGTGCGTGTCTGAGGTTTAGGCTTTGTGTGTCTGAGTATGAGGGAATGTGTGTGTGTGTGTGTGTGTGTGTGTGTGCGTGTATCACATCATTTCCCCTGCAAGGAGACCTGAGACGCACGCGGGTGGTGTATTTTTTCCTGACATCAGTTCTGTATGCCGGTCACCATGGTGAGTCGCACGGCAACCTGTGGGTGGTCACACACACAGACACACACACACACACACACACACACACACACACACACACAGCGCTGTGCGTTGCGTTCTCAGTCAAGCCCCGCTTCCCCCCCCCCCACCACCACAGCCCGCGTGGGGCTGGCATGGACCCCCAGTTCTGTGGTGCGCCAACAGGGGGAGGAGGAGGAGGCGGGGGGTGGTTTGGTTTAGAGAGAGATCCACTCTCGGCCTCGCCTGCCGCTGCCCACAGATGCTCCTTCCAGCTGGAGAGGGATTATTGATGACATGCACCAGCATGCTACACACACAACACTGTGGCTACTGTTATAGCGAACGAAAGAAGGAAGGGAGGGAGGGGGGGGGGGGGGGGGGGGGTATATATACAGTATATAAAATAAATAAATAAAAAGCCAGAGAGCCACACCTTGGAGTCAGAGCCACCGTGGCAGCGAGCAGCAGACGTTGAGGAAACGGCTGGAATGGAACGGAACCGACCAGTGGCGGCGGGGCGAATACAGTATAGGAAAATTATTGAGCGCAGGCTAAGATGCTCGCCAGTCAATGTCCTCTCTCTAGTCTCTCGCCATGGCAACAGATGTGCTGCCCGGTATTCCCTATACCGCCAGGATATATACAGACAGTTCATGGTGATTTAGGTGCTGGAGGTGAATTTGTGGGGCGGGGTATACTGCAAATGGAACCAAATTCACATCCAGCGTTATATGTGTATAGCCGGTCAGTTCAATGGCTTAGGGCTATCTATCGGCTGTGTGCAGTCTTCTTTTATACACCGTGAAATCCTTGAGTAGGGTCCACTCATTTGCACACCCTCATAGTTAAATGAACACCAGGGGGGGGGGGGGTTTACAGTATATGTCACACATGTAGCACACGATCGCATGACAAGGCAGCTCAGTAATCTCTGGATATCTGCAAACCCCAGACCAGCACGACAAATCCCCCGAGGGTTTATTGTAGTCGACTTGGTGAGCGCGGAGATCGCGTTTCGGGCTCTGATCTGAATGCATCTTGTGGACGTGCATCAGCAAAAAAAAAAAAAAAAGACCCCGTTACACAGGATTATGTTTCTGCTGTGCGGCAGAAATTCTCAGAATGACAGAGAGTGGAGAGTCGTTGGGATACTGGATTGGAAAACGCAAGGACCATTTAAATCCAACGATTTAATCAGGGCAGTTGCCACGACGAGAGTAATATTTTATGATTTACTTTAATCTCCTGTTAACGGATAGGGAGCATCAGATGTAGGTCCAGAGGTATACGACAGACAAATAAAACCAGGGAGGGAACAGATATGTCAATGGACCTCAATTTCCATCCTTTCTCATTTAAAAACATTTAAAAAAAAACGTGGATGGAAAATATTGACCTGCAGTGCTTATTATAGGAACCCAGCATCTACTTTAAAACACTGTCCTGTCCTATTTTTGATCTACCACAGAAGCTTAGAGTGATGCTGCTCTAAGCTAAAACACCCCTGCAGGCCGGCTCTGTATTGGTCTCTCCCCCCAAAATCTAAAGAGCTGAGCAGAGACAAAGGGTGTCTCTCTTTCTCCTGGGGAGGAGAAACACACCCCTTTGCCTGTTTGGTTGCAGGCATGCAGCCTGTGCTGCAACAATGCACTCAATGGCCAGCATGTCTGTCTCTCTGTCTCTCTTTCTCTCTCTCCCTCTCACACACTACACTCTCTCTGACTCTCTCACACACACACACACACACACACACACACACACACACACACACACACACACACACACACACACGCGCGCACACAGTACTATAACCCCAACCTGAATGTTAACTCCCCATGTCTGTTTTAACGACCAAACAACCATTAACACCTGTCCTCACAAGTAGGCTATCGTTTACATTAGACGCGCGTGCGACACACACACACACACACACACACACACACACACACACACAGTGAGAGAGAGAGAGAGAGAGAGAGAGAGAGAGAGGGGGGGGGGGGCTGTAATGTTCTTGCGCATCGACACAAACCCACCCATCCGCGACAGACAGCTAGCGCGCTCACGCGCTGCTCTCCCTCCCTGAATCCAGCCCACAGACCCATCGCTATACTGCAACCGGCATGAATCTCAGTCAAAATGCGTTACGAATCTGCAGTGCTGCTGCTATAGTGATGATGATGCAGCGTTCCAGTCCAAGTGGCCTATCTAAAGGAGCGGCTTCATCACTCACAACTCATGACACATCATGGGCGTGGGGGAGTTTTTTTTTGCTCTGCAGCTCAGCCCCAACATGTAGCCTAGCGTGTAGTACGAGTAGATAGATCAGATTTAATAAGGCTTAGGCTAAACATGAAGGTCGGAGTGACTTTAGAACAAGAAGAGTAAGCACTATACGGTTTACTGTGGCGTGGCGTGGTGGATCAGGATCAGCATGTCATGTGACGTTAGGGTCTTGCTGTCACTTGCATGCGGGCAGACGGCAATAAGACCACACTGTGAAAAACTACGAGGCCAATTGTCATATAATGTGAGTTATTATTCTGATTAATTAATTAGGGCTACAATACAAGAGCTGGACTGCTATAACGTGAGGCACATTTTTTACAATCCATGGCCTCAGTGTCAAATCCTTATCCATTTAACCAAGTGGACCCTCTTAACTCTCATTGGCAGTCGTCACATGCGGAGTCAGTGCATGCATGGCAACGCACCTTAACAAAGGATGCCGGGTACCTTTAAGAAAACGCCTTGCCTTGTCTCCCATGCAGGCTGGCTGTCACTGTGGCAGCCAGACAGACACTATTTCACCATATTCTGCATGGTTTTTCCCCCACCGGCTGCCAAGTCCGACAATATTATGAACGAACACATTACCCCCCCCCCCCCCCCCAACTCTTTAATTTACGCTATAATCTATATCTACAGCAGCACCGTTGCACCAGGGCAGGCAGACAAGAGAACCTGTATGCAGTGGTTTTCCACAGACAGCTAGTGCAGACATCTAAGTTCTTCTGACAGACATGTAGGACACAGGAGCCAGCCAGTGAGGCATGAATACACTGTCGTACTCACTGTGATCTTCGGGATATTCTTTTTGCCTTGATAGGACATGTTCGACATGATCGCTGCCGCCTCTTAACCGACGCTTTATATGATGAAATAAAATAAAAATTAAAAGTGATATTCCCTTCTGGGTGGATGCTGCAGAGCGGGCCCTCGGCTGGATAGGAGAATCAGTGTGCTGGCTGTTGGGTGGTGGTGCGATGGAAAGTGCGTCTCGCAACGAAGCTGAAGCTAGGAGCGTCTACTGTCTGATCCACCGGCCCCTCCCTCAATAGGGTGCTCTGCTTCGATCTTTCCACGCGAGGGCGCAGTGCAGCAGCTGACCATTCTCTATGAGTCTGACTATGGGACAGCGCCCACACATCACACAGATTTATCTTTAGAGATACTTCTCACACGTTTTGCTGTACGTTCAAGTCATTGTGAAGCCAATACATTTATCTTCATACTAAACGTAGGCCTACATTCGTTTGGCCGGACCTGGTCGGTTTACATTGGATTGGTAATAATATTGTTCATGAATTGGTGGAGGACAAAGCTAGGGTCCTTCTGAGTAACAAGTTAACAACGCAGCCCAGCACAATGTTCTTAAATCAGACAACATGCATGATGATTATATATTTGTTTTTACGTCTGGATAGGTTCTTATATTCTTTATTTTGTTTTACTGAGAATGGGTTAGAAATAAGTTTAGGTTTAGGCATAGTTTTACTGAGGTTAAGGTGAGGAATAAGGTTAGGTTTAACCGTTTAAGCATAATTTACTTATAGGTTAATTTAGGAATACCAGGCTGCGCAGTTCCGCCGGCTGTGCGCCCGGGGCGAGTTGGTAAAAGGGCGAGTCGTCTGGTATTCGTCCAGGACAGGCTTCAGACGCGATAGACGCGCCTCCCCCCCAGAGACTTGGCTCAGATCTGAACCCATTTGATTTGGCGTTAGGAACCCGTTGCGACCGCATGCCCTTGCTGACGTCGACCCCAGGCACGGTTCGAACCCACAACCTACAACCACAACTAACACTATAGGAACAGTGTGTTGATACTATCACCATAATCAAATGACACTGTGTTCTGTCCCGTTAGGAATCTGTGTATGGATGGATGGATGTAACACTAATAGGCTAAATAAAATCTCATCACCCATGTGGCAGCTGCAATGTCACTTGTCTATCTTGTCAGTTATTGAATTGACCCGTAGGCCTGCCACTAGGAGGAAGGTGGTCTCCATGGCAACCGGGTTTATAGTAGGCTATAATCTAACTACTTAGAAAGGGATTCGCTCACATTGCCTCTGTTTAAACTTGCACAAGGAATAAAAAGTCAAAGTTGACCAGGCAACAAAAAATAAATAAAAGCTTTGTAATCTCTCTGAACAGATTAGTAGCTGTGGATTAAACCTGCATTTGCAAGCCATTTTACAATTTATCAAAACTATGCATAATAGTCTGTAGTATTGTAGACTATACACGGGATGCCCCCAATCTATATTAGTGTTAGTATTACATTTGACAAATTCATACCGAATCTACAAACTGAGCTACTGAAGTTACAATATGACAAACGTGTGTACGCCTGTACGGTATATGTAATCTACAGCTGGGGGGAATTTTGTGTATGGTTTGTTCTTTCATAAGTAGGCTATAATCCTAATAATCTGAAGGGAGAGTTCCTATAAATCTTTTGTGTCAGTGATCTGGCTAATTATTGTCTGGACTGCTCACTGTTGTTTTGATTAACTCAGGAGAGGTCTGGAGTAGCAGCTGTTAGCCCCTCTGTCCTCCCAGTACACACCCTACACATATAACCCTACACGCACGCACGCACCCACCCACCCACCCTCTATTGTCTGGCTCTCAGCCCCACTTCTCTACTCCCCCACACTATTCCATTAAATGCTCCCCCCCCCCCCCCACACACACACACACACGTCACTAGGTCCTGTTGAGTGTGCCGGTATAATGTACATGAGTACTCACTGATATATTTCTAAATCATACAGGCTAGACAGTCATAATATAAGATCAGATAAGATTATGGTAACTACGCTGTTAAGATAATATTATGTTTAAATAGTCAAGTTGTGTGTGTGTGTGTGTGTGTGTGTGTGTGTGTGTGTGTGTGTGTGTGTGTGTGTGTGCCCATACAACCGACAGACTTAACCACTCTCACTTTCATCATTGTTTTTAAATAGATCTTCACGTTCACAAGCTTTGTACAGTAGCTATTTTCACTACTTTAGTTTGACACGGTATAGGGCATTAATGTATACAGGAGAAAATGTTTACAGACTTTATGCCTGAGTTTCTACCCGACAGCAACGATATCTCAACCTGGTATTGATTAAACATTGATATGCGAGTGTTTCGTTGATACTTTACCCTCTTCTACTCCTGGCTACTAGCACCCAGCACCCGGCTGTCTGCTAGTGCTGACGTGTCCTTTCATGGCAGTATAAGACATTGAGACATTAGCCTTCCGAAGCATTCTCAGGCCCTAGAGAATGCATCAACAATGTGCTTGGTAATTTGGCGTACACGCTTCCTCAACACGTGAGCCACGCTAACCACCTGGACATTGACAGACGGGAGCATTCAGAGGTCTGTTAGACTATGCATGCGTAGTCTGGCACCTGTATTATTTGGCTATTATAGCCATAGTAACAGAATGATGGTGGTCTGTGTGTTTTGGTGGCCGTGGGATGTGGGTGGTCTCCGCATAAAGTGCCTGGTGTAGTACATGTACATGCTTGTTTGGGCAAACTTACAACCTGCATGTTTATGCATGGCTCTACATGTAATTGTATACTATACGCATGCACATTGCACAGTAAACATGCAGAGATAAGTTAATACTTTACTGCTTGCTTCTAGGTCAGCGTGTATGTGTGCGGGTGTGTGTGCGCGTCTGTGTGCGTGTGCGTGTGTGTAAATTCTGTAAAAGCCCCCATCCCATAAACAAACACCCTGACAGACAGAGGACAAAGAGACCGTTCCTCCCCTGGTCCTGTGGGCCTGCCTGCCATTCCTCATCAGACTCCATCATCTCATTACCAAACTCATGGTTTCTATGAGACGTGGTCCAAGTTTTAAACTAAGTAAGCTGTGCCACTTTACTCGCACAAATTATTCCATTCCATCATTAGGATACAATCCACACACAAACTACTGTGAGATATCATATGACCGACAGCTACAAAACTGACCTTCTGAACTGAATGGGCTCAAAGCATGTATTTGGAGTCCACAAACAACCCCCCACATGAGAAGATTCGTCAACAAAATGTAAACATTTTCGGAATAGATTTCCAGGGACCACCTGGAACCCCCCCCCCCCCCCCCCCCCCAAAGGATCCCTGGGGGTCCTCGTACCCCACTTTGACAACCAGTGGCTGCCTTCAAAGACCATACCAGTGGTCTGGCATGTTTAGCCCATTGCATATGACTCACAGTATATATATTTGACATTACTGCCGACCATTTTCCAAAACATGCTGCAGTTTGTTTGATTTTAGACTAAGCCATTGGATTCCGTTCATTTCAGTGCGGTAGGAATACCAACGTCGATGAGAACATAGGTATTCCCACGCACAAAATATCAAGGCATTTTAAAGTGCTGATTCATTTGTTAACAGTCACTGCATGGGGATAAGATTGATTTATGAACAAAGTTAGGACACGTTTTAATGACTTGAGGAAACAAACAAATATATCTACAAAATAAAGCCATTAAAGGGAAAACTTTTCATGATTTATGTGTGCTGTCGCTATATGACCAAAGCTGTGAACAGACAAGTGCATCTTGCTGGTATGGTCCTTTAAACATAGGGTATAGACGAAGTAATATTTTTGCGTTAAAACAAAAAGGTCTGTAACTCTTGAGTGTATATTATGGGTCCATTTATACACACTCAGTTATGGGGGTCCTTGAAATGAAAAAGTTCACCAAGAAAAACTTTGCTGATAGCACTAATGCTGACCTATGTCCATGCACGTCCAAGGGAAAGGAAACAACCATGACGTAAGTAGGCTACCCCTCGTCTGTGCTGTCAGTCTGATGTCCTCACGCCATGTTAGGTTCCTGATTCAAGCGACAAACACTCATAGCCTCACTGTCTCGCTGTCTGTTCCTGCTGAGTCAACCATCCCTTCTGGAGATGCACTTTTGCACTTTCATGCTCAGGCCACATGGGGGCTAGCTGCACGCCATGCTAGACATGTCCAAGGGACTATTATTATGTAATGGAGTTAAAGGGAAATGTTATTGAAGTTAAGGTCCCTTTGTTTGGGTTTTTTGGCACTTCCGGCACATCATGTATGTGACAAATGTTGTTTCTTACGTATTGCTTTCTTTTTCTTTTACCATATTGTTGTTATTATGTACACATGTGCAAATAAACTAAACTAAACTAAGGTAATAAAAAGGAGGCCACTTTCAGGGTAACTAAATTAGTTTATGTTTAGGACTCGTTAAGTCCATGCGACATATATAGCGTATGGATGTACCTTCACATCAAGCTGCAGCTCTACAGAAACAGTTTGTCTCCTGGTTGGCAAGGCTTACAATAACTTAGAACTATAGGCTTACTTACTTGGGTCTATAGTTAGGATCTTCACAGAAAACCACTCACAAACCGTTAACCCTGGATGACAGAGCGTTAAATGAAAATCATGGTTTCGAGTATCACCAGGGGTAAATTGTGAGGCCATTATCTTTAGCCACATGGGAAAACAGAATCGATGGGGTCAAAAAGTATGCCCCAAATATTATACCACTCAGTTTTAATTATGTATTGTGTGTTCCGTCTAGAGGCTGTGTCCTGACCCCTGAATATAATCGACTGAGTTCTCAGACAGGTACTACACTGCCATTGGCTATCACTATGTGAGAGAGAGAGAGAGAGAGAGAGAGAGAGAGAGGGAGAGAGAGAGAGAGAGAGTGAGAGAGAGAGAGCTAAAGAGAGCACATCTACAGGCGTGTTTCCTCTAGGTTTTCAGTTTGATCATTTCAGACTGAAGTTGACATGTTGTTGGAACATATCACTAAATTATGATGGTACGGGTAGGGGGGTGTTTGTGTATGTACTGTATGTTATGTTGACGACCTTGTAATCACTCTCACTTAGTCTAATAGCTTTTCTCCTCTCTGAGCAGAGAGGAGAAACTGCTTTGTGTGAGTGTGTGAGTGTGTGTGTGTGTGTGTGTGTGTGTGTGTGTGTGTGTGTGTGTGTGTGTGTGTGTGTGTGTGTGTGTGTGTGTGTGTGTGTGTGTAGTACAGTAGGGTGTGTAGGGTGTAAAACTCTTACGTCCGTAACTCTTTTCAGGATTCTAATTCAAAGGGAGCAGATCAACAAGCTCTGATCTACTTTTGATGCTTTTTCCACAAAAGCATCAACAAGTAGCAGATCCACAAACTCAAAAGGTTGTGTGTGACGCTAGGGCAGTGGTTGCGAACGCAGCGAGCACTTACTATGAGACCTAGCAGATCATGTCTGTCTGTCTGTCTGTTCCGCTATCCAAATATGGAGTGTGTTGCATCAGCAATCACTCAGCTCCATATATGGGCACAAAAGGGGCCAGGTCCACTCAGCTCCATATATGGGCACAAAAGGGGCACCATATAAGGAGTCCCCAAAGCAGCTATACGTCCAAAACCCAAATATGTACGAGCCGCGTTCGCTTCCCGCGTTTGCCCGTCTTACTCGTTTCTAAAGTGGGGTCCGGGGACCCCCAGGGGTCCTTGGGGGAGTTCCAGGGGGTCCCCAGCTAAATCATAGTTAGGAACCAAATGGACCCTTATGGGTCTGTAACTCAGAGTGTACAGAATGGAACCAAATGGACCCATACACTCTCAGAGTTAAATTAACTTTGATTTTACAATATATATTGGGGGTCTCAGAGATAGAAATACCATTAAATGGGGGTCTGTAGACTAATATGCATGTCAAACTGGGGGTCCTTGAAATTAAACGGGTTGAGAATCACTGCTTGAGCCGTCAAAATCTTCTCTTATGGGGGTCCCTGGCATATATTTTTCAAATGCGGGTCCGCAGGCTCATTAGTGTCAATTTGGGGGTCCTTGACATGAAAATGTTTGGGAACCACTGCTGTAAGTCTCAAGTATTAATCATTGAGTTTCAAGTAAATCCCAGATTACACATTTCTGCTATGTGTGGGAAAAAAATAGGGTCCTTGTACAGGCATGATGCAAGATCTGTGTTTTCCATCCGCCTGATTTTACTGTATTCTGTATTATTTTACTGTGTCTGCACATTTGTATCTATAGAGGGTATGCTTGACATCATCACCAAAGCTTTCTTTCTGGCCCTGACAGCCCATACATGCAAACAGAAAAGTCCTCTCTGATTGCATTAAACAACGTTAAAACAATATTAAACTCACTTTGCATGTTGCTTTGACACTCGATTTTCCACTCGATGTGCCATTCACTTTAAGCATGCGCATACACTATCCAGAACAAGTCTCTCTCGAGTCATCCACCTTCATCAGTCCAAATTCAACAAAATTGTGATGAGGTACACTAAAATCTAAGTCACATGACTCGTGACCCACCATAGAATTCCCATTAATTCAAAACATTTAGCACAAGATTTAATGCAATATATATTCATAGGAGATAAATAAAGAGAAGCGTGGCGGGGCAATAAGAATAAGTGAGAATGACTTGATGAGATCACCTATACAGATTCATAATATCTTGTAAGCAATGCACACGTTTGCATCCAAACAGTTTCAAAACATGTGTAGAACATGATGCAAACAATAATTAGTGAGGAACTACAGCAAGTGCCTAGTGACAGCTATAGTGTGCACAAGAAATCTGTACGGTTGTGCGGCTCGGGAGCTCTGGACTGACACACAGACGGACGGACAGACACTTATAGACAGCTTAGCCTCTTTCAGTGGAAAGAGACTTGAGTGCTCACTAGGGAATCCCAGTTGCAAAGCATTTATTAGACCTTTCTATCAGAGCTCTTCTTCATCAGCTCTAAAAAGCCTTTCGGACAACGGACATACAGACACTGAAATGTCTCAGGCTCAGAAACATCTTTGGGTACGTGTACAACTGTCCTAAGCATTCCTCCTACTGCACTCACAATGCACTGTAAGTAAAGGGCGCTAAAGCCGCTATCACTTTAACAGGGGCCTCAGATAGACAACATTTAGATCAGTATGTACATCTGATGAATGTACCAATGAACTCGCACCAAGCGTAGGATGCAGAAGGTGATTGCCGACCCCCCTCGCCCTGCCAGCTCTCTTTTTGCACCCGTAGCCTCAGGTAAAAGACTTCGGTCGCTAAAGTGCAATACCTCCTGCTTTAAGAACAGCACTTATCCCGAGGCTGTTCGCCTCCTGAATGCTGACCCTCGGCCTCTTTTCACTTGCACTTACAGCGTGAAGCTGCTTTGTAAGAACGATGAACTGTGAGGAATTGCTATTTATTTACCATGAACTGTAACGTTGCATTCTTCTCATTTATTGGTCTCTCTCTCTCTCTCTTTTAACGTTTTGCATTGTTCTTATTTATTGGTCTCTCTCATATGATGTTTGTACTCTTGTATCTTTTTCTACTGTCTGAATACGTGATGTGAATATGTGTCTATTTGTATGTCTGTTTTTAGAGCACTGAAACAAATTCCAATCAACTCTGTTGACATGCCAATAAAGTATTGAATCTTGAATAAAGCTGTCTATAACAAAGATCTCTTCGATAAGATCATTAACATTTGTTTTTGTTATTTAAATCATCACCATAGAGTGGATAGATATATACCTGCCCAATAGGTCCACAAATGACAACGCCACACAGTTTTTGACCATGTCAGCGTTTCAGTATTGAGTGAACAATTGTTTTACCTGTAGGGATTTAGAATGGGAAAAACATGAAAGGTGTGTGTAAATATATGGATCACCAAATCCAAAGTATATAGAGCTCATGACACTGTGCACGTGTCTGACTACACTTAAGTCATTTGACCCTCAGTGACTAATTCATTGAAGTCACTACATACATATCCAATATACCTCCCTTTGTAGTAAGAGGTTGTGGATCTTCCCTCTTCTAAGGGATACCTTCTCTTTTCCCACATTATTTTAATGACGCAACGGAGTGTCCCATTTTATTCAGGTGTATGGCCAGTGGGCTTGTGGGATTTGTTTTTGTCCTGATGCTGGCTCAGTGTTCACTGATACCTGTCTTTAGGGCCCAAATAATTTGTTCCCTCATAGAGGCCACACAAATGTCACATGGATGCTGCGATGGAAAAGGTCCATCACATCTCCTCGTCGCGGTGCTTAAACTCCAGTAGAAAGAATATGGAGATGGAGAAAAGAGCCTGCTTCTAGACTTACTCACCATTGGGTGAGAATTTCGCGGCCCTTACGGGCCACGAATCCTAGTTACGTTGCAGCGCACTATGGGAAGAAGGTAATTGCGGGAGTTGACTCCACATGTAGTAACGGATGGGTTATTAGTTATTTTTGCATCTGCCGCTTTAGATGACCTGAGATGACTGGGGGTCTAATACTTGGTCCCTATCCTTTTCCCCACTACACAAAATCTCTTCCCATGTTTTGGCCAAATGTTCACCTATTTTGTGGGGGAAAAACCTAAATAAAAGTTACAATGGGAAGAAGTATGATACACATAGTACATGCTGTAATGCCCTTGAGGCCATGCCTATGTGGGACAAACTAGCAGAGCCATAAACAATAAACACCCATATCAGTGAACACTGATCCAACTACAGTACAACAATAACAAATCCTGAACGCCCAGTGGCCATATACTGTATATGCTTCAATAAAATAGGCCATTCTGGTACGTCATTACTTGCGCAAGCAGAGTGTGCAAGTACTGCGATCGACTGTATGTATGTATGTATGTATGTATGCCAGCCTATAAGGGACCACCATTCTTGGTGACGTAATTAAGGTACGTTTCAAGGTTGGTATAAGGTCAATAATGGGTCTAGGACTCAGAGCAGCAGTCGTACAATGAACGGAGAATATAGGTCAAACGTCCGCTAAATCCGGTCCCCAAACGTCTCAATATTTGCCATCGACAATGAACGGAGAAATGACGTCAGAATTCCGCTAAATATGACGTAAATTAAACATCAAATACCATTGACATTGAAGGGAAAATGTACGTCATAATTATGTAAACGAGCAAATCAGCTAACCAATAACAGGCAACAGGCATTCTGATTGGCCAGTATGAGATGATACATGATGATGTATGATGATGATAAGAGCTGATAATTCACCTAAATATGAGTAAATTATACATCAAAACATTAAACGCCATTGACATTGAAGGGAAAACTTACTGTACGTCATATGTAAACCAAATCGGGCTAACCAATCACATGTTGGTGGGAGCGCTTGGCCAATAAGGGACCACCTTATGTACCTTATAATGTCCGTACGATGGCAAGAGCGCCCCTCATTTCACACTGGTGTGATTTTTTTGTATTACTTTACTTGAATTGATTGTGTCACCAACATGATGAACTCACTGCTCACTGTTTCCACAAAGACAAAGAGCAACCTGTCTGGGCAAATGTTTTATTTATTGTGGTATCAGCCTCTAAAATATAGGCTAATAAAATAAAACGTGTATAGCCAGCCAGCTATAGTCTTCTCATCTTTAAAAAAAAACGACTTTAGCTGATAAAAATTCTTATCAGAATTGAATTTAAATTAAACGCAATATCATATTTAGTAATTGATGAAGTGTCCAAAGTTAAAGACTATCGGTAGCCTATAGTCAACAGTATGTGTTCAATAATTGATATAGGCTATACTTATTATAGACATTTCACAATGTCAGACTATCAATTCAACAGCGCATCCGGATGCTCTTGGCACAATGATGCTGCACATTATAATCAGCCCAGGCTAAATATTGACATATAAAATGCATCAGCACCAACAGTTACAGAGTCTATGGCGTATTTCGTGTTGAATTCATTCCCCCTTGTGGAATTACTTTCAACAGAATTTGCGGGCGCGATGGATAATCTGAGTTCCCAGAAGTTTTCGCCAGCTCCCGCAATACAAACGGGAGGGGCGAGTCAACAGGAGTCGAGTCAGTCGACGCGACACATAACATGTGCACCAGTTAATATCTGCAGCCAATTGATGATGATGAACGATCATTTCAAACAAAGTTATATGGCTCACCTTCTCGTCTCCCAGATTCTGCAGAACCTCTTTGCCGCCAGAAGCTTTCACCTGCTCCTGGCTGTTTGCATTCGGGGAGCTCATCCTCGCCATCACCACCGGGCCACTTGACGGGCTGTCCTCTTCTTGGGCCGGGTCCCTGCGAGCGCTGCTCGGCGTGCGCGATCCCCGGCTCTGCTGCCCGACGCTCAGGGCATCGAAATCCAGGGTCTTATTGTCATAGGCTCCCTCGACGCTGGAAAACATGCCGCCGTATTTGCGCCTGGGCACCTGGTCGGCGGTGCCGGGTCGGGCGAGGTAAACCGGCAAGTCATCATGGTCCGCGGCGGCGGCGTCGCCCTGTCCCCTGTCCCAGTTCCGCGTGGTGCGTCCTGCCATTGTGGCGCTCTGGTGGTGATGGTGTGACACAGAGAAGTATAGAGTCCTGAAAGTGCTCTGCCGTGTCTGTGTGGAATAGCCTGGAGCTGCGGGAGGGGGAAGCGGAGTTGAGTTCAGAACCAGAGGTGGCACTATAGACTAGAGTCTAGACTATAGACAAGACAATAAGGCTATGCTGCGAGCACACACACATGGCCCTGTATCGGTCCTCGATGGCAGTTTGTTATCACCTTTATTACAAATTAAACTGAACTCCTTAATTGATTAAAAACAAAACAACTTTCAGTTGCACATATAGGCCGTGGAGTTGAAGCCTATGGGACTGAGCTCATGATTTGTGTTCATTTCAGACACGCGCAAACATATACGCACGTGCCGTGCGTGAGCGCGCACATTCTCACTACTGCTCTTTCACATAAGCTATAGGCCAATACGTGATCCATCTATATTTTAGTCATTTTGAAAATAGCCTTTGGTATAAAATTGGCCCATGGGAACCGCAACCGCTGGAGGCACGGCCATGCACGCCGGTCTTTGGCGCTGTCCTTTCAGCACCACTTCAAAGGCGTTCGATATCGACACCTGCGCTTTCCGTAAAGTAGGCCCTATTTATTAACAGTTTGCAGAATTACATACATTTCAAGCTGCACAACTCAATACAAAAACTGTTAACTGTGGACGACAACACCCTAAAGCATTACACTCGTTTACAATAGGGACCGGTCCACCATTTTCAATTCATCAGAACATTTAGAGACGTATACAAATATACACTTCTTTAGCCAAAAACAGGAAATAATCGTAAAAGGATCGGTAAAAAAAGGGGGGGGGGGGAACATATAAAGTGACGGGGAAAGGGGTGGGTGGGGGATTCAGATTTTACAGGGGCCTGCAGTTTCGAATTGCAGCCGTCCTTATAGGTGCCCTTTGAGAGCGGTTTTGAAGGAGTCAAGGGGCCTGTTTGCAGACAACCGCGACACCCCGAGTGATTACTTAAGCACAAATGAGACAGGATGGTGGGTGTCAGCAGCTGAGTGGAAGACAGCTTTCTGACACACCGCTTAGTGCTGAGGGCAGCACAGCAAGGGAAACCATTCACTCTGTTACAGTATATAGACATTAACAGACAGACAGTGATGATGTAATGTAACTGGGCCTACAGCCTACTATGCTGAAGTTAAGTAGGCCTATACAATTATTAGGTCCTTTGTACAGTATGCCTACTTTGGGCATACTTGAGTATTTCCATTTCAGGCTTATATCTATAAACACAATTATTAGACAGCATTACGTATTATAGGCTACAAAACATTAACCTGACTCTGCCAGACATAGCCCATGCCATAACTGATCAATTATAACTATAACTACCCAACTATACATTGAATTTGTATTCAATGTAAAACTCTTGACCCAGTGGTCTGAAAATTGAGGCCTATATTTGTTAAGAGTGTTATTTGGTTTCACCGTGAGGTGAAATACTTACTGGGAGCTTTCCTCTGCCAGTAACACCTTAGAAGTAACACCTGGCTGTTGAGACATCACAACTGTGTATGCGTGTGCAAGTGTGCGTGTGAGTGTCTGACATGAGGACAGTGACAGAGAAGGAGTCTCTCAAGGTCGCTGCGTGCACATTAGGATAAAACAATGTTCCACCGTCTCGGATGTCTCATCTTATCACTGAAATAAGGCTTGGCATGCTGTTCACGGGTAGGTCCAGCTTGTGTTGCACTGTGACCATACCAGACACTCATGCTTTATTTCCTGTTGTAACACAACTCCGGTCAGGCAACAAAGGTTCTATGTTGTTTTCAAATGACTATAGGCCTATTAAATAATTGCATTTATTTTTGAGGGGCACTATTAGAACGCATGGCTTTCCGAAATTACGTCATATGCCAGCCATGTCTATATGGACGTTTTTCAGAGCCTAATTATACATTTCCAGTCCCAGGCAAAGTCTATATGGACTTTATAAGGGCCGTGATTTTTGTACTTTTTCTGTTTTGCATGTGTCTATGGAGTTAACATTACTCTAATCTAATAGAAGTGCGGTTATAATATTCAAATAATCTTCCCCTGTGTATTTTTGGTTTCGTCCTGAAAGCTGAAAACCTTTGAGTCAAAAAGGCCCAATCTAAATAACACCATTTTAGTGACATTGTCAGGGTGCGATCAGAGGACCCAAAAGCAGTACGACCAAAAGGCAGGATTCACAGTTCAGGATGTTTATTAAACAATAAACTTAAACTTCCCATAACATGGGGCAGGCAAAACAAGTACACAGACACTGACACTCTGACATGAAATGACGATCCGACAAGGGACTGAACAAACTGGGGTATATAAATAAACAAGGACTAACTAGACACAGGTGAACTCAAAATACAATCAAACACAGGATAGGCAGGATAAACAGGATAAAGAGGACACAGGTGAAAACACTGACACATCACAAGGTAGGTGAGACAAGGTAGGGAACAGTAAAGGCAGACAGGAAACACTAGGGACCATACTACAAAATAAGAAACACAAAACCAACCGGGTAACAGAAAACCAAACAGAACAAGACATGGCAAAGTACTGAACATAAAACAACCACATAACCATTAAGGTCAAGCCACATAATATTAGTCCAGTAGTTTGGACCTAAGTTAATGCTCAAATACAAAGGCAGAGGAGCAAGGCGTGACAGACATCATAACCCTAGTAACCCCTACCATATTATCATACAACAGCTGTGGGCGAGGCTTAAGTTCAGGTGGGTGGTGCTAAGTATGTGGCCACATAAACATACTTTTAACACTTTCTGTACACCTTCCTCCTAGTAAAAATCACGGCACTCTATCTTTAATGTTTGTTTAGGGTAAATTGTGATGTAATTTGTAACACAAACAAGGAAGACAAGGTGAGGACGCAAATTCTGATTGGCCGTAATGAGATGATGTATGATGATAAGATTGCCCCTCACTTCACGGGTGTGATTTTTTTAAATTATACAGTAGGGAGGGTAGACAGTTCTTAACCCATTTTGACCTGGTAGGTAGCAGGTAAAGTTAACTTAAGTTGTGGCAAATCTGCAAAACAAATGCTTACCACTATAGCTTTCTTCACAGGTGTGTTCATAAAGGTGTCTACTATCACAGAAAGAAATATTCTAACCCAACTCCCTTGGGAAACTTTGTGACAGCTGCTGAAGGTTGGGGTACCATTATCAACCAATATAAGGCAAAACAAATTCATTCTTTAACTTTACAATGTGACATTCTGAATCCATTGCAAGCATTCGTTTTGCACAAAAAACACTCCTTTGCCTAAAAATGCCCATAGCCGTCATCACAAATGTGATGAGGTCAATGTGATGATTCATTAGCCTGATTATCAGACTGTAGCTGAGATGCAGTCAACTCAGAGAGTGCACGGGTGGGATCTTTGGGCTGGATCCAGGCTAATGATTCATCACATTGACCTCATCACTGATGAGGTCACATAGTTTGACATGTCACATGCTACTTAAAGTATAATGCAATTATTCGCCTTATATTGGTTGATAATGGTACCCCAACTTTCAGCAGCTATCACAAAGTTTCCCAAGGGAGTTGGGTTGGAACACATTTTTCTGTGATAGTAGCTAGACACCTTTATGAACACATCTGTTAAGAAAGCTAGAGGTAAGCATTTATTTTGCAGATTTGCCACAACTTAAGCTTTACCCAAATATGGGAACGATTCTACAAATGTCTTCTAAATCCTGACAGTTTTCTGAAAAACCCTATGTTTCTGTATCAGTGGTTCTCAAACATTTTCATGTCAAGCACCGCCAGAATTATATGTAATTGGCCACAATCTGAAAGAAAATATATTCCAAATTTGTGCCACATTTCCACGATAAAAAAAAATATAGCAGACCTACAAGCTTGTAGCATGGCACTCGGTGCCGCGCTATGAGCTTGAAGATCTGCTATCTTTCAATAGCTAAAGTATAACCCAATTCTTAGAACACCATCTTCACCCATGCAGCTGATGGCTGTGCAGATGCTTATGATGAGAACTCAGGTGGGAGTTGTTAAGTGGGTTAACTGTCTTGCTCAGAGACACTGTATCTCACAGATATATGTGCAGGCCAGGAGGCAAACCTATAATGACCTTCTGAATCAAGAAGGGATTATTAATTTACTCACAGGTCCAAGCAGCGAAATTGTTAGTGCATGTTCCGCATAGACTGATTACCAAACAGCCTCTCTACGGGTTTACGATTAAATATTCAATACTTTATTGCCAAAAACAGCTTTAGAAATTAGTTTTGGTGTGCTCAGATATAACAACAAACATAATACATACCATAAATGTCCACACATTACAGTATTGCAAGTGACAAATTAAAGTGCATGGGCTTACAGTAGCTTGCTTACAAGTTTATACAACTGGTGAAGCATTTAGAAAGTGTGCTGGAAGCAAGATGTCTTCTCATAATACTGCAGTCAATCTTTTATCCGAAGGGAGAAAACTCTTTTTGGCCCAAAGGGTGTCATACTATAATTTGAGGAACCATATCCACGATTCCACTAACAAGAAAGTCAGTTATTATTCAATCCCCCCCGACAAGCAATATTGAAATCGACCACCCTATCCTGTACTGTTTGTAACAGTGATACTGAATCCAACTCAACAAGACATACTGTACTGTACCGTACCGTACTGTCTGACCTGACACATGTGGAAAGCGAAAAAAAGGAGGACTGCCATTTAAGGTAGGGCAAGTGATATTCTAATCACAGTACCTATTTATCAGCTTAAATGTTGGTGTTCCATGCAGTTCTGTCTGCGCATTCCTTTGTGTCATCCTCACTTCCCATTTCACTTCTTGATGCTGCATGAATTCTCTTTCCTTGTTGGAGTTTGAGAGCATGCAGAGACCCATGTCACCGAGCAATCACCAGATAGAGCTCTTTAACACTTATTTTAACAAAGGGAAATTAATTACTTACATGCATCTTTTTTTTAAAGCCATTCCACAGCAGTATGGCGCTCACAACGATCCATCGACAGTCGTTCACTGATGGCAAGTCTGTCTTTTTTGTTGTTGCAGGAAATAAATTCAGTTAAATGTATACATTCAGGGGATAAAAGCTAGCTTTACTTCTCCAGTGACGGGATACAGGAACAACAAAGGTAAGCAGAGATACTCTCAGACCTCAGTACAAGAACAGATAATCAGACACAGACAAACCAGTTCACAGGGTTAAGCCCTGGGCTAACAGGCTAACAGGACACAGGTGGACACACTCAGCACAGGTTAACACATGACACAGACAAGGGGACGGCTAGAGAAAGCCAAGGGAGGGACACGTGATATGAAACAAAAGCACATGGTGGACCAAAACAATGAAGGCAGGACACAGCTGACAATCAGAATACTGCTGCTACTACTGGAAGGCAAAATAAAATCTCTAGGAAATATAACATTGCTGGAAGGGAAGGTATACTGTTCCAACCCTACATCAGGCTCTACAGCAGTGAAGGGTACTGTTCCAACCTGTAATCTATTTAGTATTGGTTAAAACCTAATGATTGGGGATCTGTATTTTCAGTCTGTTTGTTCAGTAACAGACTGTTTATTCAGTAACAGTCTCTTCGGGTCTTTAATAGGCTTAAAATACATGAATGTTTATGGATAATGCTGCTCGGGCAAAGCAAGAACTGTAAGAAATGTTGAAAGATGTACTGTATGGGTGATATTGGAAAGACAGCATTAAAAATAAAGTTGGATTTTGGTCCCCCGTGTCTAATTTCGGACTTAAAAAAAGCTGGATATTTGGTGCGTACGTCTGTCTATTTTCAGACACCACATGCTGAATATGCGACAGTGCTGAATATAGCACTGTCACAGATCTGTCACAGGTCCTTTGGATCACACGACATGTCAGGCCAGTGAGAACAAAATCCCTGTCACATGAATGTGATTAAAGCATCAAGGTTTCAAGAGATGCCCTTATCTTTTTAACATTATTGCGACTGTAGGTCGCAGATTACTAATGAAAACCTGCAAAGCCGGTCAGTGACTCCGTCACACCACCATATATGGTCGTCAGTCCGCCACGCCTCGTGATATGCTTCATACGTACGTACATACACGTTCATATGGCCGTCTCCATATATGAAGATCACGACACTTCAAACCCTGGATAGCCATACATGGATAAGACTGGATTATCGCCTAGATGTCACAGTATGTGGCTCTGTGTTGCCATACTGTGGCTGTGTGTGGGCGTCGGTTTTCCTCCCAGCTTCCAGCCTTGGCACACCTTGTCTGTGGTCACCTCATCGCACTCAATTGACACACCTTCCGGCCATCAACTCTTCAGCCCTGACAGTATTTATACCCTGGTCTTCACTCCACTCATCGTCAGATCATTGTTCAACCTTTCATGGTTATTTCCTAGTATCTGCTCCTGTGTTTCCTGCAAACTCAAGCTCTTCTCCTCTCCTCCAGAACCCAGCTCACCTATTCTACTGCCTGCTCGTCTGCCTGCTTCCTGCCTGGACTGCTTTCCTCATCCTCCATGTTTGTTTGCCATGCAACCTTCCACAATCTGCAATTCACCATATTGTGAATAAATATCAGAA
Source organism: Protomyctophum bolini (assembly GCF_963924005.1). Lineage (NCBI taxonomy): Eukaryota > Metazoa > Chordata > Actinopteri > Myctophiformes > Myctophidae > Protomyctophum > Protomyctophum bolini. The sequence continues at coordinate 10,335,837 of NC_137874.1, read as the reverse complement.
TTTTGCTCCTGTGTTTGGCTCTGCATTTGGGTTCAACTTTCTGCTACCGTGACACTAGATCTGCATACTGTATGGAGCCGGCCAGCAACTCTACATCTGACCTCAAACAATTAGATCGCCATGTATGGAGCTGACCTGTTCTGACATTCCATGTGTTGATCCTACCCCACCCGTCCTTCCTCTTCGAACTCATTCAAACTCGAGACGGGCCTGCCCCAAAGTTATTAGTGCAGCCGCGCCTGGCAACCGGCGAAAACTAGAGTTCTCAACAGGCCTACCTGGGCCCTCATCAAACCCTGTACACTCAAGACACTGCCCCCAAAGCCACCCTTAGATCTCCATATATGGAGCTGAGCTGTTCTGACATTCCATATGTTGATCTGACCTCATCAAGCCCTGTACACTCAAGACACGCTCCATATATGGCTAGACCTCATCAAACCCTCTACACTCAAGTCACTGCCCACACTGCCACCCTTAGATCTCCATATATGGAGCTGACCTGTTCTGACATTCCATATGTTGATCTGACCACATCAAACCCTGTACACTTAAGACACGCTCCATATATGGCCAGTACAGAATTCATTCCATATGTTGATCTGATCCCCCGTGTCAAAGCGCCAGCGCTCGCCCAGCAGTCTGCTGTCACCTAGGATGCGTGCACGCGACCACAGGTCGTCTTACTGGTTGTATAACTGTACCTCTGTACTTTTTGCAAACTGGTAATTCAATCAATCAATCAATCAATTTTAGTTTAGTAGTTAGTTATTCATGTTTTGAGTTAAGTAGTTATTCATGTTTTGAGTTTTGTAGTTATTCATGTTTTGAGTTCTGTAGTTAGTAATGAGAGGAGTTTTTGTATTTAGTAATGATATCTTTTGTAGTTTGGCATCTGGTATCAGAGCAGCTACTGTACACACACTTTGTGCACAAACCAGCATAAGCATAACACTGACTCATCTGGCAGTCAGTCAGAAACGTTATGCTATCTCACAGGATATTGCTCTCGCTTAATAAGCTTTTAGACCAACAACGACACTCAGTGCTGGAGAATGGAAGGATATTATCACCCATCCCATTATTAAAAATGGATGAAAGCGGAGGGGAGCCGGTGAAATTAATGCCCCATATAAGACAAGGGGTCTTGGCTTGAGTGCATGTTCGTTCAGGCAGGATAACATGCTGCCAGGCATTCACACATTCAGAACGGGAACCCCTTTTGGTGTGAGACTTATGTTATACTTTAGCTATTGAAAAACAGCAGATCTACAAGAAAGCTCATAGCTACGAGCTATTTTTGAAAATACACGAGTGCAATTCGTTGAATATATATTATTTCACAGCGAACGCTTTTAACTCAAATCTTTGCTTCTGGGGGAGTCCCTGGAACAACATATTTTCAGATGGGGCTCAGCAGCCAATTACATGTAATTTTTGGGGTCCTTGACATGAAATATTGAGCGCCACTGACATAGAAACATGGGTTTTTCAGAAGACATTTTTAAGATTTCGACATCAGGCCTGTAATGGGTTAACAAATTCACACCCAGCAACCTTCATGGATGTTGGCATGCAGAGCTGCAAGCCTTTAAATGCGTAAGTAGGTCGCAGCTCACTAGGCGTTTACTCAAATGCCAGGCGTCAAAAAGGCGTATGAATAATTGGCTGACAAAACAAATCACACTTGTGTGAAGTGAGGGGCGCTCTTATCATCATACATCATCACATGTAGTTAACGCCCCTCAAAAGAAGAAAAAGAAAGGAAGAAAAATACGCCCATATGAACATATACATTTGGCTTAACTAATCTGCTGTGGGGAAGAAACCTCTTAACTTTTTCAGGAAATGAAAATGATACATTTTTCAGGAAATTAAGAAAACCAAAGCAATACTGCCTCATCAAAGTTGGTGTTGTGAGTTTATATATTGTCAAGTACTTGCATGAGAGGGGAAGCGGTGGTGGAGTAAGCTGCTTTAGCAGACAGTTTGAGGGTCCAATGGAGTTAAGAGGTTTTGTCCAAAGCGTTTTTTTACTACTTTCCATTGGTTCAATATTTTTGAAACAACACACAGACGTAAAGGGTGTTCAATAGCACTGATTTATGCAAAAATCTAAAACCTCAAAAATGGAGTTAGGAGGTTTCCTCCCGACAGCAACGTTCAATACAGTCGATCATTGAAGGAGGTGAGTAAGTCACACAATGTATTGAATTAAATATTGTTTGTGTACATGACTGGACTCCAGCAAATGTGCATTTGATAATTTTGTACAAATAAAAAATAAATACGTTAGTTTAGAAAGCACATGTACTGTGGAGAACAATGAAGTGCATAGTAAACTCAGAGTGAAATAAACACTGAGGATTTGAGTGTGTGAGAGCAGGTCATTGATTAGGAGCAGACAGAGCAGCTGCATCCGTTCTGTGGACAGTTTGGCTGCTGGCCGTCTGTTGCTCAAACAAGGTTAGAGAGACGGTAATGATGTAGCATGAATGAATGATTCACAGATATGCACAATCACACAGAGGGCCACACACACACACACACACACACACACGCGTGGGCGCGTGCACACACATGCATGCTACAGTACATGCACTCTCAGATCTTTGTTGTGTTGTACACATGTGTATATGCAGCATGTATGTATACAGACGTGTGCTGAATATTCACTATGAATAAAGAGGGTTGAAAATATAATAATCTGCTTAATACCTAAAAGTTTTTTTAGCCCAAAGACGTCTGCTGGTAAAGCCCCTACTTTATACAGCATGCATGCATGAAGTGCCCCCTCCCAAAAATGGGATCATTTTGGCAATTTCCCCACCCGTGTTGTTATTTTGAAGGCGTTGCTCTGCAAGAGTCTATAACTGTGTGTGTGTGTGTGTGTGTGTGTGTGTGTGTGTGTGTGTGTGTGTGTGTGTGTGTGTGTGTGTGTGTGTCCGTCGCCGCAGCTAGTCATACAAACTGCTGGACAGATCAGCACCAAGGTTTGTGTGCACACATCGCTGCCAGTATAGGACACAGAAGTACCTAGACTATTTACCTATAGAATTAATATTTAATAACATAAATGTTGTTGTAATTGAAGTCAGGAGCCCTGAAACCTTGCCCACATTTGGTGTCATAGTTATACGTCTTAGATATGTCATAGATCAGGGGTTTTCAACTGAGTATGAACCAGGGACCACCACCCTGACTGAGAATCAACCTGGGGACCACCACCCTGACTGAGAATCAACCTGGGGACCATTTTTGTGTTGGTAGGGGGGATATGGTCATGGTGTGGGGGAAAGAAATTAACCTTCCATATTAAACTCATGTTGCTGTTCATTGTAACTTATTCTATGAGTAAGCAGACAGGCAATCCGGTACGGTTTCCCTTGAGATTCTAACTCACTTTTCTGTGGAAGTTCTTGACATCCGACTTCCCAGTAACTGACAACATCGATGCGTCATAATTTGTCACCAGATCATTTACTGCATTGTTTCTCAACTTTCTCTAACCCTAACCCAATACAATAAATTCCAATATGAATCTTCACTTTCCTACATTACTAAATGCATAGTCACTGAGGGACCACATGCAACACCTTCACGGACCACCTGTTGAAAACCCATGTCATAGATGATGACGTCATAGAAGACGTCACACTCACATGAGCCACATTGGAGCCTCATTGGTTTGTTTATTTGTTTGGCCTAACTTATCTTAACCTAATGAGACCTGAGGCCAATTCTACAATTTACCTTCTAAATCAGTAGTTCTCAAACTTTTTCGTCCCAAGGACACTCAAAATTATTATATATATTTGAATGCAGACCCCCAATTTGAAAATGTTTTGTGTCAGTGACCCTCAGGAGAAAGAAAATGTAGGCTAAATGATTAAGAAAACACTTAAAACAACCCGCAAATAGCAGATATATACAAGCTTGCAGCGTGGCACAAAGTGTTGCGCTCTGTGTGAGCTTGTACATCTGCAATTTGTGAGAACCACTGTTCTAAATCACACAGATGCTTTCCTGGTTTTAATGGTTTAATTGCCTTTTGTTCAATACGACCGAGACACGCAAACGACTGTAAAAGCAAAAAAAAAAAGAAAAGCCATTAACCTCTCACAATTTGAGCATTGGACCTCCACAGGCACGTACGTGCACACATAGACCTCAAAGGCCCTTTTACCCGTCTGTAAAACACAACTGCCCTTTCCAGACCACGGAATGCAGCATTTATACTATGGTGAAAGAAATGCAAATGCCACTCCTTGCCATGCCGTGGCAAGGAGTCTCCTGAACTTGAACGCAGCATTTTGCGTTGAACTAATTTGTTTCAAAATCTATGTCGCACACTGCATCTCCAGTAGATAAAAGAGTACTGGGTTTGCGCCCCTAAATAGCTGATCTACAAGCTCTCAACGCCTCGCAGCGCGACGCGTTGTGAGCTTGTAGATCTGGGGGGGGGATAAAACGGGACGAACGTCCACTTACTCATTCTCTTCCTCAGTATCACTACTCCTGTTGTAAATGATGCGGCGGCTCAGGACCATCCAGTAGTCATCGTCCTCATCAACCTCATGAGAATCGCTCTCATCAAATTCAAAATCCTCTTCAAAATCATAGTTCACATCATCATCATCATCAACATCGTCCGTATAACTACTGGACCCACTGGACTCGACGGAGGCGTGATTGTCCTCATCGGGGATCGCCGACACTTCCTCTGGTTTAGTGGCCTTCCTCTCCGAGACCAGGGCCTGGCGCCTGGCTCTCATGTCGATGCTGAGGTTCTCCGCCATGTGTTCAATGCAGTTGTCCAGTGCCAGGCAGCGGGTCTGAGACAGGACCGTCTGACGGCAGATGGGGCACTCGTCGCTTCGCTTGCGCCACTCCCCGATGCAGTGCGTGCAGAAGCTGTGGGCACAGTTCAGGGTGGCTGCCTCTATGAAGAGCTCTGTGCAAATGATGCACTGAAGTTCATTCTTCAGGACCTCCGTCACCTGGGTTGCTACTTCCACTTTCTGAGCTCGTGCTCTCTCCTTTGTCGTCTGCAGCTCCTTGTCTTTGGCCAGGAGAACCTCCTCGAAGCCTTGCTGAGAGAGGGCCCACTCTTCCATCATATTATTGTGCTCCTGCAAGGCGTCTTCAAGCAGTTCTTCCCGGTGTGTTTTCTCTGCCTCTATCTTTGTCCCCTGCCTCTCCAACGTCTCCACCGTGGTCCTGAGCATCTGCAGCAGCCTGAACTGCTCCTCTCTGAGCGGGTCGGCGCACGGCGGCTCTCCCTTCAGCGACGCTACCTGCCTCTGGGTGTCGTCGACCTGCTCCCGCAGCATCCGGACGTTTTGGCTGAACCTCTGCAACCTGTCCAAATCACAAGGATCGACGCAGCCTTCCGAACTGAAGTCTGCTCCGTGGAGATGTACGCTTGAGCGTGAGACGTGTGGTCGTTTTGATCCATCCGGCCTCGGTTGGTCCTCCAGCACAGGGCCCGACTGGGCAGGTGAATGGTCTGGGCTAGAACGTTGATAGTGCTTGGGCTCGGGTGAGGCGGAAGGCTCAGTTTCATCTGTAACGTAGCTGTATTTCCTTTTGCTCCTCAAACACCACACTCTTTCGTCACGGTTCTCGTCCCCTTCGGCCGCAGAAGAATCAGGCGCCTCGGCGTACATTTTACGTTACCAACTACAATACGAGAGACGGCTTATTGTTATAGAGTATATTTGCTATATTCAGTGAATTAAATACTACTAACATTACGTTGTGATGTCATGCCACGCCTTTTAAAGTTCCTAATTTATGTAGCCTATTATCATAAGATCAGACACACACACACACACAGAGAGACGGACAGATAACCGAGATTTTTGTTCCTGGACAAACCGCCTGTCCAACCTACTTTCCCCCTCTGCACAATACACCCTGGGGTCCTCGTGGACAGGGACGGCACGTTTGAAGTTGTTGGCTGGATAGTGCTCGACTTATGCTGGGGACAGACAGACAAACAGACAGACAGACAGACACACACAGAGATTCCATGCATTTAGATGGATTCTTTAATATTTGTCCTTGCAGGAATTCAATTAGCACCAAGCATATTATAGATAGGCTGATGATACCCATCGGGAATGCATTTCCCGTCAGTTAATGCAATATCCCATTACATTATACCCACCAGTGCCCTACCCGTTATCATACTCGAGGCCAGTCTATGACGTCAGTGCTATATTCTCCATATTATGGGGATTTGTCTTGCCCCTCACTTCACACGAGTGTGATTTTTAAACTTCTTACTGCACAATTACTTTCGTCCGTGGAACACTTTCCTGGATGAATGCTGATGTGCATAAATAAGCCCCAATCACTCACCACGTCAGACAGTGTGTAACTTCATAGCCTCAGAGAGGGATGGATGTGTCGGTGATACTAGCTGCTGAAAGAGGAGTGGACAGATAGTGGAGCTCGTCTTTGGCAGACATCCTTTGGCATACAGCACTGGTCCATGGGACACCTCTCCTACCTGTCCTTGTTTTTGTGTTCTGGAATTGGCAAAAACAACCAGGACTAAAGTGAAAAAGAAGACTTTATCCCGGATAAAAATGACAAATCTCCTATGATGTCCTCTGTACCTCACGCAAACAAAAAGCCCAACAGAATGAAAATCTTGGAAACCCCTCCAACATAAGTCAGGAAGAGGACAGGTAGGTCTTATGATTCTCATAATGCATCAGTCCAACTCTCTCAGACAATTATAAGGGCCTCAACGCATAAAATGTAAAATTAATGTTGTCCTTGGAGAATGTCCAGTGGACCATGTGTGCAGAGCACATCAGATGCTGTAATAACCAAATAAGAGACCTGAATGAGCTCTCACCCTGAGCAGACACAATGGGACTATGACAGCAGGAACAAACAGAGTAGGCCTGTCACAATTATTGCATACATTATTGGCTGATCGCAATTATCTCAGCTAATCACAATTGTTTCCCATAATAATCATTTCCATCCATCTGTATACACACAGCTGGATGAAATGAACAGAAATGTCATTAATCACAATTACTTGTATGACAAATTAATCAACAATGAACATAAATGTCATTAATCACAATTACTTGTATGTACAAATTAATCAACACAATTGTGTTCAACAGCAGAACAAAATGGTGGCTATATGCAGTGAATGACTTATTGAAACCCTTGTGTGAATCGTTGTGTATAGGTTGGTGTAGTCATCTTATTTTTGTGTATAGGTTGGTGTAGTCAGCTTATTTTTGTGTATAGGTTGGTGTAGTCAGCTTATTTAAGTAGACATGTCCCATGATTGTTTAGCTGAATTATTAGACTTACAAGTGAAATGTTCCTGCTCCGTCATGTGGGTGTCCTGACTCCTGGCACCAGGAGTCCCCCCATCTCTGCCCCGACCTGGACGAGGGCATCTGTGAGTTCCTGGACAGTTCGTAGTGGTACTTGCGTATGCTACTTGGTGGGATCGGATGCAACAATACATTATGGTGCTCAATTGGATTTAGGTCAGGGGGATGAGAGAGGGTAAGTCACTATAGCGACAATGTCTTCATCATCCATATAGGAACTGTCTACACATCCTGGCCAAAGGAGGCCAAGTATTGTTCTGCACCAGGAGACCCACTGCACCGGGAGACCCACTGCACCGGGAGACACACTGCACCGGGAGACCCACTGCACCGGGAGACCCACTGCACCGGGAGACCCACTGCACCAGGCGACCCACTGCACCAGGAGACCCACTGCACCGCCGTACAGTCTGTCAATACCTAACAGCACTGAGGGTACCGTTGGCTATGTCATGGAGGTCTGCATGTGCAACCCTCCACAGATATTATATGGCTCACGACGAGACCCACCACCAGAATGGTTACACTGGATGATGTTACAGGCACTCCAGGCTCTTTCATGCCTGTCACATGAGCTCAGTGTGAACCTGCTCTCACCTGTGACGAGAACGGGGCACCCATGCCAATTCTGGGTGTTCTGTGGCGAATGCCAGTCGAGCAGCACATGCTGGGCTGTGAGCACATGGACACTCACTACAGCACTGGTTCCCAAACTGAGTTTCCTATACTCAAAAAAAGAATTACATGAATTAAATACAAAATAAAAATATTTTTTTCAAAGTAATATCATGAATAAATAAAAGAAACATCTTCGATATTCCATAAATTAGAAAACGAATGTTTAAGAACTAGTGAAAATAGCCGATCTACAAGCTTGTAGAACGGCAATTCTTGTCTATTTTCACTAGTTTGGGTCACGTTTGATGCACATTTGTCCACACAAAACGTAATGTAAATTGTATTAAGCCTATAGGGCCATATGTAGGGGGTGTGTGACAATAACAATTATGGTTAAAAATCATTTTACATCGTATTTCACTCATTCTATTCAGGTGTGTAAAATATTTTTGATGACCCAAAATAATTTCGCGACCCCACCATCGGTGTCCCGAGACCCCGTGTGAGGTTCCGACCCCTACTTTGGGAACCAGTGCACTATAATAGAGGACGATGAGACCTTGGTCTGACAGTTTGGCCAGAAACATACACACCAATAGCCTGTTGGAGTTCATTTTGTCCTTGTTCCTCCTCCTCACACAGAGAGGCAGATACCGTTCCTGCTGCTGGGTTGCCAGGTTGGTGACCTCCTACACGGCATCAGTTTGCCTATATGAATGAAGTGTGGGTAAAATTAATGAAGGTAGTGAATGGAGCCCAGAGGCCTGAAATGAACTACCTTCAATTATGCAACTCTGAGATACACGCATACAAAAATACATGAAACAAACAACACTTTCGCATTCAAGATCAAAGGCCATGAACTTTTATTTTTTTTCAGCATTATTCCTTTTTTTCTTTTGTTCATTTAATAATATACACGAAAGTAGGAGGGGGTTAAATTCTTATTGGAAGACATAGGGTATAATATAACGATAAAAAAAGAAGGGGGGAAATAAACCAATCCTCTGTGAAATAAAAACGATATAGATCACATTATAATATATCAACCGCCTGAAAAAATAACCGTTAAAAACGGAACATACAAATTGACGAGGGGGAAAAAAGCGCATTTAAGGCAATTAGCTATAGATTAGCTGAGTTTGCACAAAAATAGTATCAATCATTCCCCTACATGAGATAAAGTGAGGGAGGGGCCATGTATAGCACTGTAGGTATAGACAGATGTAATGAGATGCCAGAGGCTACCCTAGCCCATTCTGGGCGGGAACCCCTTTTGGTGTTTTAAAGCATTATGTTATGCTTTAGCTGTTGAAAAATAGCAGACCTACAAGCTCATATAGCCGCGCTACGAGCTTGTAGGTCTGCTATTTTTGAAAAATCGTGAAAATGTGGCGCAAATCTTTGAATATATTCTTTCAGAGTGAACTTTTAACTCAAATCTTTGTTTCTGGGGGGGGGGGGGGGGGGTCCCTGGAACAACATATTTTCAGATGGGGGTCGGCAGCCAATTACATATACTTTTTTTGGGGTCCTTTGACATGAAATAGTTTGAGAACCACTGACATATAGAAACATAGGTTTTTCTGAAAACTGTCATGACCGAACTTGGGTGTAAATGGGCTAGACGAGTGAATGTTGCCAGGTTGGGGGATGGATGGGGTGGAGGTAATGGATACACTATAGCTCAGGTGGTGCACTGGGAACAAGCAGGGCCAGGTAGTTAATATTGCAGGAGTCGGGGCGCAGTTAGTCAGCTTGGGGAGTGAGCAGAGAAGTCAGCGCGGGTATAGTGTTACGCTATAACTTTCCTCTATTTTCATTTGGAAAAGGGGGTGCATGGAGTCCTTCGTTAAAGGGCCGTACAGGAAAGAGGGGTCAAACCAATCACCCCACCAGTGTGTGTGTGTGTGTGTGTGTGTGTGTGTGTGTGTGTGTGTGTGTGTTTGGAGAGGGGGGGTTCATAGCATTTAAAAAGTATTAGTAACAGTGAACTGTGGTTAGTAAAAAAGACGGGATGGGGAACTGGATAAGTTACATTGCACTGCTTTTAAGTTACAGCATTCTTGTCGACGGTGGGGAGGGTTTGAGAAAACTGAGGTTCCATATAAATTCCATTGTCTTCCCGTGTATTTTAGCCATCCGACAGTCAGCTCTTGAAAATAACCACTGTCTCGTAAACCATACTATTGCTGTACTGAAAGTCACCTGACTTGGATTATTGATTGCTGAAGTAGACCTAATTAGATTTGAATTTGAACAGACTTTCAACTACGTCTGACCAAGGTTGACCAAGAAGTTCAGTAGTTAGCGTGGACATATTTACAGATTTGTCAATAGATAGATTATCACATCAAATGTAAAAGGGGCAAGTGGAATATCAGTCAGAAAGAAAACCAACACCCTCTGCTGGTCAACCAGAGACACACATACTCCTTTAGCAGTAGAAAATGGAGACAAGGGACGGCACAAAAGGGGAAGGAGGACTGGCAAATATTCCATATTCAACGTTCATATTCCAAATATTCTTCCTGTCACAATCTTTAAGGAAATAAAGTTCATCTCTGCAGCCGTCACCACAATAAAACCCGAGCAATTCATATACCTTTTCGAGTTAATTTATAAACTGCCAGAAACTGTTCGAGCTGCGGGAGAGAATAGAGAGGTGTAACTATTCACAGAAAGAAGAGAAAGAGTGACTACTAACAGAGACACATGTACATATCAACAAATGTATATATATATAATATACACAGCAGTACAGATTCAGGGACCTGCGTGGAGAGTCTTGGGTATGCAGCGACTGACTGTGGGAAGGGCAGAACTGTAACGAAATAAAACAGAAACGAAGAGGGAAAAATATAAAACCAGAGATTCAAGTTTATTCGGTCTGCTGGTTCTTTGAGGGGGAAAAAAAACAAACAAACGCAAGAGGTTGTTTCACAAGCCCTGGATTCTTCTGTGTGGAAATGGAGATCACGTGGGCTTGCCTTACAGCATGGGAAATAAATCCTGCGTGGAAAATCCTTTTCTTCTCCATATTTGTTTCTTTCTCTCTCTTTCTCTGTTCCCTCTTATCAGGCGGAGACTCGCGTTACACCCACAGTCGTCCCCTATACAGTTATAAGAGAGCCAAAAAGTCTTTGCACAAAAGTCTTTGCACCGAGGGCTTGCCTGTATAGAGCGAGCTGAGGCCAGCAGAGGAGTGTCCAGTTTGATCTGACTTGAGGCCAGTCAGTCTATCCGTACTCAGAGGCCCAGAGTCTGCTTGCTGCAGGTTGCGATTGAGAGGACCGTTCTGTCAGGTTTGGAAAGAAACGAACAGGAGAAAAGGAGAGGGTGCGTGGTTCAGTGAGGTCAAGGAGTGTCTGTTTGTTGAGCTGTCTGTCTGTCTGATAGTGTATTGTTACCCTGCATGGCAGAGAAAACATCTCCTTGACTTTGCTTTGGTTTTGTCAACAGATTGTTTGCATACGTGTCGTGCATGTGGGTGTGAGTGCTGTGCGCCTGTGTGTCCTACACTACATGTGATTTGTGTGTGTGTGTGTGTGTGTGTGTGTGTGTGGGGGGTCCGTTTAGTCGACTCATCTTGACATGTTGCCAGTATCCACCTCTATGTGTATTTATTCCATTGTACTGATCTGTTCCGGTTCTTCTTCTTCCCAGCCGAGTGGGGAGAGTTTCCACGCTCCCCAGGACGGCATCCCGGAGTGTGTATAGAGAAAGACGCAGCCCCACACCCCTCACACCCAAACAAAAACGGGTCCAAATATGTTCTGGGACCGTCTGATGCCCTTTACAGACAAGAGGTGACCGTCAGGACACTTAGCAGCCACCGCTACAGTACGTATACACCATGTGCTCCACGATCTGCCAGAAAATAAATAACACTGCAGTCACAAACTATATCTCCAAGCTGCCACACCACCTGGACAAAGAGAAAGAGAGGGGCAGAGTTAAGGCTATGCGTATTTAGGTCCAAGCTGTGTGGACTGCCAAGCAAGCACTAACTGAAGCCCAGAATCATGTCAAAATGGGAATGTGCACGGCGGCACGCGCCTATGATTGTCAACAGAGATGTACAGTGTCTGCTACGAACACCTCGTTTCAAAGCCAGAGTTGAGCTATCGTGTGCTCATCCTCTCCTCTGATATTTGTCTCAGAATCCAATACAATATACGACAAAATAATAAGTATATGTTGAATTTGGCTTACAGTTAACAACTGTAAGCCATCATGTCCCCTTCTGACATTTGATCAAGCTGTTACTAATTAGCAGTAAACTCTACTACAGTATAAACTGTAAGCTTGACAGATTTTGACAACAGTATGTCTTCGACATTACAGTTACTTCACATTAACAACATACAGGTGGAGTTAAATTTGAATACTGGAGCCCTTTGGAAAGCCAAGTCTCATGTGATGGGATCTAGTATGTAGTAAGCCACAGGCTTAAATGAAAATGGCCCATGCAGGGAAAACACACTGAAGCTAACTTGACAACTACTGTCTAACATGCGTTCCAAGAGATGAGAGGGAACATAGATATGAGGAAAAATTAAAAATACAAGCTAATGGTGATAAGTTCATGTCAAAACTGGTCAACTTAAACTTTGGGCCCCGGAGAAAAACCTGTAGGGAAGAAATGAACTGTGTAGACATTGAAGATAATATGAGACAATGATGGAACGCCAAAAGACATGTGTGAAGAAAAAAGGGAAGGATGATGAGACATGTAGAATGGATAGAGAGATGACAACAGACAGACTATGGCATGGAACAGGACAAACATGAGTCAAATGCTATTTGAAAATCATCTTTTTTAGTTTGTTTAAGCTTGCAGAAAGTATCTGATCTGATGTGATCTGGGGCCTGTACAACAACGCCGGATTTGGGGGTTAGCAAGATAACTTTTCAGGTTTTAGTCCTAGATTTTACTTCTTGCACGAGTAGATTATGTTTGAGATGAGAGATCACGTAAAAAAAGCTTGTATTGTATTCAACCTGGGTTGACGTAACGACCTATTAAAAACGGGAAAGCGTCCGTTTTCTTTTAGATTTGCCATAGCACAAAATCATTTTAACTCCTTTATCCATATTTCATAAATGGCTATTGAAAAATAGCACATATGCAAGCTCACAGCATGTCACTTTGTGCTGCACTGTGAGCTTGTACATCTGCTATTTTTGAATATTATATTATATTATATTCTTCTCTTCTGGGGGTCCCTGGTACAACACGTTTTCAGATGGGGGTCTGCAGCCAAATACACATCAATTCGGGATTCCTTGGCATGAAACTGGCATTTGTAGAATGGACCTCAGGTCTTAACGGGTTAACGTGATTGTGGCTGTTGGCCTGTGAAGCCAGACAACTACAACATATCCTGGGTGTGTTAAACTTGTTTCATAGTACAGGCCTCTGATCTCATCTCATAATTATGTGATTGTCAATTCACAACCAATTTCATGTTATCGCAATGGTCTATAGAAACTCCCTATTACGCAATTGGATCAGGAGGTATTTCCAAACACTACTTGACCAAGGTCTGCTGATGAGGATGCTTTTGTTTGACTTCACGGCCCATGGGACTCACCTCGGCAACAGGACACACCACAGACTTCAAGGCCAAAGGATAAAGGCAAGAGAAAAGAACAAGAACAGAAACAAAAACTGGAGAGGGCAAGAGAAAGAGAAAGAGAGAGAGAGAGAGAGATAGAGATAGAGAATAATGAAAAGAGGGGAACAAAGAGGAAGAGATAGTGAGCCAATTAGGACGACACTCAAGACATGTTAGTAAAAAGCACAGAAAAAGACAGGTTAAAGTTATAGAGGAAGTGCCACAGCATCACAGATGGTCAAGAACAGACCGGTGCAATTTGGCAACGAATGGAAACGGCAAATCTGACATAATATAAAGGTAACTGTATCTCTGGCATTTCTTCAGGTAGCATTTGCAATTTTTGCCTCCTCCATACAGTTCCTAAGGAAGTAGCACTACCTTAACTGTCTTCGTGCTTGAATATTTTTTTTTTTGCGCATTAATAACTCTGAGCAAGCCCATAACTTTTTTATCTCATACAACATTTAAGTGTAACTTTCAAAAATAGAAAAAGAACACACCGCTCACACGGCATCAGACTTATAGCTGAGGTGCAGGAGCTGAGAATTATTAAACTGAACGAAACATTTTGAGTGTGCGGATGCTCTTTCCATTGAAGTTTAGTTTACATTAAAGTCATGGCTGTTTTCATTGAGGGTACAATGCACAGGTACAGTTGCCTCAAGGAAATTAGGGTCCCGGGTTTGAAACCGACTGATGCCATTCTCTGAGGAGTTCTCCACGTGGTACAGTCAAGGGGCCAGTGAGGCACTCCAACGTTGAAGCACTGGGCCCTAGTGGTAAGAGGAAGGACTGCAGGCGGACGGTCGCGGACCCGTGGATTAATGGTGAGGAAACCCCGTGCAGCTGGGCTTTAACATTGAGCGCTCGGTTGCACTTTTGGGCACATTTGGGCACCAAAATTTGGTGCCCAAATGCTGAATCGGCAAAAAAAGGCGGAAATAGACGGTCCTTCCGGGTGCTTCAAAACGCCACTGAGCAACTTCCACTGACATGAACAGCGGGGGGGGGGGGGTATAAGAAGTAAAGTATAAGATTAAAAAGATATATATATATTAAAAAATACCTTCTCCTCCAGGTCCTTGATCTGTCTTCGCTGGATGTCTGTCTTATCCTCCAGGTCACGGATTCTCTAAAACAGTCAGAGAGAAGCAAGGTGAGACAAGGTTCTAGCCCTGGGATTGGTCTAGGTTGCTGTGATTAATCAATTATCTTTTTTTTTGTTGCAATGTGTCTAAATAAAGTACCTAAGTCTCGGAGCTCTAGAAACTAGTGTGCGGATGTTCTTTCTCTTCCTTGAATGAACATTCCCTGAAGAAGGCCGAAAGGTCGAAACGTTGGATAATAATAAATATACAGCATCGTGGCTACGAGTGTGCGGCCTTTTTCTCATTTTTACGTCTTCCTTGATGTTTGCCTTGACGCCTGACATCCAGCACCTGGCCTATAGGCATTGAGATGTGCACAGAATCTCTTCTCTGTGCATGTGACAGAACACATTTATATACAGACACCCCCAAGACAGGCAGACACACGCACGCACACGCACACACACACACACACACACACACGCACACACACACACACACACACACACACACACACACATACACACACACCTGGTGTGCCTGGTGCAGTAGCTCCATCCTCTCTGCCAGGATCTGACAGTCATACTCTCTGCTCTTCCTCAGCATCTGTCTCCTCAGCTTCTCCACGGAGTTACGCAGCTCGTCCCTCTGCATCTCGTCCAGCGGCTCGCCGTATTTGATCACCTGACCGGCGGCGGCGTGGGGGGGAGGAGTTTAAAGGACATCTGGTGTTGCTTTGCTGTGCATATTATAATCCCCAAACTGACCCGAGATCAGATTCTAAAAAAATGTCCTCTACATCCTGACAGTTTTCTGAAAAAGCTATGTTTCCATGTCAGTCGCTCCTCGGTTTTTCAAAAATAGCAGACCTACAAGCTATGAGCTTGTAGATCTGCTATTTTTCAATAGCTAAAGCATAACGTAATGCTAACACCAAAAGGGGTTCCAGCCCAAAATGAGATAATCCCCAAACTACTCAAAAAGGGAGAGACAGCCAAGTCCATGCTCACGGTACAGGGTCAGGGTTTTCTTTCGCTTTTTTGTCTTTGTTTTTTTTCTTTCCTCCTTTTTTTTGTTTTCTATAAAAGAAATTTGTATTTCATATCATGTTTATGTAACAATTTATAATCTGTTCACATTAAAAAACCTATTTGACAAAAGGTACAGTCAGTGTTCAGACTTAACGCTAAAGGGAAAGGCAGATCGTAGATGTTTCCATCTTGGGGAAAATCGCATATTCACACTAGTCTAGTGACTATAGGGCCTACCAAAATCTCCCGGAGGGGGCGTTAACATATGTGTCACGTGGTAGCGGCCGCCATTTTCGCTGGCTTTTCTGGTTTGTTTACAGTCAGCGACCATCCGTGTGCGTTCTAATTTTTAAACACCAGAGGGAGTTCCACGAGCTCGTTCCTGGCGACAACACAGTGAGCCAACACCAGGATGGACAGAAAAAACGCCGGCCTCGACATACCTTACATACAAGGACAAGCTGAACTTTGATGAAAAGGAGCGTTAGTGGTGGTAGAAGATCGAAAGCATCCTCTGTCCAGTCAGTGTGTTCATAGGGGTCGAGACCGTCAATATCCTTGATTTTGTTGAGGTAACGCTCCTTTTCCTCAAAGTTCAGCTTGTCCTTGTATGTAAGGTATGTCGAGGCCGACGTTTTTTCTTTCCATCCTGGTGTTGGCTCACTGTGTTGTCGCCAGGAACGAGCTCGTGGAACTCCCTCTGGTGTTTAAAAATTAGAACGTACACGGATGGTCGCTGACTGTAAACAAACCAGAAAAGCCAGCGAAAATGGCGGCCGCTACCACGTGACACATATGTTAACGCCCCCTCCGGGAGATTTTGGTAGGCCCTATAGACACTATACTCCCATGGATCCTCAATCCACCTTTTACCCGCCAAGCAATGCACTTTTACCCGTGAAGTAAATCATACAAAATTGTATTTGTAGTCTTAAGTTATGACTGACATGATGATAGACATGATTCACAATTCTTTAAGCCGATTGAGCAGAATGAATATTTAAAACATTTTTTACAGGTGTAATAAAAAGGTGCTGTGATCACCTTGTCCTGCTGCAGTGCATTGTATAACGTGGCCTCTAGCTCCTGGATTTGCTGCGGAGCAAAGACAGGAACATAAGGTGTATCATTTCTGACCTCCGAAAACATATACAGTAGACACGTATGCACACAGACCCTCTCAAACATACATTACAATCATTAAAAGACACAGACACAGACAGACACACACACACACACACACACACACACACACACACACACACACACACACACGTCGTGTACACGTTTCTCTCACCATGTAGGCCTGGTCCAGGGACGATTTTCTGTAATCAAGCTCCTCTTCTAGATAGCCTTTCTGCTTACAGAACATCTCCTGTATCATCACCACATAAACACACACATTCAACTGAGCTGTCTGACATTCCACATTCCACTAGCAATGGAAAGTCTTACTCTATATGTCATATGTCATATAGACTTATATATCATTTATACAAAGCCACATTTTATAATTCAGATATTTGAAAAGAAGTCAATCTACAAGATCCTGTAGATCCCGATCCTGCTATTTCAGAGACATTTGGAAGAATCCTGAACAACTCTGAACACACACACTTACAAACGTATGCCTTTATTAAATACATGCCCCAAATCAGGACGCCAGGGTTAATATAGTTAATGGACTCTCTCACTACACTTGTCATGTCATGTATGCTTTCTAATTAAACATTTCGAGCGGTAGTCTCCACTAGATTTGTCTTAACTCACCATCTCTATCTCCAGGTCCATCATCTTCTGATGCAACGCTGCCTCTGTCCCCTCTATCTGTTGGATCCACTAGAGGGCGACGCACACAGCACATACCGTACAGAGGTCAGCCAGGGTGCTGGAGGCTTTTCAAAGTTCACCAAGTATTACCAATGGAAACAAACAGCCAGGCGGAACAGATTCAGTGCTTACCTTTTCAGCTAGCGACAGAACCGTGCTGGCCTGAATAATCGCCACTTGTTCCTCATTTCGTAAATTCTAAAGAAAGAGAGAGAATTTTTATTTTTATTTTGGCTATGTTAAACAAGGAAACACCTCTCTAGAACACTGTTTGGGTCATTATAAAGCTCGCTTACCCCGTTGTCGCCCAGGATATCTAGGAGTTTGATGAGGTCTGGTATGCACACATCCTGTGGAGGGTGATAAACTGCATTAAACCTCAGGCTCAAACATTTGCATTGTTCCTTTTAACCCATGTGGCTGATTCCACAAATGTCTAACAGTGTTCTGAAAATGGTTCCATATCAGTGGTTCTATATCAGTGGTTCTATATCAGTGGTTATCAGTGGTTCCATATCAGTGGTTCTATATCAGTGGTTCTATATCAGTGGTTCTATATCAGTGGTTCTATATCAGTGGTTCTCGGTCCTTTTCATGTCAAGGACCCCCACAGTGACACTCACTAGCCTGCGGACCCCATTAGATAATATTTATAATATAACATAAGAGAAGATTTGTACGGCTCTGGCAGTGGTTTTCATTTCAAGGACCCCCAGTTGGAGATGCATTAGAGGCTATGGACCCCCATTCAATGGCAATTCTATCTCTGGGACCCCCAATTATTATGTTAATTTAACTCTGAGAGTGGACAAATGGAATCAAATGGACCCTAACGTTTAGGGTCCAGAGTTACAGACCCATTTGGTTCCAAACTATCATTTCGCTGGGGACCCCCTGGAACTCCCTCAAGGACCCCTGGGGGTCCCCGGACCCAAAGTCCCGCTGTGTGTAGTGTACCTTGACTCCCTCCTTCATGCAGTAGATCTGTAGGGCGCTGACTCCTTCAGCGAAGGGATGCATCCTCAGGTGGTTGAAGGGAGGAGATCTCCTCTCTCGTTCCTACAGAGAGAAGAAGGATTGACGACGTGAGACGAGTGAGATTTTAGACACATCATTTATGGGGCAAAGACAAGAGGCTGTTAAGAGTTCTTCTGCGTATCAGGACCTTTCAAAATAAAGACATTGAAATGTATGCAGCATAATGTTATGCTTTATTTCATATGACTATAGAGCGTCGCAGTCCCGCCCCCTTTCAGAACGACGAGTGGCCCAGGAAATGATTCTCCGTTCATTTTCTCCATAGGCTTTTCAAAAAGTATTTATATAAAGACGGTTACGCCGCGGACAAAGCCAACTCGGATCGTGACAAATCATGACAATAATTACAATGTTTTGGGCCGATCAAATAATTAGTAAGAAGAAAAACAAAACAAATAGTGTTGTATCCTGCCTTTATTTTCTTCTTTCTAATTATTTGATCGGCACAAAATATTGTGTTTGTTGTCATGATTTTACTTCTTGAAAAGCCTATGGGGAAAATGAATGGAGAATCATAGTGTAGAGAGACAGGAAACCAAGGGCAGAGAGCGGAGGCACACGCGAGACAAGACTGGGGTCCCATTTGAACCTGGGTTCACACCACTCACCACCAGCGCAGCATTGTGCTCTGTGTGCACAAACACACTGAACCACCAGGCCAGCGCTGCCCTTCTTGAATTAATTATTGCACCACCGTGCATACTGCAGCGTTAAACTCCCTTGTGAGTGAGAGAGCGGCAGAGGGGCCTCTACTACTATTCTCCTCTGTAAACACTAGGGGGCAGGCCTATCCCTCGCCGGCTTGATTCAACATCTGCACTGCAGCAAGACAAGTGCAAAAAGTGCACTGTCAGCTGAATTCTTGCCTGGCTGACTGACTGACTGACTGACTGACAGTAGTCAGTACAGTAGCTGCCTGCCCGCCGGGCCTTTAGCGGCTGAACGCCTCACTCCGCTGTTGTTACAACAGTCACCACTGTTGTTTCAACAGTGGAGGGAGACTGCAATTATATAGTGGCCGTGATGGCCGAGCCTTTAGACTCTGAATTGTGGACCTGGACCAGTGTGTATACATAGAAACATGTTTTTGACTTGTCATTTACTTTTATGGATACAATTAAGGCGCATTATAAACCCTGTTTCTAAAAAGGCTATACACGCCTGCATGTTTTATAGTGCGTGTCTGCATGCGTTAGGCACGCGCACGCAAATGTGCGTGTCCCGCGAGTGAGGGAGAGAAAGAGAAGACAGAGATGGAGGAAACAATGGAGGGACTGAGACAGAGAGAACAAGAGAGACATACTTTGAGAGATGTGTGAGAGTGACAAGACCGAGAGAGGGAAAGTTTGATACTATGAGTTCAATGCTTAAAAGTTTTATAACCATCATTTCAATACTACAGAATATAGAAATTATTTTTGTCGTGTTTTTAATTTATTTAGATAGGAGAGTGGAGAGAGACAGGAAACAGATGGAAGACATGCGAGACATGGCGTCATTTGAACCGGGATCCTTGACTCCGTGACTCACACAACTGCTTTCTTTCTTCCAGGAAATAAAACGTCTGGGTTTCCGAGGCTACACAACTGGCTGCTTCATCAGACAAGACACCCCGCGGTTTTCATCTCATCTGTAAAGCCAATACATCCACTGAACCCTGCAAGACACCGAGGATCATCTCAGCCCATTAGACAGTAGACACGACCTAAAGCAAACACTTTTGGGAGAAGTGTGGTGCACTGGATGTCCTAGGATGGATGAGTGGGTAGAGAGAGGACGTCTGGGAATAGGACGGAATAGGACAGCCAGCCATGTGTCAGAAGTGTCCCACTTAACCCATAACTGCTCCCTGGGCACTGTTCAAAATAGTATCCCCACCACAGACTCCTAATAGTTAGGATGGGTAAAGGCAAAGGGTATGGAGTCTCCATTTCAAATGTACTCGACTAAAACACCCCTACCCACACACATCATCAACCATCTCTCTACCATCCTCCGGCCTACAAAAGGTGAAGCAAATCAGGGACTAATGAGGTGGCTCCACATACTATAGCAGGCGCCAAAGGACACTCGTTCGGCACGTGAATGGAATGTAGCATGCCACAGCGCACGACATTTAAAACAGTAGAATGTAGAATCCCAAAGAATTGCATGCTATGCTTAGTGCCGTGTTTTGGTAATTAATTCCCATGTTTGGCTACTTCAAAAAGATCAGCCATAATCCTGTTGATCCGTAATGGGAAATTGGGCCATTAAACTGGGTCATCACATCAGGTTGCCCTGAACTGTGGGTAGTTTTGGCTCGAGTAATTGTGTCCAACTCAATGTTATGCTGTTAGGCTAGCATTAGTAGCTAAGAAGTGACACCGATTTCTTGGCTGACTTACTAAATAGCCAACGCCTAGAGTAAAATGTCTTCTATAAAGATGCCTTCCTGGTCGTCTCCCCAAAGAGGTTTTCCAGGCACGTCCAGGTGTGGAGAGGCCACAGGGCAGACCGAGTGACAGGTGGAGGGATTACAGGTCTATCTCCACGCCGCCCCAGGGAACCCCAGGATGCCCCGGTCAGAGCTGGCTAATGTGGAAGGTATGAGGTCCCCTGCTCGAACTACCACCTCCACCATCCGACAAACCTCGCACACACTAGCGTCTCTTGTTATAGCTGTCTATTATGACATGACTTGACCTTTGACTCTTTTGACCCAAAAAGTTTACCACTTTCAACCTGGTGTCCAATTCTATTTTGTTGACATTTATCAAAATGTTATTTTAAATAGCAAATACAGCCAATGTACGGTACTGTACATGACAGACAGGAGGACAGATTTTGATAGTTACACTGTCACACATGCATGCAAGAACACGCACACGCACACACACACACACACACACACACACACACACACACACACACACACACACACACACACACACACACACACACACACACACACACACACACACACACACACACACACACACACACACACACACACACACACACACACACACACAGGGATGTCACCCACACCCACCCACACCAGGGCTGTCACCCACACCAGGGCTGTCAATATTGGAGTGTCAGAATTCAGGGGTAGCCACGCCCCCTTCAAGCCACACCCCCAGCACCCTCACACAACATATAAAATACAGGCAAGACTTTGAAAGTAAAATCTATTTGAAAGAAGTCTGATTTAATAATTTTTTGATTTTCTCCAGTTTATCCCTTAAAATTGTGTTTTCTTATTGTTAAATTACATTTTTGTTTGTGTTCCTGTTGCAATACTTCGATTTTTAGATTTATAATTGGCCTATAATTTGTTTTAAGACTAGGTTTAGTGTTTAAGTTTACCATAACTTTTAGGTTTTTATAGGTTAGGGTTAATTCACCCCATGGCTCCTCATGGTGAAACTAGCCAGTGGCAGGTTCATGAGTCATGACTAGCCTGTGGCTTCCTGTGAGGTTATAGGTTTAGTAGTGTAGGGTTATATTTGGTCTATTTTTTTTAAACTAGCCTATATATGTTTTGGTTATTTGAGTTTCCTCTATTTTTGTAGGAGCTCACTCAAGCATAAAGCCTCTTCTTCTAGGTTACATTTACATTTCAAGGTGTCTCTGTCATGTTGTCCTCCTTGTTTAATTTTGGAGTGTTGACAGCCCTGACACACACACGCGCACACGCACACGCACTGCACGCACACACACACACACACACACACACACACACACACACACACACACACACACACACACACACACACACACACACACACACACACACACACAAGGAAATGCAGGATGTGTTTCACCCCTCCCGAGGAGGGAGCAAGGGAAGGACAAAGAGACAAAGGACTGAGAATTGTGGCTGTGCAGGGTTAACAGCTACACGGAGGAGTTTTTCCAGTCTGTGTTTTTCAGTGATGCAGTGATGCATGAAAGTACTGTTATTGAAGGGCACAGTGGCACACGACCGCTACAAAACGTTCATTTGACAGGACTTTTGCAGAAATACTGAGAAAAAGGTGAGTACAACCGATTATTATTATTCATTATCACCAGAGAGAAGGTTTAAAGGGATATTAATCATTAATCCCATATGTACGTATCGCCAATCGAATCTGGTTAAGAATGACATGTTTCTATTAAGTTCAGTAATCTGTCAACATATTGTGCTCTATTCCAATACGATCCAAATCACCTGGATTGGATTGGATTGGATCATTAAAGAGCAACATTTGATTATTTCACTCTTATTCTCTGTGTGTAGAAATGGCTTCTGCCAGCAGCCTCCTGTCCGAAGAGCAGTTCCTGTGTTCCGTCTGTCTGGACGTGTTCACTGATCCAATCACCACTCCATGTGGACACAACTACTGCAAAGCCTGCATCACACATTACTGGGATACCAACGGTGTGTGCCAGTGTCCACTGTGTCAACGAGTCTTCCATGAGAGACCGGGTGCTTTTGTCAACACATTCATTTCTGAGATGGTTGATCAGTTCAGGAAGTCAAAGCAGGTGAAAATACCGAAAATACCGAAAATACCTAAACCTGCTAAACCGGATGAGGTGTCATGTGACGTCTGCACTGAGATCAAGCTGAAGGCTGTGAAGTCTTGCCTGGGGTGTCTGACCTCCTACTGCGAGACTCACCTGGAGCCTCATCAGAGAGCCACGGCGTTAAGGCGACACAAACTGATCGACCCCGTAGCGAACCTGGAAGACATTATGTGTAAGAAACACGACAGGCCTCTGGAGCTGTTCTGTGAGACTGACCACACGTGTGTCTGTCAGTTCTGCACCGAGTTAGGCCACAAGTCACACCAAATTGTTCCTCTGAAAGAGGCATACGAAGGAAAGAAGGCTGAGCTGGGAAAAACAGAGGCTGAAGTTCAGCAGATGATCCAGGAGAGACAATTGAAGATTCGGGAGGTCCTGTGCTCAGTAGAGCTCAGCAAGAAAGATGCAGACAGAGAGAGAGCAGACAGTGTGCAGGTGTTCACATCTCTGATTAGCTCTATTGAGAGAAGCCAGGCTGAGCTCATTGATGTGATTGAGAAGAAGCAGAAAATAGCAGAGAAACAGGCCGATGGTTTTATTAAAGAGCTGGAATGGGAAATCACCGAGTTAAAGAAGAGAAGCTCTGAGCTGAAGCAGCTCACGCACACCGAAGACCACCTCCGGTTCCTCCAGAACTTCACAATCATCAATACTCCTTCACCCAGCAAGGACTGGACAAAGGTCAATGTCCCTCAGTCATTGTATGTGGGGACCGTGAGGACGGCTGTGGCTCGGTTGGCTAAGACACTTAGCAAAGAGATGGAAACGTTGTGTGATGCAGAGCTAAAGAGGATCCAGCAATATGCAGTGGATGTCACTCTGGACCCTAATACGGCAAAGTCTAAACTCATCCTGTCTAAGGATGGAAAACAAGTGTACTGCGGAGATACAAAGCAGAACCTCCGAGACGACACGGAGAGATTCTCTCGGTCTACCTGTGTGTTAGGAAAACAAGGCTTCTCCTCAGGAAGATTTTACTATGAGGTTCAGGTTACAGGGAAGACTGTGTGGGATATCGGAGTGGCTAGAGAGTCCATCAACAGGAAACTGAAAATCCAATTGTGCCCCAAAGAAGGTTACTGGACTATATGGTTGAGGAATGGAAATGAGTACAAGGCCCTTACTAGCCCCTCCTCTGCCCTCCTCCACCTACGAGAGAGGCTTCAGACAGTGGGAGTGTTTGTGGATTACGAGGAGGGTCTGGTCTCCTTTTATGACGTGGAGACCAGGGTTCATCTCTATTCTTTCACTGGCTGCAACTTCACTGAGAAACTCTATCCATACTTTGGTCCAGGTAACAACCAAGGTGGTAAAAACTCTGCTCCTCTGATCATCTGTCCTATCAATCACACAGATTAGACTAATCCTACATGAAAAAGGGTTCATTGACAGGTCTACTTTCAGTCAACTGTCATTAAATATCCAGACATTCGGTTGTGCCTATAACAGATGCAATCTATTGAAACACAAGAACTTAATCTTAAAAACGTCAAACACTCCATTAAGGCAAGCATGTACATTAAACTTGTATTCCCTGTCTGAGACTGTTGAGAGACTTGTTTGAGTTTCTTAAAATGTTTGGCATTCGTTAATTACTCTCTTGGCTGCATATAGAAGATGAAAAATGTGACTCGTCAAAATGTGCCTGCGCATTCCTTAAATTGTTACCGGCAAAGATGAAAAGAATTTAAAGAATGACACTCATTTAACTTTTTTTCTAAGAATGTAGCCTAGTACTGTATGTACATGTATGTACATTTTGTTTCAACGTATACACACTTTTTGTTACATCTGGGCCAAATGACCTTACTGGGAAATATTTGTTCAACATTACACCATGCATGGTCTAGTTTAACCCTTTCAGCATATAGTTCTTCATAATTATGAGAAATAGCAAAAAAATAGCTAATCTATAAGATAGTTTGAGCTCAATCATTCTGAAATTCTTCTTGATATCTTTTCGTAAATATTAAAATGTTTGATCTGAAATCCATGCGTAGTATTGGTAAAGTACAGTATTATATATTGTGATGTTCCTGATGTACAGGTGTGTAGGGAAACTGTAGTGTGGAAGTTTGACTGATGTACTGCCCATGACAGTCACATCTAACCAGCAGCAAAATACTACATCCCTCTTCACCTTATTTGGAGAACGACACAGACTGGGTGGGGTACACACAGCACCAGTGGGAGAAAGTGTCACTCTTGTGAACCCATTATTTGCACAGCCGATAAACATGAAAGTTAAGCACCATCAAACTAGAGGCCTCTAGGTTAACAATACATTATATTTAGGTTATGAGTTTCGCAAATATAAACAATAGTTTAGATTTGTGAGAGTAACCAGAGTCAGTGCAGTGCTGCGGCACAAAGCACCCAAAACAAAGGTTTTAAGGTTTAATTAAGTGCTGAGCCTGTACAACAAAAGGCAGAAAAAGTCATGAATCCATGTGTAATATACTTTTGTCTTTAAATCCCTTATGTTATTCATAATTAATTCATGCATGTTATCATGCATTCCTATTTATGTGCTAGCATCTGCTCAACAATTCATGACTCTTCTTTTGCACAAAAAACGTCGTTTAATCATCACTCTGTGACTGCAAGCTGGTCACCATGCAAGATGGTGAGGCTGAAGTGGAGCTGGTCAGCTAAAAATCCAGACACACTGCCTATAAAATACTTGGCTGGACACACAGGGCCCACCATCCACGCTGGGATCTGGCCAACAACTCCTTATCTGTTGCTGTCTCACTTCCCTTCTCAACAAAACACAGTTTATATTTACAGGAGGGGACACACGTGAACCGAGAAAGAGAAAAAGGGGTGTATTCAGGAAGAGATCCAGGTGAACAACAACTACACAAGCATGAAGTGGAGAGTGCTCTTCCATTCTGACCTGAGATCAGATTCTAAAAATGTCGTCTACATCCTGACAGTTTTCTGAAAAATGTCAGTCGTTCTTCAATTTTTCAAAAATAGCAGGTCTACATATGAGCTTGTAGATCTGCTATTTTTCAATGGCTAAACCCATATGGAAAAAAAATTACTAAATTTGTATATGTTTTACATGAAACTTGTAGTTAATATATATGACAGTCAAAGCAGATATAAGATCCATAGTATTTTTTTGTAAAGTGAAACTTATATAATTTTGTCATTTATATGAACTATATAAAACAGTCAAAGCACATATAAGATCCATAGTATTTTTTTGTAAAGTGAAACTTATATAATTTTGTCATTTATAGGAACTATATAAAACAGTCAAAGCACATATAAGAGCCATAATACGTTTTTGTAAAGTGAAACTTATATAATTTTGTCATTTATAGGAACTATATAAAACAGTCAAAGCACATATAAGAGCCATAATACGTTTTTGTAAAGTGAAACTTATATAATTTTGTCATTTATAGGAACTATATATAACAGTCAAAGCACATATAAGAGCCATAGTAAGTTTTTGTAAAGTGAAACCTATATAATTTTGTAACTTATAAGACCTATATGTGACGGTAAATCCACATACAATATTATTAGTAAATTAGTATAAATTGAAATACATATGAACTTATAAATAATTACTGCAGTAAATCCACATACAAAATCCTTAGTAATTGTGTGTTGTCAAACTTGTAGAGTTGGGCAAACATCAGTGAAACCAAAATCTGATAGGATATTGTATAGAAACCATACAATACAGGCCATGTATGTCACAGAGACATCCAAATTAAACAAAACCTAATCTTACAATGAAATAACATGAGATGACAAAATAATGAGTTGTATTCCCTTTTACATTTTATGACTCCTACATTATTTAAGATCCCCCCACCCAGTGCCCCCCCCCCACCCAGTGTCCTCCCCAGCCAGTGACCCCCCAGTGTGACACCCCCCACCCAGTGCCCCCCAGCCAGTGTCCCCCCAGTGTGATGCCCCCCCCCCAGCCAGTGTCCTCCCCAGCCAGTGTCCCCCCAGTGTGACACAAGCCCCCAGTGTCCTCCCCAGCCAGTGTCCCCCCTGCAGTGTGACACAAGCCCCCAGTGCCCCCCCAACCAGTGCCCCCCCAGCCAGTGTCACCACCATTGTCCCCCCATGTACCTCCCAATGCATTTTATTTTATACTGCTATGGTAACTTATAAGAATCTTCTAAAAAAAACAAAAAACATAAAGAGAGCATATCAAACACTTCACATATGTCAGGATGTGTCTGGGTAGCTCAGTCGGTAGAGCTCTCGCCTTAAGACCACAAGTTTGTGGGTTCGATCCTGGGCACTGGCAACTCAGCGTATGAGTAGCACAGCTTGGGTGAGGCAAGTGATGCGGGAAAAATTGGGAGTTGATGGTATAGTAGGTGTGGTGCTCTATCTCAGCAACCATCTCCCAGGGGTCTATAGCGCATATGTTTTTTATACCTATCATACACTTCACATATAAAAACTTATATATAGTCATAGATAAAACATATGTTTTTTTTATAACTATAAGGTATAATGTATTGGCTGACATATAACAATGTTATAAAAATCATATAAAAGAAGCATACTTTTCTTGTAAATTAAATGGTTACAAACTATAAAATACATACTATAATGGTATTTTTTTTATATATGGAAAGGATATATCTCATATAATTTAAAACTACAAACATTGTATGGAACATGTAAGGAAAATACAGTTTGCCATGTACTTACCTCATAGATCACATACATGTTGTTTACTTGATTCATACATGATTCACTTTATTGTCTTATATGAGGATTGTATGAAAGGTGCCACTTTCAAGAGTTCACATATAAAATCTAGTATGTACTTTACATGACATACATGTAAATGACATACATAAAAAATGTAAATACTTACTATTGGAGGCAACAGGACAACATATATGTTTCTTCTACTTTTTTTTCCATATGGGAAGCACAACATAATGCTAACACCAAAAGGGGTTAGCATTATACATCACCAGTGCCACACAGAGTGGCACTGGTGATGTACTGAAGGGCATTCTCTGACCTTAACATCTTCTTTGCCTGACTGACTTGGAGCTGAAAGTAATACTGTCCTTGCTCCCCAATTGAACGAGTCCAGAGAGTCAAGAAGATAGCCTCTGCATTCTCCAGTGCAATGTCCAGAGAGTCTGCAATAACTAGTAATGCAATAACTATATTTTACTCCGATTAGTTACTAGGAAAACACAAGGTACTAACTCTCCATTTATTATGGGAACTTTCCTGGTAAATATACTTGATTTCCATCTACGTTCCTGGAAAGGGGCGGCGGTGGCTCAGGGGTAGAGTGCCTGGATGGGAACCGCAAGGTTGCCAGTTCGAACCCGGGCTCCCCCAGAGTTACTGTCGAAGTGTCCTTGAGCAAGACACTGAACCCCTAATTGCTCCCGATGTGCTAGTTGGTGCCTTGCATGGTTTCCGCTGCCATCGGTGTATGAATGGGTGAATGTAATGCACAATCTATGTAAAGCGCCTTGGATAAAGGCGCTATATAAATGCACCATTTACCATGTTAGGTGTACTACAGTATATTAAAGCAAAAAAGGCACAGGAGGCCGTGGTTTACAGTAATTTTACAGCTAAGTGATGTTCTATCTGGTGAATCATGCCATTTTGAAGCATGATTTGCAGAAACGTGCAATGACCAACGTTTCTCTTTGGCCATAATGGTTGACATCATTTTGCAGCGAGTGGAATGGATGTTTAAACTTGGGTTAGGCACCTGTTAAATATGCTTTGGTCTCACCTCTAGTTCCAGTATCCTGAACTCCAACAGTTCATTCTGGTCTTTGGAGTCCTGAAGCTCCTGTTGCAGACGATTAGACTCCCCGTCCAACTTATCCACCTGGACATAGCAGAGAGAATGGAACGAGTTATTCTCTACCAGTTACTATTTATAGAATGACTAGTTGTTATTCAGGTTTCACTTGTCACCATGTCATTCCTATGCTTTATTTATACTCCATCATATGACACTGTGTGTGAGTGTAAATCCTGCTTTATAGTAGCTAATGAATATTAAGTCATATTTGATTAACTATAGGTAGTGATTCGTTTCTGTAACAATAGCGTTTTACAGGGTGGGGTTGTTAGCCCTACGCCTAACCTAAAAGGGGCAGTGATAGATACTGTATGAGATATCAATTTGAATTTTTACTAGACATTTATTTGAGATACTGTGAATTTAAAAATACTTTAAAACAGCTGTAACTCTTACATGTTGAGGTTTTAATGGTCAATGCGAACCTGTTGATAGACTCAAAAGGTAGTGATGTCATTTGTTTCTTTTCTTTTCTTTTCACTACTAGAACTTGTGATAGCTACCATTCTCAGCTGTGTACTGTCTGTCTGGTAAGGTTTCCATAACAGCATGCATTCGTATCAGATTATTTGACTGAAATAACCCAACGGATAAACAGCGATAAATTGTGTGGGTACTTACTTAGTGCACACACACAATGACGATCATGAAAAGTAGACTCTAGTAATAATACAGTATCTCAGTGACTGTCGTAAAGTTGAGGCCAACCTTTTCTAGGAGCTCCTGATTCCTTCGCATGAAGAGCTGCTTCTCTTCCACCCACCTGGAGTCCTGAGAAAAGGCAGAAACACGAATAATATTAAAAAGGCAATGAGTAATGTAAAATATATATTTTAATTTGTGCCATTGTACGTCAAACAGCACGGCAAGTGACACCATCGTCCTGCGGTGTATGCATTAGGCTTTAAGCTCTCTACCTGTCCTTTGAAGGCCAGTTCCTTCTCCAGGTCTTCTATTTTGGCCTTGTACCTGAGAACATCAGCGTGAAGCTGCTCCTGAGCCTAAAAAAAAAAAGAGAATCACACCCGTGTGAAGTATGGGGCGCTCTTATCATTATACATCATCATACATCATCTCATGAACAACTGAGTTTATGTGATTGGTCAGCTGATTTTCTCGTCTACATATGACGTAAACTTTCCCTTCATTGTCGATTTAATGTTTGTGTTGCCACAAATTTACGTGTGGGGACAAAAGCTGTATATATAGGAGGGGCTAGCGCAAACACTGGTCAACACAGACACATACTGGATACAGAGTAGTACAACAAACCCAAGACAAACTTCTATTAGCTACCGGTATAGAGCGAAATAATTACAAAGAAGAAAAACAACAAAAAAGTGTTTTTTTCTACTTTCTAATTCTTTGTTTGGCCCGAAAAATTGTGTTTGTTGTCATTATTTGTCACGACAAGAGTTGGCTTCGTACGACGCTTAAAAGGGCTTTAAATTTAAAAAATTAAGAAATGCCTATGGGAAAAATGCATTGGGATTCATTTCCTGGGCCACTCGTTGTTCTGAAAGGGGGAGGGACTGCGACGCTCTATTCATCATAGTCAGTGCCAGCATGGCCACAGGCTATGCTAAGGATTAAGTGGCAGGAGGGGTTAGAGATCAATAGTAAAATTAATTTAAATTGTGAGCTCTTTTTGAACACCGACTTGGTTCACAGAGTTTCTACTGACTCTTATCGGCATATTCCTCAAATCAGCGGCCTCGGCTATAATTGCATTGATACGGACAACCTCAGAGACAGTGGAAGTAAACCTTAAAACCTTCCTGCCTAGGAGTAGGAACATTGATATTTCTACCACAGCGTACATGTCGGCGATGTTTTGTTTTGGTTGCCATGGTATTGTACAGTACAGTACAGTACCTTGGCTTCCATCTCGGCATCCAGTATGCCTCCTTTCTGCTCCTGCAGGAGTGCGTAGGCTCTCTGTAAGGCCTGGTACTCTCTGGTCAGCTGACGGAAACGCAGCTCCGACTCCTCATTGGCCAGGCCCTGGAGAAGATACAATAATAGGAGTCAGGGACTCAATAATCATTTGTGTGTGTGGGGGAAGAACAAACAAAAAAAAATAAAGTTTGTTCACAAACTGCGAGTCAGCGCTGTGCTTATATCTTCCCTGAAGTCTGAGGACATTTTGTGCTTCCTAAACTGGCTACAAAGTGTTTTCAATTTAGTTTTTGATGCGTTATCAAGGTTACTGTACTGTATATATCAGCATAGTACCACCCTTGGACATTCAGTGAGAGAGAGAGAGAGAGAGAGAGAGAGAGAGAGAGAGAGAGAGAGAGAGAGCTAACATCTCAAAACAAATGTTTTTGCCGTAATTCTTTCTCACTCTTCTCACTTTTGAAAACTCATTATGGCATAAAAAAATCACACCTGTGTGCACTGAGTGGTGCAATCCCCCCCCCCCTCTCTCATTAGCAGGCAGCAGGCACATCACTATCTCTCTGTGTTTCTGGCGCCCCCTACTGGTACTAATAAGTCACATACTCATGCTCATGGCGGCCACTGATACATAGGTATGCACGGACATTGCTGGTTGTAGGAGTGGTTGCACCACTCAAAAACTGGAGAAAACCTACCAACTTTTTAAAGCATAATACATCTGAAGATTGGTTCTCACCTCATCCAGGTCTTCATCAGGGGTGGCAGGTGTTCGATCCATCCTGAACGATGCTACCGAGGATGACTCCGAGTCCATGGACTCCTCATCATAGCCGAAGAAGGTGTCTACTACGATGTGCCTCTGTGGAAGAGATGGTAAATGGTCTCTACTGTCTAAGGCTAAAGTGGAGGTTTTGCAATTGGCTATATTATTTAACTGGTTTTGAGGTAGTTGCTCTGTAATATTTCCTAAACTGTTTCAGCTAGTATTTTGCTGTTCACCACTGCTTCTGAGAAACACCCATTGACATTTTACAATGGCAGCAATCCCTGTAATTATATTATAATTGAATTAAATGACAAATACAGTATACAGTACTACTATACTGTAGTGAGTCTGTTTTAAATAATTATTTATGATGCGTAATACTGTATAGATAAGTAAAGTGCAACAACAGCTGTAAAAGTGTTCTCATTGATATCTCAGGTGAAGATGAAAATTGTTTTCCTGACACCTGGATGTCAGAGAAGTTAAAATAGTATACTCTGATGTTTTATAAGTTAGGTACAAATGTCAGAGAAGTTAAAATAGTATACTCTGATGTTTTATAAGTTATAAAACGTTTTACTACCTTTATTGGCCTGGAGCTTCTTTTATGTCTCTTCTTCCTTAGAAGTTTTTCTCTATCCTGGAAGTCATGGGGGAAAAAAAACAACAAAAGTAAATCAGCTTTTGATGGCTATAGTGTTCTTTTTGTAGAGTTGCTCAGAGACAGTCCCAAGACCAAAACCCTTAATATCTCCCCCGGGAGATACAAGTGAGATTCCCCTTTAGGTTAGTGGTTACGATGTTTGTCATCAGTGTCTGTCTGACATGGTTTATCAGAAAACGTGTTAGGATTTTAGAAGACATTTTTAGAATCGGCCTCAGGTCTTATGGGTCAAGTTCCCTCCTGAAAGAATGAGGCAACTGGATTGGAGGACCCCAGAGATAGAAATGCCATTAAATGGGGGTCCGTAGACTAATGCATGTCAAGCTGGGAGGGGTCCTTGAAATTAAACGGTTTGAGAATCACCGCCGTGAAAATCTTCTCTTATGGGGGTCCCTGGCATATCTCTTCAAATGGGGGTCTGTGGGCTAATTAGTGTCAATTTGGAAAACATGAAAACGTTTGGGAACCACTGCAGTAGTGTGAAGTTGCCCGAACGGCCAAGGCTCCAAGAACAGTCAGAAATTGTAGTTAAGGGCGTTTATTTTCCCCAAACTCCTCCACCAAAATCCAGTACAGATTCAACAGTGTGAAACCAGGAAAATAACAATAATAATAATACTGAGAAATGAAATGAAATGCCACCAGCAGTGCAGGAGAGACAATTAGCAAACAATCAGTGAATACAGTTTAGTTTAAAACATTAGTCCTTGCATGTTATAGAAAGCAGTTTCATGTGTCTTTGTATATAGGGCACGGGTTGCCCCGTGACAAGTAGGTTACTAAAATGTCTTGTAACGCACACATTCATTCATGTCTAATATAGAACTTACTCTCGTCAGCTCGTCGATCATGTTCTGTTGTTCGAGGACCTGCAGCTTGAGGAAGGCTATCTCCTGGTCATCGTGGGCCTGGTCCAAGTCATTCAGAGACTTCAGCTTCTTCAGCGGTGGGTGGGAGCTGATCTTCTCCTTCTGCAGAGGACACAGTTCACACACAACTTTCAACCCGGTGTTCACATTAATAGGCCGTGTCATTCCAGATGGAAAATGTTTGGAATTTTCAAAAATGTCCAGAAAGTTTAAAAAAAGAAATGTCCCAGACATTTTCAAAACTTTCCAGAAATGTCTATGTTAAGGAAATGTTAAGGACACAACTCTCTACACCCCCCCCCCCCACACACACACACACACACCCACACACACACAATCATATTATTGACCAACCCTCCGTTGATCACCCTGACAGTCCACTGAGTGTGCATTTTGTACAGGACTGTAGCGGCAGCAACCTGTCTTCTGTGGCTAAGGCTAGGGATGGAGAGTGTTGTACTGCCATTAACGAAGGGTTCTCTCAGGACAATACAGCTGTCGCATTGATGAAAGGTTTCTCTCTGACTAAGGTGGGGAATTGCTGCAAACAGACCAACTGTGGAAACAAGGGAAGTCTCGAGTGTGAGAGGTACCTTTGTGCGTAGTGACGCAGACTGATAAATGACTGAGAAATGGACTCTGGTTGGGGTTAAATGGGTAACTGCTGTGTGGTTGAATCTTTGTTTAATACAGTGATTCTCAACATGGGGTCTGGGGACCCCCAAGGGTCATTGAGGGGGTTCCAGAAGGTCCCCATCTAAATCATTGATAGTTATGAACCAAATGGGCACAGAAGCTTTCCTCTGGTTTTAATGGATTAAGATCAAGACTATAATCAAGATTAAGATATCACTTTATGAATATCTGACTGATACATTCTCATTATATTCCATGTATATTTGATATCCGTTACTTGATATGCTGAATAAGACACTGCAGAACACTGTGACGCACTTCTATAATCTATATGTGTTATTTGTTTTGATATTTGATATGTGGATATCTAAATAGATGCAGAACACTGTATAGCCTACTGTATAGCATTCATATTCTGTGGCAAAAATAGTTTCTGATGGCCTTGGCCGTGGCTCAGCGGTCCAGGCACCTTGGCTGGTAATCCAGTCCGGCAGTCTGCCGCTGGTTCGACTCCCGATCCCGACGGCCTTTACTGCATGTCTGCCCCCCCATCTCTCTCCCCATTTCCTGTCAGCCTATACTGTCTGTCCCTCTATAAAATCTATAAAATAAAGGCGAAAGTAAAAAACAAAACAAAAACAGTAACAAAATAGTTCCTGATGTTCCTGATCCATTTGAAATATGTAGACTGACACAGGACAGCTGACCCAGATACCTTTTGTATCTGTCAGGAGTAGAAATGTGATGTAAGCCATCATTTTGTCATGTCACATTCACATTTTCCATTTTGCTATGCCACAGTAAAGAACATCTAATATTGTCTTCCGTGTTGACAACA
The DNA here is from genome assembly GCF_963924005.1 of Protomyctophum bolini. Lineage (NCBI taxonomy): Eukaryota > Metazoa > Chordata > Actinopteri > Myctophiformes > Myctophidae > Protomyctophum > Protomyctophum bolini. The sequence continues at coordinate 10,301,167 of NC_137874.1, read as the reverse complement.
ATTTGACCCAAACAGGAGAGAAGTGCACAATCCTCTTACCTTTCACAGACGTCATTTGTTCACTAGGCTTAATTCGACTGCATGTGCGTCAAATCTACAACCAAGGGCACGACATGAGGTCTTAAAAAGCATCCTGGGGGCTGAGGCTCAACGCTCTGTAATGTGGCTTTGTCTTTGTTTGGCGTTTATGAGCTTGTGACTTTTGCCACGTGCTCTTCACCTTTAGATCCGCCCTCTTTTTGCTGATTTTAATTTTAATCCAGAGAGGATTTGGTAGGTCAGAGCATCTTTTCCACGGACGATTTATTGTGCATACTGCAATGAATGAACCAGGGGTGCCCACACTTCTTTTTTACTTGAGAGCTACTTTCAAAATGACCGGCTCAACAAGACCTCAGACCCACCAAAGAATATATTATCCCATTGTTGAAAATAGTTTAGCGGCGCTGGCGTTACATATAAGACGAACAGGAATGGGAAATAGAGGGGGGTCTACTGGTAGATCACGATCTACGTTTTTGGCACCCCGGGGTCAATGAAAAGACTCGTTCATTCATTCACTCACTCACTTATCAGTACACAATATTTTTTTTAATCATTTTGATAATGGCGGGGCTTATGAATGTATCTGTACATATGGTATACTGTATGTCAAATACAATAAAATGCTGAAACCTGTGAGCTTCTTAATAGCTATGGGATGGCTTCTTCTCACTACAGCCAGACCGATAGGGAATTACCGTAATGGCCGATTTTGTCAACATCTGTATCGGCAACTACACAGCTGATGTACACAGATTTTTGTATCCACTTTAAAACCCGATGTCATAGAATGTTAAAAGGTTTTAGTTTTTTTCTTCTCAAGAATTGCCGATCTGCAAGCTCACAATGCGTCGGGTTGTGATGCGTTGAGAGCTGCTGTATTGAATATAATACGGTACGACAAATTGTAAAAAATTGTATTTCTTACATTTAATTTTGTTACACGTAATATCTTCCATTAATATGTTGGATTCATTTAACCACTTAAACCGTCAATACTTTGACAATTCACCTTCAGCAAAGCCCCACCCTCTACCACTTAGACACTCCCACTTGGACACTTTCCAGCCGGGCTCATTCATTCAAATGTAAATATCATGGATTTTACTCATTATCCCATTCTGACCTGAGATCAGATTCATACGAGGTTTCCACTGGACACACACTGGTCTGATTAACCCATTCTGACCTGAGATCAGATTCTAAAAATGTCAGTCGTTCTTTGATTTTTCAAAAATAGCAGACCTACAAGCTCGTAGCGCGCCACTCGGTGGCGCGCTATGAGCTTGTAGATCTGCTATTTTTCAATAGCTAAAGCATAACATGATGCTAATACCAAAATGGGTTCCCGTTCAGAATGGGTTAAACACTGGTTCATTTTTTGGAACCAGACCTTCAAAATGTCTTCCAAATCCATCAACAAGGCCTGCCGTATGCACTTGGAAAAATATGTGTGTGACATTTCTTTTTTTAAAACAATGTTTTATCATATAGGAAAACTATTGGTGGAGAGGTTTGTCTAACCCATGTTATGCTTATCTGTGATTGGACCATAGCAGTTTGGGGAGGGGCTTAGCTATAGGTCAATTGGCTCTGTACTTGGCCTGGTCCTTTTTACCAAACCTCTTGACTGAAAATAGACAATGTTCCCCCCACAATAGGGATGCTATGTCACACTGTAACTCTAGAACCACGAGCCTCCACTGGACGACGGAGGGTGAGCTACAGTATTAAGGAGCAATGAGGAATGAACGTCTCCCACTAACCATCTCCAGGTTCTCCCTGGCCAGACCCTTGAGCTTCTCCTCCAGCCTCTGCATCGTCTGGGTCAAGTCGTCGTTCCTCTTACTCATCAGCTTGTTCTTGTCCAGCATCGGCTTGCACTGCTTCTCCGACTCCCGCGCCCGCTTCAGCTGGGGGGTAGAGAGAGAGAGCAGGAGAGAGAGAGAGAGAGAGAGAGAGAGAGAGAGAGAGAGAGAGAGAGAGAGAGAGAGAGAGAGAGAGAGAGAGAGAGGGAAAAGCAGGATCGATGCATTGTTGACTTTTAAAATGTCAAGGCATCCACACAGGCACACACAGAGACAAAGATAGCAGTAAAACAAAAACATAATAATAATGATGTTTCATCAAACTTGAGCACTTTTATAGGCACTCAAAGATGCTTTATGATACATGATGTGTGTAAACCACTCCCCGCTGCCGTCTTGTTTGATATGATTTAGGCTACAGACCCCCCCATTAGATATGATTTGTATTCTCTGGGACCACAATCTACCCCAATGTTAATTTACGTCTCTCTGTGTTACAAGGGTAAGGGTCCATTTGGGTCCTAACAAACTATAAATAATATGAATTGATCATTTGTAAATGTAGCTGGAATTGCATCAAGGATCCCTGGGGGGTCTCAGCACCAGTTGTTGAGAAGAGAGCTAGTGCTACAATAACTCAGAGTTCCATGACATGCTCATGATCACAAATAAGGAGGTCATAACAGTGGTAACAAGACAACTCACCCCGTTTCTGTTTTCCTCCCGGAATTTTCCCCAGTGAGGGGTGGGAGAGGCTGGAGTAGCAGACGGCTGGACTTTGAATTTCTCTAATTACAAACTTTCATGACAGCAGACAGCCTAAGTACAAATATAATTGATGAAAAGCTACTACAGTGAAGTCTGTTCACAGAAGTTGTGGGGATTATCTGACGAGGTACCATTTGAGTGGGCAAAACCTTACATATACTAAATAATACTAAATTGTTTATAGGGTCAATATAAGTAAAATAATATAGCCTTTCCACAGGAGTAACTTTTTATATTTTTCCAAAAAGAATACAAACATCCAATAGCATAATATTACAAAGTTATCACCCTCACTGGTGACAATTCCGGGAGGAAAAATGGGCAAGCACGGGGGTGAGTTGTCAATGTCCAGTATTCCATAGCAGTACCAGTTCATTTCTTTCATCCACCAGCAGTGAGTTGCGGTCCTCTAGTTTGCGTATGGTGGCGTTCAGGTCTGCTATCCGTCTCTGGTTTCTCCTCATGTCCTGAAGGCAAAGCGTGACAGGTTGAAAGAGCAAAGGGTTACGCACCGTCACAATCACAATTGGTTTAGTTTGGTTTATTTATTTAGCATGTAGTACAAAAAAACAGACAATAACATATCAAAGAACAAAAATACAATGCAAGGAAGGGAAGAAGCCACCTGGCTTATTTGGAATCCTTTCCCGAAGGAAGAGGTCATTGGTTTAAACAGATTAAAAGTTCATAAAGAACAATAAAAAAAGTCTTCAAGTTGGCTGTGCCGTAAAGAAATAAAAACACAGACTGCACAAAAAACGGAAATAAACAATACAACAACAAACACACAAAAGAAAATATAACGCATCAAAGTAAAACATCTACAGAGAGGAAGAAATAAGATATTTCTTTAGATGTTTTTTGAATATTGGCAAGGATAATGAGGATTTAAGTGAAGCATCTAATAGGGAGTTCCATAGATGAGGGCGTGCTCGGTGCGTGCTCTTTTCCAGGTCAAATAAGCCTAACTTCCTACATCCTATTAAGCCTAACTTCCTACCTCATATTAAAATACACGCAGCACTCTAAATCCATGACGACTTATCGTGTTGTTTGATGACTATACTATCACGCCATTTACATCAACTTTGCACTTTCCAAGTCGATCTGGATAAGAGCACCTTCTAAATACCAACATTTTACACTCAACTAAGATTTACATAATCCAACGTAATGGAACAGAATGTGGGGGCGTAGAGTCCATTGAAAAGCCCTTTCAGCCAGGCATCACTATTTTGGTCGTTATTAAATATAGGCTAATGCATTGCGAAGCCTTGTGAGCTTGCAGATTGGCTATAATCAACCTATAATTTTAGAAGTTCTGTCATGGACATTTTCTGTCCTCGGAATATCTCCTCATGCAGTGCCTGCAGAAATTGATCTGCTTTCGCACACGGGCATTGACCATTATCTTATGCACGGTGTCTCAAAGCCCTTTTTCACTTTACCAAATTGTACGCTGTTTATTACAGTTTTTGTGAAATGATTTGGTTTAGAAACAAGAAGGGAATAACTGAGCAGGTTTTTCCTCGTGTGTGTTTGTCAGTGTGCACATACTGTACCGACTCGTTCATATAGTGTATGAAGATGTATTCCTGACTCTCTACACAATGTGTAAAATTGTGATGTTTTAGTATTCTCCTTGCCTGTTCTGTATACATGCTGCCAACCAGGAAAATAAATCACAGATTGAGGTTTTAATTGAAATGGCTGAAACTGGTCGTGGCGACTGAGAACTTGAATCCATGTTAACCCGTTTTGGTGTTAGCATCATGTTATGCTTTAGCTATTGAAAAATAGCAGACCTACAAGCTCATAGCGCGCCACCGAGTGGCGCGCTACGAGCTTGTAGGTCTGCTATTTTTGAAAAAGAATATTTGACATAGAAACGTAGCTTTTTCAGAAAACTGTCAGGATGTAGAAGACATTTGTAGAATCTGATCTCAGGTCAGAATGGGTTAATTCCTGACTCTCTCTCCATTCCCTGATGAAGGCTTAACCGCCGAAACGTTGGATTAATGTGTCTTAACCTGCTGCGTTCTAATAAAGCATTGGCACTCTTGCTATTGCCGTGTGTGGCTCCACTTTCTTGTTTATTTCAAGATTCCCTCCCTGCAGTTCTCTCCCATGGGCCGGGCACCACCGCTATAAGAACTTTGGCGTGCGTTAGCATCTTTCTGCACAACTCCTGACTCTCTCTCTCTCTCTCTCTCTCTCTATACCTACCGGACTGCCACAGTGCTCGGCTCCGTCCCCTGCTCCGGCCCGCCCAGGGATCTCTCGCTTGGGGCTCCCCAGGCCGCACTCGGCCTCCTTCACCAGGAACAGCTGCTCGTCCAGCGCCTCCTTCTGCAGCTGCAGCTTCTGGAGGAACCCCGCCGTGTTCTCCAGCTCCTTCTCCAGAGAGAAGATGGTGCGATCTTTAGACTTGATCTCGTCCACCTTTGGAAGAAAGGGCAAGAGAGTATAAAGGGTGGAGGGTTGTGTATAACGTTGGGAGACGAGTTGCACTTTTTGTGCGGGATTGTATTCTGTACACGTCAAAGGTTATTCAGGTGTGTGTAGACAGCCTTCGGCCTCTAGATGTGGCGCTAAACTCCAAATCTAGTTGTGTTTCCCTGACTCACATGCACAAGGCAGCATGCAGTTTGCAGCGTCGTAGCAAGGCGGCTGCGTCCATGTTTCTCTGAAGAGGAAAATGAAAAACTACCTTCCCTAACAAAAACGGAAGCACCAGGGATAATGGGCAGCGTTAAATGGGCCGAATTACAAAATCCAACGGCGTTTTCAAGCGAGTAGGAAAAATCACACCCGTGTGAACTGAGTGGTGCAACTCCCCTCCCCCCTCCTCTCTCTCTCTATCTCTCTCTCTCTCTCTCGCTCTCTCTCATTAGCAGGCAACAGTGCAGCACGTGCAGCACTATCTCTCTCTCTCTGTTTCTGGCACAACAGCGCCCCCTACTGGTACTAATAGTCATACTGGTGCTCATTAACACATACAACACATAGGTGAACACGGACATTGCTGTTCCTTGGGAGTGGTTGCACCACTCAAAAAGACAGATCAACAAAATACTCAAGATATATTCAGAATCTGATCTCAGGTCAAAATGGGTCAAAAGTTCTGAGATAGTTTGTACGTGCGAAGGCAAAAATAAACACAATACAAATCAACACAAATCAAATGAAGTACAATCAATGAAGCGCCTGCTTTGCATATAGGAGCAGACAATGCCACTGTCCCGTCTCTCGTGTGATGCCCAGAGGCACGGCTACACACACACACACACACACACACACACACACACACACACACACAGTCACCGTAACGTACCAGCCTACGGATGTCCTTCTCGCAGTCCCACTTGATCTTGGAGATCTGCTCCTGGTGCTGCTGGTGCTCCACCCGCAGGTCGCCCGCCTTCATCTTGTCGGACTGGATCATGGTGCTGAGCGCCTCGTCCGTCTGCTTCTTGGTGCTCTTCATCTCCTGGATCTCCTGGAGGAGCCGCACGCGCTCCACGTCGAAGAACCGCCGCGCGTCCTCCTTGGCCTCCAGCGTCAGCGACGTGCGTATCTGTGGCGGGACGTAACGACGGCGACGGGTCACGAGATACGACGCGACCGCGTTAGCATTTAGCGTGCTTTAACACGCTATGATAGATTAAAAGGTTCGCTCGGTTTGCGTTCGACTGACGTGTCGTTGCTGTCGGGCGGAAATCTTGCGTCTCCAAACTTTTTATGTGATTTCGTCATTTAATGTCCCACTTCATCATACGAGAGTGTCGCGCAAAAGTAGTGAAAATAGCCGACCTACACGCGTGAGTTTGTAGATCATCTTATTTTCACAATTTCTGAAACATCTGGTTCCATTTCCTGAAAAGTAACAGTTTTGGACACGGACAAGGGTTCCACCCAACAGCAGCCATATGCTAAAGCGTAACTAAAATGGCATTATATGCCACAAAAAGATGTCATATCTTTGCCGTCCGACACTATAGAGACTTCCATTTACTGTTAAAAAAAAAAGTACATGAAATGTCACACGTCATCGACTTCAGTCAACTATGTAGTAGGGAGGAAGAAACCTAGGCAGCGACAAAGTTCTTCATAATAAATAATGAAGATACTGTAAGAATAGATAAGATACTGTAGAAATCGTGTCATTCATCAACCTGTGCCCTCTTCCCCCAGCGGCAGGCACACACACACACACACACACACACACACACACACACACACACACACACACACACACACACACGCGCGCGCGCGTACCTTCTCCCCGCTGCCGTCTCGCATGGCGCTCAGTGCCGCCTTGAGCCGCTGGTTCTCCTGGTCTTTGATCTTGGCGTGGCGCGCCAGCTCCAGCTCGTGCTGCCTCCCCAGGCTCTCCCTGAGGGCCTGGAGCTCCTTCTGCTTCTCCTCGTGCCACTTGGCGCGCTGCTCCGTCAGCGTCGCCGTGTGGCGGTGCTGCTCCTGCTCCCGGACGCGCTTCACCTCCTGCACCTTGTCGCGCTCCAGCTTGTTCACCTTCAGGAAGGAAGGAGAAGAAAACCTTTGGGATTTTAGTGTTTATTTACTAGTAGTCATTTTACATTCTTTGTATAATTCTTCTGGGGAAAATCACAATAAAAAAAAATCCCCCCCTTTATTTAACCCATTCTGACCTGAGATCAGATTCTAAAAATGTCTTCTACATCCTGACGGTTTTCTGAAAAAGCTATGTTTCTATGTCAGTCGTTCTGACAGTCGATCTGCTATTTTTAAATAGCTAAAGCATAACGTAATGCTAACACCAAAAGGGGTGCCCGCCCAAAATGGGTTGATAACTATTCTATTATTCCAAAACCTTATACCGGTAGTTGAATGACACGGTTGAGCAAATTAATAAAGGACCATGCCACACTAGCATGTAGCTGCTTGTACCTGTATGAGTAGTGACATAAACGCACGCACGTGCGCGCGCACACACACGCACACACACAGACTGTCTGGACAGAACGTTACATCTGCTCTCCCCCGTGTAGTGATACAGCTTCTTCAGTTTATACCACAGCATGGCAAGCAGCAGCATGGCTGTATGATTCTGTAAAGCTCTGAAATATAGACCTTTCTAATTCAAGAATCCTGCAGTCATCTGTCCCCTGCAACCTAGTCTCGCGTTGCCAGACTGTTGCCTCTCTCAAATTCTTCCGCCATACAGTCTGGAGAAGGAAAACCCTGATCAGGAGTAAGCCATAAAGCAGAAGTGAAGCCTCCTCCCCACTTCCGTTTCCGCTTTGCAGTCGCACAAATGTATCTTAATATAAATTAAAATCATCTAAGCATGGCTTGCAATAGCAGAATGAAAACGTTGAGACTCTATATAGCATTCGGAGATTTTAGAATCGTTGCCTGGGCTACGTGAGACCACCTGCAACCAAACATGTCACAACAACCAGACCATACTGGTCTGGCAAATGGGCAATGATGTGACTTTTGTGACGATATCTGCAATTTCTTTTTCAATCTGGTGTCCATATTCTTGTGCATACATGTGCATAGGTGAAAATGCATAGGTGAAAATGTGTTCAAACATATTCTAAAATAGCAGAACTACAAGCTTGTAGATGGTGAACTTATGCATTTCCGGTTATAAATTTCTTACTTTAATCAAATCAAAGTAAATGGATTTACAAAACATCTCCACAATCGGGATGAGACCCAAACATCTGCCATCGGTCGGGGCTCTCTCCCTGTCGCACATACCTTGCATTTTTCTTGGTGCAGCTCGATCTGAATGTCAGTCAGCTTAGACCTGAGATCTTCGTTGGCTGCCTGGAGGGCAGAGATAAGCGCCTCGGGCTTCTCGCCCTTCGTGCGCCCCTTCTTGGCCATTGGATCAAACACTAGAGGACCCCCTCCTCCGATGCTTTCATTGAGACTTCACAGAAACGTTCCGAGGCCCTCCTGAAGTTTCCAGTTCCTCCTCTTCCTCATTCTCCTATTGGATGTCGGGGGCTGTGGTTGGGGAGAGATAGGGACACAGACAGTGAGAAAAGGCACCAGTAGGGAGGCAGGGTTGCATACAAGCACACTGGTCCTCAAAGTGGGGTGCGACGTGACGACCACCAGGGGTCCTCGAAGGGGTTCCAGTGGATGTCCAGCAAAAATGAGGAGCAGTTTGAAAATAGCAGATCACACTGACACATTGTGAGCTGCTGGATCTGCTATTTCCGAAACATTTTGACAATAATGTTGACAATCTTATGGGTCACTCACTGGCATAATCTTTTCAAATGGGGGACGTCCACAGCCAAATGTATGCACATGAATTCGGTGGTCCTTGACATGAACATGTCTGTGTGTAGAAGGAAGAGTCAAGTAGCAGGAGACATCGATTCATTATACTGTATGTGACACAAACTGTCTGCTTTCCCCCACTGAATAAAACCCACCTCCGCAAATACCCCGGTTCAATTCCAGACTGCGGCGCCACCGCCAGTGCTTCAGGTATAGGGCTGTCGCTGTCAATTCCCCCTGTAGTGATTTATGGTGGCTCAACAGCGAAATATGACTGAAGTTAGTGTTATATGTGACATGAAACGTTTGGTAACAAATGTTTTAAATGAAAAGATCTTCTCTTAAAATTGTACTATATCTTCAACCCCTTCAAGACAATGGTTAAGGTCTAGGGGCGCTGGCGGTGGCTCAGGGGTAGAGTGGCTGGATGGTAACTGACAAGGTTGCCAGTTTGAACCCGGACTACCCGAGAGTGTCCTTGAGCACGACACTGCACCCCTAATTGCTCCTGATGTGCAGGTTTACTGCCTTGCATGGTTTCCGCCGGCATCGGCGTATGAATGTGTGTGTGTGTGAATGGGTGAATGTAATGCACAATCTACGTGAAGCGCCTTGGATAAAGGCGCTATATCAATTCACCATTCACCATTTAGTACATTCCGAGTTCATTTCAGGAAGTCTGTTTACTTAGCAGCAGAAGAAGCGCATTACTATTCGCCGCCAGCATCACAAGTGAAAGTACTTATTGACTGAGCGAAGAGCTCGATCGTTAAGTGGAGCTGAAGTGTCTTTGTTCCCAAATACTCCACTCTGGCTGATTGGAGACTTTAACATCGAGCTACAGCTACTCCCTTTCTATCTATGTGTGTGACCAGAGTTCAAATGGCTGGGGGGGGGGGGGGGGGGGGGGGGGGATCATTGGAGGATCCATGCCTCTGATTCAGGTCTGATTTTCTTTTTTTAAATCACCAGTGGATATATGGTTTATCCCCGTTTCTGGTCAGACTGTAATTAAATACATGCACTTCCTTTCGGGGAAAGTGGTTATGAAAATGCTCACCCTTCTGTTTTTGTTTTGTTCATTTGTCCCCATGACCCCAATTGTGCTAACGAACTGTCTGACTGCACCTTGTGCCGTTTACATTTCTGTCTAATAAAGTATATTCAATAAAAATAAAGGTGTGAAGCAACTGAAAGAGATCTGTGTGAATAAGCTCCCCTGGTGAATGATCCTTCCACCTCTCCTATAGCTGTGTAGCCACAAAATGCAGCTAGTATATTTAATATTATTTATGTGGTCAGTTCACTTGCTTAGCAATGGATCACAATTAGGGGTGCAACAGTTAATGGAACTGTTCAATTTAATCGATTATTAAAAAGTATCAAATGTAATAAAATCGTCATTTGCAAAAAAAATAGCACATCTACAAGCTGAACAACACCTGGCAATGTGACACGTTGTGAGCTTGTAGAATCACACATGTGTGAAGTGAGGGGTGCTCTTATCATCATACGCCATCTCATTCCGGCCAATCACAATTTGCGTCCTGACTTTTGTCTTCAATGTTTGTGTTTACGTACGCAATGTTTGTGTTAGGACAAACACTCAAAACTGGCCATTCATTGTCAATGGCCTTCAAGGTTTGTGTTTACACAAACCCTCAAAGCTAGACATTGGAGGGGCCTCAAAATAGGGCATAAGTGGATAAATTAGACTTATAATATTAGATTCATAAATAGAATAATAGCTAAGAAAATAATCAATCGCAGTGGCAGTGCTAAAAGATAATCACCAGGCCTGAAAGACTACAGACAGCTCTCTCACTGGGTTGTTATAAATGTGTGTGTCTGTGTGTGTGTGTGTGTGTGTGTGTGTGTGTGTGTGTGTGTGTGTGTGTGTGTGTGTGTGCGCGCGCGCGTGCGTGCGTGCGTATTTACATTTACACACTGAGAATTATAGGAGTCATAGCAATATTACCGTCATCGTCTTTACTGTATCAGGGGAAACACAGGCCTACACTTTGTATGTATATGAAGAACATATTTCTATGCATAGACATGCAAATACATTGATTCATTGTACACGTGTGCATGTATGTAATGTATGTACTGTAATATGGACATACATACATACTTAAAGTGCATACATATATTCATTGTATACAATTGTTGCTGTCGGGAGGAAACCTACTAACTCCATTTCAGAGGTTGTTTTTTTGTCTTTTTGCATAAATCAGTGCTATTGAACACCCTTTACATATGTGTATTGTTTAGAAATTGAACCAATGGAAAAGTACATGTAGTAAAAAACGCTTTGGACAAAACCTCTTAACTCCATTGGACCCTCAAACTGTCTGCTAAAGCAACCACCTCTTCCCCTCTCATGCAAGTAATTGACAACATATAAAGTCACAATACCAACTTTCAAAATATAATTATAATCAATTTTTATATAATATATAATTATATAATAATTTCCTGAAAAATGTACATTTAGGTGGTGAGATATTATACCAGTGGTTCCCAAAAATCTGACAAAAGCTGAGACCTTCAGATGCGCGCACACACGCACGCACACACACACACACACACACACACACACACACACACACACACACACACACACACACACACACACACACACACACACACACACCTGTGCTTTTGTTTTAAAACGTGTTAACCACTTTAAGCCCTATACACTTCTCATACAACAAAACGTTGTACTGCCTCCAAACAGACAAACAAGGCCTATCATGGGGTTCCTTTCCTTAATTCGACTCTGCCACCACCACCCGAAGCCTCCTGACGGGGGGGCCATCACTGCTAAGGGAATATTATACAGTATGCTCCCAGGATCTGTGAGTTCTATAAGAAAGATGATGCGGTCGACTGAGCGCACCACAGGGAGCTCCATGCAGGACGCACGCGAGAGCAGGTGTTTGAGCGGAGCTAAAAAAGGTTGTGAAGGACAGACCCCACCCTAGCAACCAAACCAACCAAGCCTCAAGTAAGGCTGGCCAACGTTGAAGCCACGCTGTATAAGTGTACGGATACGGACATACGTTCTGTAAATCTGATACTAAATGACCTCCTCCCGACATCATGGCATTATCACGGACAGTTTCTCTAATATCTCTATATGCACTTTTCATCCTAAAGTGCAATGGGACCTCCCTCTGTTCGTGCAGACCGAAACATGGAAAGCACGCGTGTATACTAAACGAGATCCTTGAAGAAGTTCGGGCGCTTAACGTAACGTTTGATCTCTCAAGACAAGTCCGTCGGTGGGAGGATTCCGTGAGTGGAATACAATCAGAATGCTTTAATTCACCATCACAGTCCAACACATTTTACATGGATCTTGTCTTACGGAGAAATACCAACAACATCAACGCTAACACAGAACCTATACTGTTCCTTAAGAATAACTCCTGTAGGGTGGATATAGGGCCAACCTGGTGGTGCCTGTGGCTTTGGGTGGTGTCGGGGAGGTGGTGGGTGACCTGAACGGAGAGCACGAGTGAGACAAGGAGGGCCTCTCTGCCAATCAGCACCATCGACTAATCTGATTGGAGCAGGACCAAAGAGGTCGATTGAGTTGATAGTGATATGGAATGGCGGGTTCCCACTAGGTCTCAGTAAAACCTTTGTTTCGTTTCACTGAACTAACATTCACAATCGCTTAATTTTCATAGTTTTCTCTTCTGTGGTCTCTAATCATGTCTTTGATTATCAAGTTTTGAATCATGTTGTAGATTCTTTTTTTTATATACGGCAATCATGTCTACTGGAAATCTTGTTATAAAGTCTTTATTCTATGCTTTATACTGTGCTAAAATAAAAATCTAAAAATCTAAAAAGAAAATCTAAACATTTGGGGGAAGCCGTATTGAAGAGGTGGACTTTGAGAGCGGTTTTGAGGCACAAAGCAGACTTCATTTGTCTGCAGTGCAACATTCAGTCTCTAGGTACTTTTGGACAGAATGACAGACAATCTGGCAGATGTTGTCGAGGTAGAGTATAAGTGTATCCAGCAGTTTCACAGTTGAATTATTGATGAGACAGAGGGATCCTTCACAAGCTAATAATCTCATCAACCATCTCATCTCCTTGTTCTCACTCGTTCCAGGTTGGAAGGGAAGGTCGTAGTAAAATAGAGTCTGCTTTGGAAAATATTATCTGGCATGAAACTGCATGAATTAGTGCTGTCCATAATACATTTAGTTGCATCCTGCTCGTATGCAACACACACAATGCACTGCTTCTCTGTTTTTATCATTTAAGTTTGAGCCAATAAAAAAACATGTGATTAGTATGCGATTAATCGTGCGATTAACTACACAAATCATGCAATTAATCGCAATATAAAAAATGTAATCGTTGGACAGCACTATATTTAGAATGTAAAATGTAAGATTATAATTGTCTGTTCCCTTACAACAGCTGCCACTCTACAATCATATTAGGGGATCTTGGTAAAGACTGGAAAAATGTGTATTGAACGCAACATCACAACTAATGATAATGAATTCATAATGCACCGTGAACCCATGTGCACACTGCTAGTACATTAGCCTCTCTGGCTAAACAATAGCCTAGTGATCTACAGTTAGATAAGATTATAAATGAGAATACACAGACAATCAGAGACAATTATTGATTTACTCATCCATGTTGATCTGTGCCTTACAGACTAGCAAAGTCTGGCTTATACTTATTACTAGTATAATGGAAGTTTTCTGCGTTTTTGCATTTCATAATAGAATGAACCTAATTGTACATAAACTTGTACAGTTATTTATTTTGCATTTGTTTATAGCAGTGAAACTGGACAATGCACGTGTAGAGTTACAAGCTAAGCCGATACCAGGCAGAGAGAGAATGACCATGCTGCATCCTTTCTTTCTGTATCTCTCCTCATACATACAGTACACAGACAAACGCGCACACACATGCGCGCACACACAGTCGCAGCCACACAACACACACACACACACACACACACACACACACACACACACACACACACACACACACACACACACACCCCTGAGAGTCTGTACCCCTAGCTGTTATTAATCCAAATGGAGCCACATAGCGGATGTATGGCTGTAAAAGGCTTGGGGGTCTGGGTTCTGGGCTCGTATGGCACTGCACGATAGGGAAAGCTCATTACTGAGGGAAGGGGAAAGGGACTAAATGTACGCAAAGCGTGCCGAGATCACAGGAACGAACAGAGCAGACATTTGAGCCTGTTTTCAAGCATGAACCGTCGTGCCATTTTTAGTTTCAATCCCAAGTTGCAGCAACAGTTAAGCCTATCACAAGCTAACATAAACTACATTTGTGTAACAGTATATATCGCCTATATCACGATTCACGATGTTGGAATACATTACACAGCATTGTAGTCCATTTAACCGGCCCACATGTGCGTTCCTCTGCCACGTGCATGCGCAGAGCAGACAGCATTACATTCACAGAAAACCGCACACTGATACAGTAGAACCGCAGAATTCTCAATCAATTGTTAACGGTTTTAAGGTGTGATTCATCGATTAACGCTAAAACTTTAACATCGAAAAAAGTAAACAGTATGCCATCTTGAGAGTGAGAATGTGAGCCGAAACTACTCCCAATTTTCTCCATTCATGATCACTGCATACAATAGAAGGCCTATAACTTTGATCACTCCATGTATCCATATTACACAACAGGTCGTTTCGAGGAAGCAATCCGATTGGTTGAAACAGCTTCTAGCCTTGAACCAGCGCAAAGGACGAACACCTAATCAAAACAAGGACTTCAGCTGTGTTCTTCTCCCAGAGCACAGCAGACTATAGGCTAGCTAGTTTCTTGGGACATTTGTGGTCGTAGTGACTACATCTGTCATTAAAAAAAAAAAAGGTGATTATCTTAGTTGTACAATTGCAATATTACACTCGAGGGTGTGCTTTATCGTCATTAATGCACGCCTGCGGTGCCGTGGGAACTCGTTCCGAAAGGTATCGCAGAAGTGAAAGATAAAGAATAAAGAACACCCTCTCGTGTAATATGGCTTAATTATGCCCCAGTGAGTAGATTACATGGGCTCCATCGGTTCTTCGGCCACTTATTTATCACATTACATTACACTGTGCATGGGAGTGTGCTGCTATGAGTGGGATTAAAATGAGAGAAGAGAATTTATAATTTGCAAGAACGGCAATTTTCCTTATAGCCATGATGTTCATATGGACTCCTGTACCCAAGAGAACAGGCTAATTACAGGGTATTTTACAGTACCTTTCAATATAATGCAACATAGTAGTTGGCAGAATGCCTGAAAGAGCATCAGACAGCACACGCCATGTCGGGGCACACGCACACGCACACGCACACGCACACGCGCGCACACACACACACACACACACACACACACACACACACACACCTACAGTATTTTGTGCTCAGTAAATCACCCAAACCCAACATGGTTATTCGTATTCAGCACTTCTTATTGAACACACTGTGGAGCAGTTTTTAATATTTAAACACAGTTTAGAGCACCGTTCTGCTGTTGTTCTGAAAGGAGGGTTTGCCTAGCACCCGGTCCTTAACCATTTTCAACCTACCGGTATACAAACTCAAGCTAAACAGCTAAAATAGTACATCTACAAGCTCACCGATATCCGATCCGATATCCGATCTCCGATCTATTATACAGAGGACCACAGTGGAACCAAGCCTAGGCCCTAGGCGTAGGGGCTTGGCCCAAAGCCTGTTAATAAAGTATTCAATCAATCAATAAATAGCCTATACTCTCTCGAATGAGATGAGATGAGTGATTTGGCTTTTGTTCTCTAGACTAGAGGTACTAGACACCGTGAAAACCGATTAAATAATCGGTATTATTTTTGATATATGGCATTTCTTTTTTATAATAAAACATGCTTGATGCCTATTTGATCAATCAAAAAGCCTGTTATCTATAGAATAATCACAAAGATATAATATAAGTCCACCTCCATCCTTCACCAAAAACAACCAACCCTACCATCACTGCTAATAATGCTGTAGCCTGAATAATGCTGTATAGATGAACTGAATCTGAGAGTGGAAGTGTAAATCTGACTAATGTCCTTTGTTATTGTTATTGTTATTTGGAAGGCAATGGGAAATAATCCTGTGTTAGTGTTTTCTGAGAATATAATACAGCCGCGGACACATCTCACTGGGATTATTATCTGACGCACCGGATGTATCCACAGAGGCTGCGTGACAGCGGCCGGGCAACCTAAATCCGTTTTGTTTGTTGCATATTATGGTGGCTGCACTTTCATTGTCACAATGACAATTATTTATTTCAGCAGGTTTAGGTACAAAGGTTAACCCATTTTGACCCGAGATCAGATTCTAAAAATGCCTTTTACATCCTAAAAGCTTTCTGAAAAAGCTATGTTTCTATGTCAGTCGTTCTTCGATTTTTCAAAAATAGCAGACCTACAAGAGCTTGTAGATCTGCTATTTTCCAATAGCTAAATTATAACATAATGTTTAAAACATTATGTTAAACAACACAAAATGGGTGAATCAGAACATCAGAACCAAAATGTGAACCCAGAAGTATATGCAAAGACGTCAAGTTAGTTTGAAACGGCTCTTTCAATATCACAAGAAAGATGGCAGAGGTATTCCTCCTGTCAATTCAATGAAAGCAGCACAAGGCATTATAAAATGCCAGGGGTCTCACACAGACAGAGTGCTACTTAACCTGCTTCTACTGTACAAAGGGAGTGAACATCAATCTTCAAATTACCTCTTACAAACATCAATAAAGAGAGAAATAAGGCAAAGAGCGAGCAGGAGAAGCAGCCTACTTGAAGAAATCACAGAAGAAAGCAACTGAACCCTTAGAACAGCTTCTGGCACAAGAAGAAACAGCATACAGTAGCGCTATCTGAAATGAGGATCATTCCCTAAGAAACCTTACAGGGAAAAGAGTTATGTTCCTTGTCTTGAATTTTGGGTCATGCAAAATCAGTAGCAGTTTGCTGCTCCAAGAATCAGCTAGCCGGGTTCAAGCAAAGGGCATACATTGACAATCACACGTCATTTGTTTTCGTCATCATCCCATTTTTAAGTATATAATTTTAACCCTATAATAAATATGACAACAATGACAACCGTGGCAATCAATTACTTTCGAGTGCATTCAAGTAATTCCCTGAGCTACACAGAACGCACGTTACAGGAACAATAGCAATGGACACTTCATCATTTTGGCAATAGCAGACAAAGAGACAATCTTTTTTAGCTTAAGGCCCAAACCACACCAGCTGCAACTCCTTGCAACTACTCGCAACTCCTTGCAACAGAACAGACCATACCAATGCAACTCCTTGCAACAGAACAAACCATACCAATGCAACTCCTTGCAACAGAACAAACCATACCAATGCAACTCCTTGCAACAGAACAAACCATACCAATGCAACTCCTTGCAACAGAACAAACCATACCAATGCAACTCCTTGCAACAGAACAAACCATACCAATGCAACTCCTTGCAACAGAACAAACCATACCAATGCAACTCCTTGCAACAGAACAAACCATACCAATGCAACTCCTTGCAACTGCCATTGTGTGGTGTGGTTGTGGTTAGGGCTTAAAGATTAAAGGCGTATATGTGACCAGACAGGTCATAGTTCAATTCCCAGCAAAATGGTTGCAAAATGAGGGCACCAAAGTAATACTTTCCCTCAGCTCACACAATTACTTCCAAACTGCTCTTAAACAAGGCATGTCAACATCACCTGTTCCTCAATAAGCTCTCAAGTTGGTCAAACTGTAAGCCAGTGGATTTCATCCCTTTTCAGGACCATGTTCTGCATTTGAGCCACGGACCTCCATTTGATGAGCTTCTCAGACCAAAGACTTGGAATATTTTGTTATCGTCGGATGGGATTTTGTCCACACTTCCATGCTATATGTATTGATGATGGGGAACAGCACCACCAGTCCGACTACGGTACGTGTCCGACGTGAGCATCGGAATGGCAGTGCTTCGGAATAGCTGGCTTCGGAAAACCGGTGTGTGTAACCGTATTGATGTGGTACCATAGGAGAGATAACAGGCAAACGTTGATCAAAATCACAATTCTTCCACATTCTCTAATTGTGTAGATGTCTTGTAAATTAAGTATAGTGCATGTGTCTAACAATAATTTTACTGTTGAGAGCGTAACACTCTCATGAGTTAAAGATCTATAAGGGACCATTTTGGTTACTGACTCTCCATCATTTGGGAGCCACCTCGAACACGCTCAAGGACCACTGGACGTCCCCGGATGTAAGTGGACAAGGATTGCACAAGACAGGGACAGTGGTGCAGAAACTCTTTGCATGGGTGAATAAAGAAAAAACGTAACAAACATACAATAAGCTAATTAAATTAATCATGGTTTAACGTACATACATGTTATAATATACAGTAGCTAATGTATTGGCTGACAGAGCAGCATGGACTAATAAGAGAGAACAGCTTAACAGACAGAGAGTAAGAAAGGGGATAATCTCCCTGACCACCGTCAGGGAGTTGAATGGTCCATATCCTCTGTGTGTGTGGTGTGCATGTGTATGCAGTGTGTCTCTTAGTGTGTGTGTGTGTGTGTGTGTGTGTGTGTGTGTAGCACATTAACCACCACATCACAAAGCACACTGGCACCATGACCCACTTCTCGGCTCCACTGAGACAGACAGATCCAGCCGCGTTGCAGCTGGACCGTCCAGACCGATTCCGGGAAGATGCCAGCCCACTGAGCCGAGACATGGAACTGGAATGTCAGTCAGCCGGCTTCTCTGACCAGCCAACTGGACCTAATGGAAAACTACCGATTGGCAGTGATGATGGCATTGGCAGGCACTGAGGACTAAGGAAGTGGTGCATGATGGCTTATTGATGTTTAATGGCACGGTTATTTATAAGAAGAAAATGCTATTTACTTGGTCTGCTGGTGTACTGTAAGGTTGTGTGTGTGTGTGTGTGTGTGTGTGTGTGTGTGTGTGTGTGTGTGTGTGTGTGTGTGTGTGTGTGTTTGTGTGCGTGCGTGTGTGCATGTGTGCGTAATGATAATCACATTTTGTGTACACTTGCCAGAAATGTTAAACAAGGCACAAATGTCAATGCAAATTATGTCACAGTGTGATCCTTCAACACCATACATTACTAGAAAGGACCATATAAAGATTCATAGTGAAGTGCAACTCTGACTTGATGCCCTGGCCGAAGTGGCTGTGGCTGAGGAGCACATACTGGACTGTATGTGCTTGGGCTGCAGCACTGGCACTGATATCTACTACAGTATCTATCTATCTATGCAATATTTTCAATTTCACATGTAAAGCAGGAATTTGATTTTCAGAGCTTCTGACAGACCATCATTCGAGGAATCATATACATTCCCACACTATCACCACCAGTAAAAAAATATATATACAGTATATATAACAACGAAATTAGCCCTTTGCCTAAACCCCACCCCAAAAGCGATTGTCCAATGCCAATTCAATATAGTTTAGCAACCGTTGTTGCTATGCTGGGCAAGCTTTCGTCACCTCATATATGAGCTGTCAGTGTGTCAATGTTATTTTGCATGGCTGTGTTGTTGAACACATACTAGTTGGTTTAACCTATAAAATCTAAAGAATCAAGTTTCTGGTGCTCGTAAGTAACTACAAACCCCACCCTGGACCACAGGTGAGTGGGTTTGTTTCCCGCCTTGGTAGCTCGAATACTGGAGGTCTGTAATAATAACACATCATTTCCAATATGTCTTCCCATCTCCAACCATAAACAATAGCAGTAGAACACCACAGACAACAACCAAACCCTGTCTGTCAAAGAGTTGATTTCAAAACACTACTGTTGCACTGCACTGAATTGCACTGAATTGTTTAGGGCCAAAATACATTTCTGAACTTGTGCTACATCATGAACTATCCAGGCCTCTCAGCTCATCTGAGACATGCTGCTTTCTGAACCTGGAATCAGAAATAAATGCCAAGCATTCAGTTTGTATGCACTATCAGGTACAAAGTCCCTGTGAACGGCATGTCTGCTAAAACTCTCAGTTCTTATAAATCAAAGCTGAAGTCATTTCTGTTTATCACTTCCTTTAACTGAGGTTGTTTGTATTGTCTTCTGCACTGTTCTTTTATTCTCTTATTATTAAGTGGTGCAACCACTTCATTAAGTAGCTTTGTGTGTGCCTGCCTGGCCGGCTGGCTGTGTCTGAGCACGAAAATAGCATTTGGTTGGTTTTTAAAACCAAGTGTCACTGTTGTGCAGCCTAACACACACATACATATTAACTGTATATATGATGATTTAAGGTGTATCAGTACAGTACAGTACAGTACAGTACAGTACAGTAGAGGGACCCCCACACGGTAACTCTGTCATTTCTCAACCGTTTCGGACGAGTGGAGGCTCGCCGGAACCAGGCCAGCACCCTGGGCGCGTTCCTGTGGGTCTGGAAGTTCCGGGGACCCTCCGGGGACCCCCACACGGAGTTGCACCACTTACTTCACATGGGTGTGATTATTTTTTTTCACACATCACTTATTTCTTTATTGTATTTAAATGTACTTTTATAATGTGTTTCTTACTTTCTCTACACTCGCTTTTATGTAAAGCATTTTGAATTGCACTTTGAATTGCCTTGATTAAATGTGATTTAATGTGTGCTTTGCCTTTCGTTTGTCTTGCCTCGACAAGCCAGGCAGTGATTAGATATCCAAGTGCTTCACACTGCATGCTCACCACTGTCTACTTAATACTTTTATAAGACACAACTTAAATTGCTGGACTGTTTTCAAATGACACTCTTATAGTTACATAAGATCAGTCTTACGACCTTCACTCCTAAGAGCAACTTAATTCTAATAAATCTGGTTGTGACTCTTTGTTTGATGCCATTATTATACAGACTGCTTAAGTAAAGCACCACCAAGGTCCACCACCCTCAATGTTTTCATCTGGTATCATGTCTGCTGCCTTGCTATAGGCCAAGAAAACACATCACTGATTCACTACCAATCCAGCTTGGTTTAAATTGGGATTTATTGTGCTGTAACTGGGATTATTATTATACAAATACTATACATTAATTATATTATTATTATTATTATTGGATGCCATAAGCATAAAATAACTATTTCCATAGTAGACGTCTGTAATATTAATTTGCCTATACCTTCTTTAGGCCTACATCTTTTCTAAGCAAGCAAGCTAAAACAGACTTACTTTTAAATTTTTATCCCACGATTTTGTAACCCATTTTTCCACCCGTGTCAATCATCAGATCCTGGGCTCTACACACCCTCCACCAACCTAGTCCCCATATATGGGGGACAAGGGGAGAGCAACGGACTTGAACTCATGCTTCCTTCATGCCTGAGTGTCCAAGTTGCTCCTGCTAAAACAGACTTATACAGCTTACTACTAGCTTACTTTCCATTGGACAAAGGGATGGCACCATTATTGACAGAGACAGTTGTGAGTTGAATGTTACATTTTTCAAGATTAGCAGTCTCAGATGGAGTGCATCACAGCGGTTGGTATAGGCTAGTCCAGGGGTGCCCTGAAGGTAGATCGTGATCTACCAGTAGATCACTAAAGGCTGTGCATGTGCAGGTAGATCACATGACATGGCCCTAAATAATGTTGCACAAATACAATGTATCAGCACGTTTCCTTAACACAGGCAGGTACAAACATGTTAGCCAAACAAATACAGTGTCTGTATTAAATCCTCCCCAAAACGTGTACAAATCATATCATACTATAATTCAGTCAATGTCTGTGTGTCTGTCTGTCACTGTGACTGCCGTAGCTCCTCACTGCCTGCACCAATCACTCCCACTTTTCACACAGGCATTGACCATAATAATATCGAGGGCGTAACGAAGCCAGGGCGCAGTACCCCCCGCGGCCACAAGGGGGGGGGGGGTACTGCGCCCGTCTCACAACGGGTAAGGGCTAGTGTCTCTAATTGTAAGAACATGCATAAAAGATAACATCAAAAGTCTTTTCACTCTTACCAACGATGCTATCAAAGACCTAAATGTCAAACGAAGAGAGCAGAAAAAGCATGTCCTTATCTGGGCTTGGTACTGATCAGCTCTGCACTAATTAAACTGGCCTGCTGTCACAAAGAGCACAAACTAGCCACACCTGTATAAGAGCTTTGATCCTAATGATCAGAATGTCATGGTGACATTATCAATTAAGACACTATTAAGGGGGTGCTAATTGCTAAATAACAAAATAAAATACTGACTGACTGAAGGCAGCACACAGGTAGTCTCCATACATGGGGATATTCGACTAGGACGTCAGGCTACGCTACAGTATACATATCCGACCGACTAGCACGTTGGGTTATATGACATATGACATGTCTAGTATGACAATTCCTATATTTGGTCTGGGTTGACCTAGTGCTGATATCAGATAGATATGGTAGAACCCATATATGGATTGATCTGACTGGCTGGATCACAGGGCTGGATGTATTCAATTTGACAGTGTTCGATGCTGAGAGACCATGGATGAGTCATAGGGCTAGATTTTGAAGGTGCGTTTTACCTATTACAGTAATATGAGCTGGGGGCGTGAGGTATGTCATATTGCAATTTTAAGCATGTTAAGAAGCGCTTTCGACACCCCGTGGAGTGCGCAAAACGGCCTTGAATTAGTCATGGGAGTGTTTAAGGCGTGTTTGAGAGTTACCCAATCAACATGTCCGTACTATTTTCTTTACCAGTCAGCTGATGTCACATACGGAATGCGCACTTTGGGGATCGTTATTATTACATTTCTTCAGGCTGGCACCATAGAAGACATGACATATATGACTTTGTCACATTTGGGTTAATTATTCCTATTGCACTGCATGCTGTCACCTTCATGCCTCAAAATAAGTTGTTTCTATTGAGAAACACCAGTAAAATTATATTTTAATTTAAATTATAATTATATTATATTTGAAATGAGTAATGAGTTGAATGCCTGGTGCGTATGCCCGTGATGCGGTATGGTCCCGTGATGGTATGGTCTTCGCTCGTAGCATTTTATTGAAGAAGACTTGAATCAAGTGTGATACAGCGTATGAAAGCAAACTTCCCAAGGATTATGCATATGTTTTTGTTTTTTTTTAAGGTTGAGAAATGAAAGAATTATGGCCGTTTCTAATCTCAACATTCCCAATAAAATGACGCAATAAAAAGACGCTGTTGCCATGTCTCAGAGAAACAAGTAAATAGGTCTATAAAAATAATCCCAAAATAAGCGCATATAACAGGGGTCTGTAACCTATTTTAAATGAAGTGCCATGTTTTTATTTTCTAGATATTGAGTCTGCCATATCCAGATTAATTTTAATGACACCACATTAAAATAAAAAACATATTTTGATTGTCCACAAATATAAAGTTCTTACATCTTTTTAAATATTTTCTTGCACATTGTTATAATGATCATTATATATCCGCCTGCAGTCAGAGTTCATAGTTTTAATGAATGAATGTGATGCATTGTGAGCTGGTAGATCTGCTATTTTCAAAATGTAATTACATTTTTGTATTAGCCGTCCTTAGTTGGGCAAATGCATTCATCTGGGGATGCCTGACATGGGAATGTGCTGTGTGAGGATCACTGGTTTAAACAACATTAGGAGAGAAACCTTTAGAAACAAGAAAAGCAACCACAACTACCAATATTTACAAGCAACTTTACAGAAAAAGAAGCCGCTTATAATAAACAGACTTGGCAACACTCCAGCAGCGTCCCAGAGCCGCTCAAGTGTAAAATCAAACAGTGCTTTTATCTGCTTTTGCGTTTATGAGGTGCCTAGACCCACGTCTAATCGTTATGCGCAGGTCAAGGGGCTTAATAGCAAATTGCGCAAAGCGAAAATAATTAACATATGGACACTCCCACAATGCTAAAATATTCAGCAACGTCGTATTCCATATGTGTGTGCGTTCAACACGGGACGATAAGGCTTTCATAATACGATTGTGCGCAGAGCGAGGCCAATTTATGTATTACCACATGGTAAAACGCACCTTCAAAATCCAGCCCATGATGCCTTGCTACTGTATCCAGGGGAAACTTGGATTAACTAATCCAGGATTTAGGCCAAAACCAGGCTTTTTCAATCCAGGTCTTTACAGCCTGGTTTATTCCGTTCCACTAAAGCCAAGCGAGGCTCAGAATTGGCGGATTTGGCGAGCCGGGATCAGCAAGCCTGGCTGAATAGATAGAGATAGCCTGGCTTTTTGTCTCTAGACCCCTTCTGTGGAACACATATTTAATACTGATCCTTCTTCTTCATGGGGTATTATGGCAGTTTGCATCCTTAATAGTTGCATTACTGCCCCCTTCTGTATATCTCAGTATCTTTACTAATCTATTCAAGACTTACTGATACGAGGACTTAGGCTTCATCCACACCTACATAAACGTAGCGTTTTCGTTTTTTTAAATCTCTGTCCATACGACACGTTCTTTTAAATCTCTCTGTCCAATGACCAATGGCAAGACCCATGCAAAACTCCGTTTACATTGTCCACACGGGAACACACAGGCAGAGTTTAAAAAAAATACACTGTGGCAGGAGTTTTCCAAAAGATGCGTTTATATGGACCAAAAACGCCCAAAACGCATATAAAAACCTACGTTTATCCGTTTACCCGGATACGTGTGGACAAGGCTTTAAGCTTCTAAAATAAATACTGCTGCTGTAATTAAAGAGAGAACATACTCTCAATAGTGGATAGACTGAATGATTAACTACCCCAAAAATATAGTTTACATTTTACCACTACTATTAACTTAAAACAGAATTCTTAATATTGTAAGCATGATGATATTGTCGCATTGTGATATTTGGCCATAACTGCGTCCTCTGAGGGAGCTACCTTTGGGGAAGGGGGTTGTTGTCCAGACAGGGGCCAGACTGGTGAACTGTGGGTCATGGGTTCAATAGTGGGTGAAACGTCACAATGGTAATATGTTGTAAAACAATTAGTAATGGTATCCAAAGCATTAGTTTCCATGGTAACTAATGTAGCATCACTTTCATGAAACCGAATCAAGCCTCAACATATCCAGGTTAACTGGTTAAATTAATCTGGCAAGATTAACCATCTTTCATGAAACCGGTTAATCGCTGATCCAGGATATTTAAGCCAGGATATGTGTTAAATCCCGGCTTAATCTCTAATCCAAGTTTCGTGAAACAGGCCCCAGGACCTTCCCAAAACAAGACAGTGTTAAGAATAAGATCAGCATGTTGTTGATGCATTTTCCCTAAACATATTATGGCCTATATATTATTAATAATGACCACAACACACAGACGTCTGCGCTTTCTCAAAGTGGGGTTCGGGGACCTCCAGGGGTTCCTTGAAGGGGTTCCCCAGCAACATTTGTTAAAATAGCATCACTTTGTTTTATAACAAAGTGATGGTAATTCGGTTAAACAAAAACAAAATAGACAATCTACAAGCTCACAACGCGATGCATTGTGAGCTTGCCTTGTACTGTATCTTTTTCATCTTGAAAAGATTTGACACATTTAGACATTTCGTGATTTTATTTTAACACAAATCTTGTCATATGGGGTTCCCTGGCACAACAACCTTTCAGATGGGGGTCCGTGGCCAAATGCAGGCCAAATTGGAGGTCCTCGACATAAAAAAGCAGGCTCTGTTGTGATATCTTGCCTCCATCTTGCATTACAATCAGGAGCAGGGCTGGACTGGAGCAGACGTATACTGTATTGCTCTGCTGGTGTGTGGAGGAGTGTGTGTGTGGAAACGGGAAAGGATTGCATTTGGCATTCGATCTATAAACTATTAACTCATAGAGATTATTAACCATACAGTGCAGATCGAAAAACCAATGGCATCGCAAATAATGCCCCCTGGCCTAGCAGGCATGGCGTGCGGGGAAACTGGGCCAGCGTGGAGACCCCTATATGGCAGATGTAGGCCTAAATGAGCAATGTACAGACATAATCAATGTGGGCTAGTGGGTGTTATGAGTAATATGTTGGCCTCTCTCTCTCTCTCTCACACACACACACACACACACACACACACACACACACACACACCATTAGAGCTTTATTCTACCCTATAGCCTTGGATCAAGAGTAAGACTATATCATGATAGATGTCGATGATTGAGTCTGACTAAAAGTCGATAAAATACATGATGATATAGTCTTGACTCTTGATCCAAGGCTAATTCTATCCTATAGCTCTGGTCCATAGCATGAGTCCTTATGGACCAGAGCTAATTCCATCCCTACAGTGAATCACTGCCACGGTTTAACACAGGCCTAAGAAATAAGCTAGATCAACACAGCCTACACAGGCATGAGGCATCTACTGTAGTCTGCATGTTATAGAAAGCAATGCAGCAGCCAGCAGGCTGCTATATACCCTCAGGCACAGTGCATCAACAACTGGGGAACCTGTGCACATTCTGCAATCTGCACATAAGTGCTGTGCAGAACGTGCACGCCACAAAGGGAACGGAGTTATGGGACGGTATACACGGAGACCACAGACCAGTCAATGTCAACGCATCCGTGCACATCCACGCACCGTTTAAAATGGACCCCCTGGAGGACAAGCCCAGTTATCCCACAGACAGACGGCAAGCAGCGGGCGGACGGAAGCAGCAGCATCCTTCCTCCACGGACGGACCTCGTCATCTTTGACGGTCTCTCTATAGAGTGCCCGATGCGTAGCGAACGCGCAGGCCAACATCAGCCGCTTACAGTAGTTCTGGCAGACAGACATGCTATATAGCTGATGCTACACACGCCCATGTTAAGCATGCCAATAAGTAGGCTATTTACGTTATCTTTTATGCGATGACAATGGCAATATGCAAGTTGCAACGTTGTCAACACAGGCGTAATGAAATCAGTAAAGAGGCCCCCGCTAGCCTGCTACATAATGTCGCTTCTTCTTCTTCCATCCCTTCGTGAGCTCATCAACCTGACAAAACGAAAAGGCCCACGGATCCTCCTCCTCTCCCCCCCCCCCCCCCCCCCCCCCCCCCTTCTTCTCTTTCAGAATCTCAACCGAGTCCCGACAAAACGCAATTGATACGATATTAACAAACAAGGATTATAGCGTAAACCTGGCGCTTACCGTGTAATCGATTGCAGCGTCCGGGTGTCTAATATGAGCAGAAGCGTCGTGTCCATGGCATGGTGTATTTTCTTTCCCCCCCCCTCTCACTCAGTCCGACCGGCAGGACCTCAGCATCAGCAGCCGTACAATGAAGCAGTGATGAGGGCTGATGACGCTGCCAGACCCCGCCCTCCTTCATTGGAAGAGCCTGTGTTCGTTTATGGTTTAAAGCCGCAATCCGGCATGTGTTTTAATCATAGACTGTAAAAGGTTTTAATGAAGGAAGTGTTACTTTAACCATTGGGTATGTACAGTATATGTTAATGCAATATTATATTGGGCAACAATATAATATTGATCAAACATTAATCAAACTGATCGATTCTAAAAAAAAAAAAAAAAAAAAAAGTGTGGTTCCTGCTTCCTGTAGGCAACAACACACTATTGTTCTTATATAGGTCAGAGAACTTTTGTGTCGCCTAAAAGTCAATCTGAGAACCCATCGTCAAAACATCATAAGGAAAAACAGCACCCTCTTTTCCTTTGAATTTGATGCAAAGCAACAGTCTGTCTCAAGAGAATATACCTAAACCCGTTTTTTTCCTTGACCTTTTTTGTTCATTGAGTTCAATGTTTTTTGTAACATTTTCTGTAATCCCAAAAGTCAATTTTCTGATCAAATCAGCTCAGATCTGTGAACAAATATAGGATCCAATCATCCACCGCCTGTTTTCGACCGGCGCCCGCCCCTCTAGAGCAGAGATCACGCAGGCTGGGCCTGCAGGTTAAACCACACTTAGTAGATAATCAATAGTAGGATATAGTCAATTAGTAGTTTAATAATATCGATCACTATTTTGGGCATGAATATGAACAGTTTAAACAAATTCCCCAAACTTTCAAATATGGTTGAAATAGCAGATTTACAAGCACATAGTCTCGCATATCCATACAACGAAGCATTCAAAAAAATAATTGTGACAGTCACAGACCTGAGGCGAAGCTCACATTGAGTTTGACCATCGCCATGTTCTGGAAGAGGGGCAGACCACGAAACACCTGGCACCGGGCCGTGACCTGGATGGATGCAGATGTGAAGGCCAGATCCAGATGTGGCCACACATGGGGACAGCTGGAGAAAATGGCCCAGGACCGGGATGTCCTGGAGAGCTCTTGTTCGTGGCCTATATGCCCAAAGTTGGGCTATAGGCGCAAGTGAAGCCCAACACACACCGGGTACGCAGCGACGCGGCAAATGGAACAGTGGCGTATCGGAGCGTCAGGCGAGGTGTCGGCGTGCGTCGGACGCCGCCGGTGTGGGATAGGTTCATTGAAAATAACGGAGGCGGCTGATTTGACGCGCGGCGTTTGCAGGCGGTGTGTGTTGGGCTTAAGTATGTTGGGGGGGGGGGGGTCTATTTCATTTTCATTGTTCGGATTAGATGACATTTTTGGATATGGAATTGTCCTATATTAAATATATGTAAGTGATTTGACTAAATAGGCTACACATGTACATGTACTAAACACTTCCATTATTGAGAGGATCTGATGTACATTTTCTATTAGAAGATTCAATTATGAAATAGCGGTCTGGATGTTTGACAAACCTTCAAAGATATCAAAATAATTATGAGCAGTAAGAGAATATATTCTGGATATTTACAAAAAAGACCAATAAGAAATTGTGGAGACTTAAGACAAAATTGGCAACATTAAAATACTTTTAATAATACATGTATCCTCATTTGCCATCATCATCATCAATAATTTAAACGTACTATAAATAAAATAAATTGATGAATTTGGATCAAATGTTTCAATGGTAGACTGGTAGTCAGTATAAAAACAAAAAGAGACAAACAGAACATTTTGAGCTTAAGACAAGACACAGTAATGACTCATTTATCACAATAGAAATTTCAGTACAAAGTATCTCCAATAATTCCTTGTCCTCTCTTTGGCGATGAAAAAAAATAAAAGTACAAAATGTACTACTTAAATTTCACTTGCTTCAAATAAAATGAGACAGAACCAGACATTCACCAGTGCCATAAACTAGGCAAATTCTTACTTCATCTCATGACCATAATGATACCTGAATTTACCTCTGGGGATCAGGTATAACTTTACCTTATCTTGTATTATCTTTAGCACAACTGTAAATGCTAAGGCACAGGTCATAGTTTGATCACAGTTTGCGCTCATGCTTCTCTCATGCCAGAGTGTGTGCTGTGCGAAGTAGACATGTATGAGTGTAAGGCATTACTGGTTGATAGTATGTGAGTGCGTTCCAGGAGGCCAATATCAGTCAACTTCTGTCAGCCCACAGGGTCTCAAGAACTCCTGTCCTCTCTCGTGAATCCACTTGTTTGACACTGACAGAGCAGAAGAAAAAGATTAGAATCAGAAAGAAGAAATAAAGAAATAAAGAAAAAGAAAGGAAACTTTGCTGATTTGTACCTAAATCTCATTCTTGTGAGGCTTTTTCTGTGACTCACTGTCAGGTTGTACCAGAGACTTAATGTAGTATGCGCCTTAACCAGCGCACCGCCACTATTCTGATGCAAGTAAGATTATACACAGGTAAACAGTATTACACATTTTATATATTATACTACGAGCCAGTCCTGCAAACCTTAGATGTCATTCGTATAGCCAATCAGGACGGAATATGAAAAATCACACCCGTGTGAAGTGAGGGGTGCTCTTCTCATCATGACGTCAAATAGACACCGTGCCTATTTGCTCGGACACTACGACGTAACATTCTCCATTCATTGTCAATGGGAAGTTAACACAATCCCCGCTGGGATTAATTAAAGAATTAATACTATATGCCAGGATAAAATCTGAAGGAGTAATATAAAAAAAGAAAAGTGTTTTACATAACTTAAAGTTAAATCTCGGGCCAGTGATCTAAATTGAGCTTGAAGTTCAGACTTCTTCAATGAATGTTACGTTTGACTCACCCCATTTGCTCCCGACTAGCACAGGACAGGCTGCGTGTCTGGTTCTGTAATCTCCCTCACCACTCTTGAACAGATTGTACCAGAACACTGCAGTCCCCTGTGGAGAGAACGACACAGACAAACACACTAAACACATGAGAAAAGCCCAACATGGGCCAGGTCCAATATACGATATGGATGAGAGCACCATGTGTATAGAAACTGGGATTTCACACTGTGCTCGAAATACGTGAGCATCAGAATGATATAAAAAGATGGGCTTAAGGTGGTTGCACACGTTTTTCGGAGAAACGCAGCTAAAAATCTGAAAAACGCGCCCGGTGTGCAGGGACCATTACTGATTCGCTCTTCCTCAGACCGTGGCTTGGTCGGCTCGAACATTACCGATGAGGTAACTATACATTTGGGGAGCATTCATTTGGTGTGTGAACTCTTTATTAAATTCTTATACGGTCACTCACCAGCAGCCTGCCTATAGTTGGTTTTAGATGTGAGTGTTTGTTCTCTTTTCCAGCTTGATTTCCTACTCCTTGAAACCTCAAAAAACTGCTGAAGTTAGTGGGACGGGCTGAAACTATTTTCTCCAGAAGAGATCAACTCTGCGGTCCTTATTGTGGGCATGTCATTATACAGTGGGTGAAGATTTTAAATGTCACAAATACAGAGAATACAAGCTAGGCATCAGATATGTTTTGCTATTCTTTAAACGATTAAGTACAGTACAATACAGTATAGGGCTTACGTGAGTCAAGATACGCGAGTCAAGATTATTATTATAAGAGAGAAGGATTCACACACACACACACACACACACACACACACACACACACACACACACACACACACACACACACACACACACACACACACACACACACACACACACACACACACACACACACACACACACACACACACACACACACACACACACACACACACACACACACACACACACACACACACACACACACACACACACACACACACACACACACACACACACACACACACACACACACACACACACACACACACACACACACACACACACACACCTTTCTAGGCGTGATGGAAGCTCCAAAGTCAGGAAACACTGTGGCCCCGCCTGCCTCGACGTCACTCATCTGTTATGTGAAGGACCACACATCTATTAGGTCACAGAACTTCACAAGACCTCCATGTGGTCTTAGAACATAGCCTGGTTAATAAACCACGGCTGATTCGGTCTGGTTTATTAACCAGGCTACTTAGAACATGCCATGTCTAGCCCATTTAGACCAGAGTTAAAAACATTCACTCTGAAAGAATATATATGTTCAAAGATTTGCGCCACATTTTTACGATTTCTCAAAAATAGCAGACCTACAAGCTCAGCTTGTAGATCTGCTATTTTTCAATAGCTACATTTTTACATAATGTTTAAAACACCAAAAGGGGTTCCCGCCCAAAATGGGCTAGCTTGGGACAATACACATTTGATTCCATTTGGTATATAGATATGTTCAGATTCAAATAAATCAAGGACACATTATGAACACATCACGTGTTCATAATAAATAAAGATTAAACTTTAGCATTATTATGTGAAGAGTGACGCAAATGTGTGTCATTTCCAACCGAGACATACACGACACATTAATCAGTTATAGAATTAATCAGTCAATGAAAACCAAGGGGAGAAAATGACATTCAAATGCCAACCCAATAATGTAATATTAATAACTACATTATGCAAAACAAGTTATTTTATTGGTTCAGAAATTGGCAGTTATACAATAAATAAATAAATAGAAAAAGCCATATTGCGCTCTATGTTACTGGCATCTCTAAATGGTGTTCAAACAATAGTGTTCTTCACCATTAGCAGTAAACATTTACATAAAGTGTAGATAGATAGAAATAGAAAGATTGTGTGCACAGAGACTTGTGATATTACTGAACTAAATTAAATAAACTACAATAAAGTTGAGTGGAAAGAAAACGTATTCACAAGATCTATGATCGACGTACATGCGGCGGACTACCGTTTATAATCTAGAATGTCTTATAAAATGCCAGTAGATTGTATCTGTGACTTTGTGCTATCATCGTACAGCACATTGTAGCACAGTACTTATGTGAATGCGAATCATGAATGTCAACCATAGGTAAATCTGCCTTATCCTCGTCTCTTTCTTGTGCTCGGCACATTATATGCACACAAATGCGACGTCTTGATTTGGTGGTTGATCTTGCACTTTCTACTTCAATGCTACACATAATTGGTTGAGCTAGGGAATACGTCGGCTCCATAAAGACTCTCCACAATATGTATGCTGGAACTGAATGACAAAAAAAAGTTAATTGGAATTTTAACGCATTACACTTCAGTAGCTGTGTCCACCATTACAACCTGTGATGCTACGTTATATATATAGATAAACCATAGGAGATAGCATAGTACTGTATGTCAATCAATCCAAGTCCACAATTGAACCAGAGTTTATGCCAATGCAATTACACACTGTGGAGTGGTGAACACCAGCGGGGCCATATGTATGAAGGGTGTATGCATAAAAATGATGCAAAGATCGACATGCATGAAACCTGACTCGTCTGAAGGGGGTATACAAGGAATTAACAGGGAGTACTTCAGCAACAGGAATTGTGAGGAGTGGGTGATGGCTGGTGTCATAACTAAATTGTACTCAGAGCTAGGTGACATGACAAGTTTGTTATATGTTCTGTTTTTGTGTTTCTCTTTTTTTTTTACTCAGTATTCCCATGTGGTTATGCTACAGTTTCATTTTAGGAATAGCAAGTACTATGGGGGGACAGGGGGGGGTCTTGGCCGTCTGTCCTACAAATGCCCCTGTCAAAGAGATTACATAATTAACAATATCCAATCAAATGTCATAGCAACATTTTAACGTTTGCTAATTTACTGTCAATTTACATATAGGACATCTTTATTTTTCTGCCGATGCAAACAATTATGAAGGACTGTGCTGATACACTTCTCCCAAAAAAACATCCGACACCTGTGTGGTCCAGGTTAGCGTCCATGAGCTGGTCCAGTGGAGAGTGGTTCAGTCGGATAACTCACAAATAGATTTAACCAATATTTATTATAGAATGAGAATACATATAATATTTTATCTTGGCGTTCGGCTCCGCTACATTTTTCTCCCTGCTCGCCACAATTAAACATAAAGAGCATGGGAGATAGATAAAATACAATAAAATAAATGGGGAACATAAATAACAGAGCCCACCGGCGGTGCTGGGAGCAAACAACCAGGAACCATATGCAGAAGGAAGGCAGGAAGAAGCATGCAGTCTAGTGAGCTTAAATACGCCACCCAATTGGTCAGCTGACTGACTCACATCAGCGATTGACAAGTGGGTCTTGCACACACTGAACACACCCACATAGTAATGCAGCATATTAACCCCTTGAGTATAGTATGCATGCGTCCATGAGCACAGCATGAAACCCCTCGGGTATATCTGACTGAACTAACTCCGCAAGCTACGTAACATTTATGTTTGCATGTGCTTAATTCCACAGTGATGCCTTTGCCATGACATAATTTACGATGAACAACAGGTGCACACTGCATGTCTTTTCATACATTATGACAAAAATGCTGTCTGTCTGTATGGAGAAGCACAGAACAATGTGTATGCATCCATTTAAGGTGGATGCTGGGCATACTTTCATACATATGGCCCCAGTGCGTGCAGCAAGCCATCTCACAAATCCAGGTAATAGCGACTCGACGCGCATATACTTACGTAGTTCAAAAAAGTGGCGACACGATTTCCAGTGCCTAATCTTTTGAAAGCATCAGGCTCATCTTTCTATGAAGATAAAATTCATAGAGTAAAAACACAGGAGGACGCTCCTCGCTCACACACACACACATACTTACATAAGTGAGGAAGGTAGCAAGCCTATTTCCATCGACCTTGAGGATGCTGTCAAAAGGACGCTGCAACAGACGTTTTCCACATTAACCCATGACTGCAAAGACTCACATTAGGAGCCCACCACTAAGGGTGCTATCTAAAGATATCATTATCAATGCATGGCAGAAATAGATTCTTTATTTATTTTAGTTTACGTCTTAAAATGATCACTTAACAATTACCGGTAACTAAAAATAATTTAGTGTTGAATAATCAATCATCCAGCCAGCTGGTACTTTGGACATGAATCTCAAACAGCCAATGACTGAAGTTCACAAGAAGAAAACAACAGCCAGATTAGTGCATTAACAGAGGGACAACCAAAAGAACTAAGAGCATGCCAGAGCACGGTCAAGTTGGAAAGATTGCCTTGCTCGAAAACTTACCTCACTCATTTGTCATTTTGAAAACGACCAATGGCACTGATTTATAGTAGCCAATACACACACACATGTATAGCAGTGATGGGAGTAAGTAACGCATTACAAGTAACCCATTATGTAATAATATTATCTTCATGACTAACCAAGCAATATAATGCATTACTTTTAATTATAAAGCTATGTATGTAGCTATGTAATATTAAAGTTACAATGTTCAGTAATATAATGTTTAACAAATACCGTTTAATAAATACGGACAATAATCCATAAAATGCATTTATAGGCACGTTTTAGATTTTTAAGCTTCTAATTCAGTTCTACCATTTGATGTCTAGACTTGTATTTAACTTTTCAAAATACATACCCTGAACCGATAGAGGGCGCTGCAGCTTCTAAGTTTGTGTTTCATCATTTTGACCATGTAATGTTATTGGTAGAATACACTTTGTTCCCGTTCGTTTGGTGTGCTAAATGTGTTACTTTGAGACACGTTTAGCTGTGCCACATTACATAAGCCAATGTGGAGAAGATACTGGAGCAACTATTGAGACACTACTCTAGATATTTCACCAACATTTGGAGTTACATCATGGCAAATGTATAACTATACAACCAAAACCACTACCAAAGCTAAATAATATACATTTCCCAACACTGATATACACTGTGAACACACACTTGTGTGCACACACAGATATACACACGTATGGAAGCAAGGGCACACACAGACACACATATGCACAAAATAATGCACACACGCATGCTCGCTCACAGGCCGTCACGTAGTACACGCTCACACACTGCACTTACCCTGGAGAAGTCAAAATGTGGCTCATACTGTCCTCCAACTCCGTAATTAGCAACCTGATCAGACACACACACACACACACACACACATAGTTACAGATCTCATTCATCACATTATCAGTAGTGTTGCACTATATTATGGTGACAAACAATTAGTAGATGCATACTGCTGCAAATTGTAGCCTACTGTAAGTTTTACAAAACATTATTTGTCATCATTGTTTTTATATACATTTTGCTTCAATTATTACAATGCCTATTAAGTATGCTAAAGACAGGCCCGGACGGCTGGCGTAGCCGTCTGGGCACCTTACAATTGAGGCATTTAGCAGGCGCTCTTAGTCCAGAGCGATTTACATTAAGGCTACATTAAGCCGCGGCTGGTAATCCAGTCTGGCAGTGTGCCGCGGGGTTCGACTACCGATGCCGACGGCCTTTACCACGCGTCATAATCTTAATAATAATGTAAGAATTTAATGTTTCAAAAATCTCTAAGAATAAATCACTCAATACCAATGGACGCGAGTCTACTGTGATACTGTGATGTGAACGAGAGTTTAACTGTCATAAAGTATACATAATTTCCATTGTCCTGCATAATGCAAGCTTGAGTGAGTGTATACTGTTGTGGATACCAGGGTTTTTTCAGGCCAAGCTGAGGAAATAGATGGAACAGGTACACCCACACTATATATTGAATACAATTGTGTGGCAGATTTCATAGACAGCCC
This sequence comes from Protomyctophum bolini, assembly GCF_963924005.1. Taxonomy (NCBI): domain Eukaryota; kingdom Metazoa; phylum Chordata; class Actinopteri; order Myctophiformes; family Myctophidae; genus Protomyctophum; species Protomyctophum bolini. The sequence continues at coordinate 10,265,213 of NC_137874.1, read as the reverse complement.
GACAGCACTATTATCATAAATATGTTGTCCGTTTGTTTACACATCTATTCTAATATGTATGTTGAAAAATAGCCGATAACAGTAACCTCGGCAGTATCTACTGTGATGTATTGTACCTGTAATAACTCAGCAGTCTCTACTGTAAGGCCTGTGATGTCTTGTATCCTCTGGTTAACTCTTTGTATCACAGGGTCATCCTCAGCTTCCAACCACGCACTGGTATCGCACGCACACGCACACACACACACACACACACACACACACACACACACACACACACACACACACACACACACACACACAATTCAGGTTCAATTTAGTTCTTGCCACCTTTAAATGTCATCCCCAATAATAATACCTACAAAGACAAAAATAACCCTAACCCACATCCTCCAAATTTTGCTACTGAGCCAAACTGCAGAAGCAGCACAACCATAGAGAGTATAACTCACTCCAAAGACTTTATTCAAAACAGCAGGTTCTGCGGTCTTCTTCAGGTGATCCCCAAAAAACAAATACATTAGCAGAAAATGAATATGATATAGGATACAAGAGGCACGTCCCACTGGGAGGAGACCCCGGGGCAGACCAAGGCGCAGTTGGAGGGAATACATCGACTCACTGGCGTCTCGGGATCCCCCAGGAGGAAGTCACTTATGTTGCCCTGGAGAGGGAAGTCTGGAACACTCTGGGCAAGCTGTTGCCCCTGCGACCAGACTACGGATAAGCGGTTGAAGATGGATGGATGGATGGATACAAGATCAATCTACTACATGATAACTGAATAACAATAACTGAATTAAAATGTTGCTTTTACGAGGCTCGAAGTCATTACCCAGGTGTACCATATTGTAATTGTGCCGTCTGTGTGACTAACCAGAGAATGGATCAGCAGATTGTCATGACAATGGTGGGCATAAGTCGCTATAGCCTGGAAACTAGTCAAATCCGCCAGTACAAAAGAAAAAAAAAACTCACTGCTCCCAAAGTTGTATGGCACCAATCAGGGCCAAGTATGCAAATATGGGGTGGACTTATCAGCATTTCTTAATCCGCCCCTTGGAAATGCAGGTTCCACAGAGAGATTCCATGTCTACAGTATTATTAGTCTGGCCATGTGGTATAGGCTGCACCAATGAAATAACTCACTTTTGGGTGGAAAAGACCAAAGTCGAGGCCAAAACCACAAATGGATTCCAATTCAACTTTGTGGGGAATTATCAGTAAGTTGTCCTGAAGAGATATCAAGGTCATATCAAACCATACCTCAGGAATGGAGAGACAGAGATGTTGGTACAGGCATGGTTTGCACCTCCAGGTGTGTTTTCAATTAATTAAGTATGTCTCTTATGAACACTACAGACAAGTACACTCTTGACTGCAGCCATTCATTAGTAAATATTTCCCAGCATATAGTGTGTTCTATCTAAGCCACTCAGTTGAAGGTAAATTTGTCCATGTTTTTCTACTTATGCGTGACAGAAGGATCAACATCGCTCAACGAGGAGTGGCTGGTGGCTCAGTCAGTTAGTGCACAGAGTCGGACCATAATGATCCTTGTGAGTTAGAGTTTGAATCCGACTGCTGTCATGTCTCGCATGTCTCTGACATTCCTCGCTCTACACTCCAATTAAGCAAAAATGATGTCTGAAAGAAAGAAAGAAAGAAACAAACAAACAAAGAAACAAACACACACACAGGGTTTGTGACCATGGCAATTCACAGTTCACCTAAATTAATAATAATACCTTTTTGAAACTCTGTAGGGGGCTGTTGTCAGAACTCCTGTTTTGGGGTCTCGAACAGTGGCTCTGGAAAGCTTGAATGAGACAATAATCATTACATTTCAATTGAGTTTAAATGCTGATAAGTACACATATATCACACTAAAACAGTGCTTCTCAACCTTTTTCATTTGAAGGACCCCCTGTTTGTTATGTATTAGGCAGGCCCCCATTTGATACGATGGTTATATCTGGTACCTCACTCTACACAGCCTACACTGTTCTGTTCCATTTGTCCACTCTCGGGAGTATACAGACAGATTTCAAACTATCGCACGTTGTAGCTGGGTACCATCTAAAAGTTACATCTACCGTAGAACCTCTCTCCACCCCACCATATAAGGTTCAGCCTGGCAGTCAGAAAGTGATATGAGGTCACAGGGTGTTCCTTCAGTCCCATCTCTGCCCCTACAAGCTGCACATTCCCTACATTTACAGTGTGTGTATCAAATATTTGGCCGAGAAATGTTAAATCACTCAACAAGTCAACTAAGCTGTGAACGTGCTCTTGTCCCGTCTTGTTTGCAAATCCGCCCGTTGGGAGTCTGAGAGCAGGAGTGTGTGTGTGTGTGTGTGTGTGTGTGTGTGTGTGTGTGTGTGTGTGTGTGTGTATATGTATATATGTGTGTGTGTGTGTGTGTGTGTGTGTGTGTGTGTGTGTGTGTGCGCGCGCGCGCGCGAATGCACTTCCTACTGCATACATTTCTGTTTTCTAACAGTTCCGACAAATATTGCCTTTCCTGTTGTGGAATTGTGTTTTTTGTGCATAGTTGCATGACATTTTGTTCCAAGAAAAACAAAGAAAGGGAAGAAGACAGAGGAGGAGGGGGGGGGGTAAGGAGATCAAGGCAGGAAAAATGAAAGGCAGTTTGAGCGCTTTTACACACAAAACGTACGGGTAAAGGGTTTTCTTCTGTGTGGGTCTTAACCAATTTTGGGCCGGGAACCCTTTTTCGGTTATGATATACTTTGATATACAGACCTAGCAGACCTAGCAGACCTAGAAGCTCATAGCGCGCCACCGAGTGGCGCGCTATGAGCTTGTAGGTCTGCTATTTAAAAAAAAAAAAAAAAATCTTTCAGAGCAAAAATGGGTTTATAAATACATATGTAAACGACCATGACTTGTTCTCTCTCTCTCTCTCTCTCTCTCTCTCTCACCTTGGGCTTGGCCAGCTCCTTGATCCTCTCGATCTCCTGGTGAGTCATGGCCTCCAGGTAGCGGACGATGCGAGGGCTGTCCCACTCGTCCTCCTCCTTCACGGGCCGCAGCAGCAGACGGGGGTTCCGGTTGCCGTCCTGGTAGCGGCAGTGCAGGCGGCTGCGCCGGGCCGTGGTCTGGTGGTGGGGGGGGGGGGGAGACGTTTTGTGAGCCTGTAGATCTGCTATTTAGCTCTATTATTATTTAACATTTTTTGAATGCCTATAAATGACATGCATATAATGGATATCGATTACTAAAAACTGTTTTTATTTAAATCAATTGATTTTTTTCCCCCCTTCAAATTAGTTTCGAGTAACTGTTGCAACCCTGCAGGGAGGGTGGCCCTTAGAGTATATATTAATAGAGACAGCACCGGATTTCTCCTCCCATCCACTTGCATTAAGTTGCTCAAAAGCGCATGAGGCGATTTCACTCCTCCTTCCGGGTATGGAACAGAGTGCATTCTGGGATGGATTGGGGCCAAACACATGAACGCGCCGGTTGCCCACCCCCGCTCTAAGGGGTGGCCCTTTCCCACGGCTCACCATTTGGAGCCCTTCCCCCCTGCAGAGGGCCTCGTAGGCCTCTCTCTCGGGGAGGTGGTCTCTGGGTCGGGCGTAGGTGTCCAGCTGGATGGGCTCCTCGGAGGCCGGTTCCTCGGCCTGGTTCTGGTCCAGCTCCGTCCGCTGCTTGAACAGCAGCTTCTCAAAGTAGCGCAGGTTGCTTCCGGCCCGCTCGTGGCTGGAGTCTGGAAAGGGTCAGGGTTTCAAGGGGGCGTTTAATGTTAGCATGTTCACACAAACAAAACCTTAATGACATACCGTAAAACAGAAAAAGGTAAAATAGTAGTACTAGTTATTTGTTATTACTTGCACGAGCAGAGCGGCGCAAGTACTGTTCTCGGCTGCGTATGTCGGTGTCACCCTCGGCCAATCAGGGATTGTGGATTTTTGGTGGTCCCCTCGGGCCAATCAGGGATTGTGTATTGTGCATTGTGTATTGTTGGTGTTATCGCTCGGCCAATCAGAGCGCAAGTTGGGAGCTTGCTGCATAATGTCGGTGGCCTCATCCGCCAATTGGATTGGCTCCATAATGTTGGTGGCGTCGCTCACGTAACCATGTATGTTTATGTAAAAAGGGTGGTTCCGAGGGACAACACCGACATACGTGGATGACTTAACCAATTTGAGTTTCAAACACATATATATAGGAAACTTAAAATATTTAGAACCCATTGTAGTGGTGAGAGATAAGTTGCGTGCTCTGCTCGCGCACAAGTACGCCATTCATGGCCGACTTGTGTGCGAAGCGCAAGTTGGAAGCTCGACAGAGTGCATTTCTAGTTACTTTTAGTTTTGAGGGGAGCTAGCCCCTCCTATGTCCAGCTTTATGTGCACAAACTTTGTCCTATACACAAACATTGTATTCCCATTGACAACACAAACATTGATATACGTGAGGCTTATAAATACAGTAGGTAGTCAAGAACCACCAAACTGTCCGATATGCCCAGAATATACAGTAGTATGGCCATATATGGATCGATGACATCAGGGATGTCAGTCACCTGCAAGCTAGTTCAGGCAGATACACTCGAGAGGTTTAGACGCATGTGCAGCACTATGTAGGTAATGTATGTGACGTAGCAAGCAGCTGAACAAATCAGCGGCTATTTAAGACCATTCATTGTAGCTCCTCTTAAGTGTCAGTGCTTCTGAGCGTCGTTTGCTCCCAACCACCATCCCAGCACCGCCAGTAGGCTCTGCTTTCACTAAAGCTTCCATTTCCCCCCCGGAGGGGTTGTTATGCATAATATACTGTACATCTCCCTGCTTGTAAATGGTGAGATGATAAGGTGCTGAACAGGAAGTAATTGCAGAGCCTGAACGCCAGCAAGGATTAAATGTAATATTCACACATTTATTTATATACATTTCATGTATCCGACTGAAATTACCTTAAAAAGGGTGAAAAGGCAGATACAGTTCTCCATCTATGGGCATTTTTACACAATACATTTTTTTATGAAAAGTTAACGTATGATAAACAAGATCAACTGCCCAACTGGTGGTCGAATGTTTTAAAAATGAGATTAGCCAACTCCAAGAAAGACGAGAGAAGCGGAGAGGAGAAAGAAGCAGAAGAGAGAGACTCGTTCATCCTGAACTCTGAACGGAGGGGAGGAAGCATCGGAGACAGCAGCTCTTACAAGAGCATCCCTCGCTTCTATTGCAGGTTGCCAGCAGAGGATGAGATTGTACTGCGGAAGCTGAGAGAGGAGTCAAGAACTCTGTCACTGCGGAGGAAGCGTGGAGAGATGCTGGACAACGAGGAGCTTCAGAACCTGTGGTCCCTGATGGATAAGCATCAGGCGCCTCCGCTGACCGGAGAGAAAGCCATGATCGGCTATGAGGCCTTCCTGGAAGTGGAGGAGCAGGCCGGGCCCAAATGCAAACAGTTCTTCACGGCCAAAGTCTATGCCAAGCTGTTCCACGGTGACCCTCGCGGCCGAATCTCCGTCATGCAGTTCTTCACCTATGTCATGAGGAAAGTGTGGTTGCACAAGATCAGGATATGTCTGAGTTTGTATGATGAGGCAGGACAGGGCTACCTCAGAGAATCTGACTTAGAGAACTATATCCTAGAGCTGATCCCCACTCTGCCGCAGTTGGATGGTCTGGAGAAGTCTTTCTACTCTTTCTATGTCTGCTCCGCCGTCCGCAAGTTCTTTTTCTTCCTGGATCCCCTCCGCACAGGGAAAATCAGGATCCTGGACGTCTTGTCCTGTGGCTTTCTGGATGATCTTTTTGAGCTGAGAGACAAGGAACTGTCCAAAGAGAATCAAGACTCCAACTGGTTCTCAGCCCCTTCAGCTCTCAGAGTCTATGGTCAGTATCTGAACCTAGATAACAACCGCAACGGCATGTTGAGCAAAGAGGAGCTGTCTCGCTACGGGACCGGCACTCTCACCCCAGTCTTCCTGGACAGAGTGTTCCAGGAATGCCTCACCCACGACGGGGAAATGGACTACAAGACGTATCTAGACTTCATCCTGGCGTTGGAGAACAGGAAGGAGCCCGCGGCGCTGCGCTACGTCTTCAGACTGCTGGACGTGGAGAACCGGGGATACCTCAATGCTTTCTCTCTCAACTACTTCTTCAGGGCCATCCAGGAACAAATGAAGATCCGCGGAGAGGAGCCCGTCGTCTCCTTCCAAGATGTCAAGGATGAGATCTTTGACATGGTGAAGCCCGAGGACCGATTCAAGATCACCCTCCAGGACCTGGTGAACAGTCGCCAGGGTGACACGGTCTGCGGCATGCTCATCGACGTCGACGGCTTCTGGGCCTATGAGAACAGAGAGGTGCTGGTCACCTGTGACAGCGACGGCAACGTTAACCCATTCTGACCTGAGATCGGATTCATACGAGGTTTCCACTGGACACACACTGGTCTGATTAACCCATTCTGACCCGAGATCAGATTCTAAAAATGTCAGTCGCTCTTCGATTTTTCAAAAATAGCAGACCTACAAGCTCGTAGCGCGCCACTCGGTGGCGCGCTATGAGCTTGTAGATCTGTGGTGTCTCGCTGAGGGACCGCGTGCCACCTGAGCACCTCCCTGGAGAGAGAGAGAGAGCAGGGGAGGCGGAGTGGAGCACAACAGGCTGGGCTGCATCATAGGGGGCAGGTACTACCACCATTACCTGCTGGAGGGCTTCAGATGAGCCAGAAGGACATCTTGTAAGGCATAGGCCGTCAGATGAGGGCTTCAGATGAGTGCTCCCAGCCAAACAGTATAAGAAGCCTTCATCTCCCCACACTCGCTCTTGACTCTCTCCGGGGCCGGATGGCACACGGTCTGACGGTAAGCGATCACCCACTCCCTCACGAATATTGTACAGTACAAATATGTTAGACTGACTATATATTTCTCACCTCCTAGGACCATTATTGAGAGCCGGGTCACCGTTGGGCTCGGGTGGAAGGAGGCTGGCAACTATATTGGCTTGGAGGATATAGAGGAAAAAGGAAGGAAACCTAAGACTGTGATACAAAGCCCAGAGCGGCTGTCCTAGGCTCACACGCACCAGAAGTGCTACCGTTATCGAATGCTGAACTTTTGAGTTGAACCTAAGTTGATTATTATTATTTTTCCTGTGAATATCATTTGGTTTTCAATAAACGAGTGCCACACTCTGGGCTCAAACCTGTTCCCTGCCTGGCTGTCTCTTGGCGTTGGTTGCAATCCTCACAATACACAAAAGTACAGTAACTATATCGAATTTTATGTCAAGCTTGGGGAGAGAAGACAGAACACTGTATATATAAGTCTGTCTGAGTTATAATATTTTGAAAATAATATTTTGAAATGTACGGTAATAACAAACACGCTGTAATTGTGTTCATGGCGTTATGAACACTGGGCACTTTGTGTGCATGGCAGGAAAATAAAATAATCAATCATTAAATCAAAAATATGGGCATAAAAGGGACACAGACTGACGGGTACAACCGGTACCGTGACAATACGTATTGCTTAAGAGGCAGGGGGCATGAACTCCCAACGATTTGTTACAGAGTAGACTGGTTGCCTCTATAGGCCTGACAGCGCGCTGCGTGTTCGAGTCCCGTTCATGACAACCTTCGCTGCGTGTCTCTCCCTCTTTCCTGTCTATCTTCACTTGATGCTATCAATAAAGGCAGAAAAGCCAAAAGGAGAAAAAAAAGTGGTGGTTAGTTCTGTAACTCAAAGCTAATGTTAAAGGGAGAGCGCAGAGTGCAGTGTCATAAAATTTTACACTGCACTCAAGTTTCTTCAACTTGGTTTTTGAGGGGCGCTAGCCCCTCCTATGCCCAGCTTTGTGTGTCGGTGTGTACCCCATATAGCGATGATTTGATTGGCTGAGGACTTAAAAAGTGAGGACGCCAAAAGTGATTGGCTGGAATGTGAGGATGATGTATGATGATGTGGTAATAAGAGCGCCGCTCACTTTGGACGATCTATGGACATTATAAATGTGCATATGGGACCCTAGGTCTGAAACTATTAAAAAAGTAAACATGTGAAATATGCATCAGTTGTTTTCTCTGTTGGGGGTAAGCAAAACAATGCTATTAACTGATGGAAAAATAATGCCCTCTTCTGGTCATGGAACAGAACAGGCCTGACAAAGGAAATACAAAGTGGTACCCAGTCATTTTTCACCTGTTAACAAAGCTGCCTCTAGTACTAAAATTGCTGGAACCACAAACGCACTCAGTGTATGTCAACTCCTTAAGTAATGCCAGTCCTACTATCACCTGGCCAGACCAGTGAGACAGTTACACCCACAATCAGAAACATCAAAAACAAAAGAAAATAACATAGGGTTGCATGGTTACTGTTGTTTATACTAAAGCTTCAATTACCCAAGGAATGTTCACAGATTATAACTTCTTTTCTTTTAATCCCCCCCAGCAAAACTCAACAAGGTACAGACAGTTTGGGGCGTCAACTACAAGCCGCCAAGATCACACCTGGGAGCTGCGAGCTGCCCAGTACGGACACGGGCCTTCCCTTTAAACACTTCCCTTCATGGGCACTTTTACTGCCACAATTAAATGTTAGGGGATGGAAAGGGAGACTAAACAATGACCCACCTTTACAACTATAATGATACACTGTAAATGTGTCCAAATTATCCAAACAATTGCTTTAAAAGCAGTCTTTTCCTTTTTTTTTTTACAACTTAAGTAAACAGGACAGGTGGTGGTAGCTCAAAGCAAGTGGAAGTGGAAACTCCTCGGTCCGTTTAACTTGACTAGTACTTGTAGGCGGTGATTCATTGTAAACGGGGACGCCACAGCCATGTAAAGACGGCCTATGCCTTACAAGATGTCCTTCTGTTGCTGTGACTAAAATAGCAGCCAGAAGCCACAGGCACTTTCCCTGGATGGGCTACACCCTGCCACTCTGGCAAACCAAACACACACACACACACACACACACACACACACACACACACACACACACACACACACACACACGGCTGCAGTGGCAAAAAGGAAGTGACAGCGTGAAAGGAAAAGAGAGATGGAAGGGAGACCAAAAAATGAGGAAGTCCAACCACATACTATGGGTTGGTGACAAGCATGCAAGCTTCATTCCTCTAAGACTAATTTACACAGATCTGCGGTTTTCACTGCACAACAGCAAGAAATGAAGGCCTAAGGCTATAGGCTAAAACATCAATAAGCAACATTTGGGACCCCAGGGTTAATGTGGTTAAATGTTTGAGGTTAGTACAATAGTACATAATACTTATATTGATTTGTCCTTCTTTATTAATTATTTATTACAATGTACCTTTTTTCCCCCCCTTTTTTTTGCTGCCAGACCGACAGAACCTATAGTGTTTTCAACAGTGGGCTGAAATTGTAAAAGAATAAGAAAACAATATAGAGTATATAACTGATAAGTAGATGAAAAATAAATACATTATTATTATTAACAACAACAATATATCAGAAAAGAAAAGAATGAAGAAACAAAAGAGAAAGGAGTGGGGGAGAGGAAGAAGGAATGGACTCAACGCATCACAGTTCAATTCATGTATTATTCCTTCATATATCAAGTATAATGTTTAAAGGTGCGTTCAGACTTGGATGGTTAGAGCAGCACGACTGCATACAAAGTCAATGCAAAGACCAGAAGTTGCGCGAACGGGCGCGGCGCAACCTGCCGTGGCACAAACGGGGCGAACCGACTAACCGAGTGAATATATATATATATATATATATATATATATATATATATATATATATATATTCAGGTCTAAACGCAGCTTTGGTGCTGACATTTCACTGCCATCTGTGCCAATGGAATGTGGTGAATGTGGTCAACATGTAGTGTACACCTGTCTGGATGACTGCACAGAAAACTAACTTCTGTCCATGACAGGAGGTTGGGATAAAAATAAGAAAGAGGCGGGGGGAAAAAAGAGAAAGAGAGATAGCAAGAACGAAGGAGAGAGGAGACTGGGGTCCTATCCCCGAGAGGCAGAGCTTGTAAAGAGTTGACGAGTGAGTGCCAACAGACAGCAGTCAAATAACAACACTGCAATCAGAAACAAAGTGGGAAGGCCGCAGACTGTCTGTCCCTTACCTATGGCCACGAGGCGGCGGGTGAGCTCTATGGCCCTGGTCAGGTCCTCCATCTGGTAGACGGAGTAGCTGAGGTAGTCCAGCGTGTCGGCCTTGGTCGCCGTGCCCTCCTCCCCCTCGTCGAGCTGCCGCAGCGCCTGTTGGAACCACAGCACCGCGTGGTAGTAGTCGCCGTCGTTGTACGCAATCCGGCCCATGTCGAAGCAGTCGTCCGCCGTCAGAGTGACGTTGGAGTGGACGCCTGTGGGCGGCCAGAGACAAAACTCTAAGACTCGACTCTATTTGTGTACTCGTCAAGGCTTATTGGTCACACATGCGGCCACGGATGTGTCAAGAGTGTGACGTTTGTGTTTCACATTATACATAATGGCCTAAAATCTTGGGTGCACCCAAATGAAAAGGTTTACACACACCAGTGCAACCAAACAGAAATCTGGAGCCTACATTCTCAAAACGATTTATAGGTCCACATTTAACAGTAAACTAAATTACACGGCCTGTCCTTTGACTCGCAAAGGAAAAAAATACCTTTAGCAGAAAACGATAAGGAAAAACCTCAGAAAAGGAATCAAAGGATCACAAAAAAGCTCAAGCTCTCAATGCCTTTGTGGTTTTTAGCTTCCCCTTTTCTCCCAATTTAGTCATTTCATGCTAGTTCCCAAATATCTCCACAGCCTCTTATACACATGCAAAACACATGTTCTGTGTTCCGTCTGTGTTTGATGGCCGCCTAAATGCTTTTCCAATGGGAGTCACATGGTTTGACCAAACATTTGTGTTTGATGGCTGTGTTCTGCCCATCAAACTAAAATTGGTTTGGTCAAACCATGTGACTCCCATTGGAAATTAATTGAGGTGACACGCGCGGACACGCACGGGCATGGAATATGGGGTGTGATGATGTGCGTGATGTATGGATAAAATGTGTAGGAGTAATCTACAGAAATGTGTTTGGCAAGTCAGCCTCATGGTGGCGTTATAACAGGCCGTTATGGAAGAATTGAGGCAGAGGTTCGTCGTTGGCATCCAGGGAGTGTGTGTGCACAGTGTGGCATCGGCCGGGCCAACAGTGCCAGAGGTTAGCTGTAGCTGTACACGGACGGACGGACGGACGGACGGACGGACACACACGGACGGAGTACAAAACATACTAACTCCGACTGCCCATGCCTTCGGCTGGTGGAGACAAACAAAGTCGAAGGTTTTTGCAACGATATCGCACTTTTGTTGCAGCTACAGAACAATACAAGCTTGTTTGAGGCTTGAATGACTTTTACACCATTCAAACTTTCTGTATCACTTTACAATCATTGGCCATTCCTGAAGCAAGTAAGCAGGTGTGTGTGTGTGTGTGTGTGTGTGTGTGTGTGTGTGTGTGTGTGTGTGTGTGTGTGTGAGAGAGAGACACATGGAAAAACACAGCTCCACCCCCCCTGGTTTGAAACAAGTCACCGTTTTGTTGGCCAGCATGAGTTGGAGGAGAAAAAATAAAATAAAATAAAAAAGCTGACATTTTGTTCGCTCTACTTGTGGGCAGGTTAGGATTTGTAGAAATAATACAGTAGAGTATGTCAATATGTCATTCACACTTGTTCTCTCGCACGCGCGCGAGAGCACACACACACACACACACACACACACACACACACACACAGGACAGTGTCCGTGGCAGACACCCAGGGACATACCTGGCAGCTTTCCCTTGGAGAAGCTCTCAGAGTCCAGTTTGTACGTGTCCTGGAGTCGCATGAGTGCCTTGGCTGCACCCTTCTCGTCCTCCTCGTCTGGGAGGTACTGCTTGTGTGCAGACATGTTGGAGATAAAACCTGGAGGGACACAAGTAGAGAAAGACATTTTTTAATAAAGTACTACTTAAGCTATGACTTAATTTGCTTACAAGAAAGAAAGAAAGAAATCAAACTAGAAAAAGTGCCCCTCTGGGCACAGGTCTCCACCAGGATAATAGCGTTTCTGATGTTTGGACAAAATGTGCAGGATTAATATAAACATTTTGTCCCAATAATCTGTCGTCTGGCAATAAGAATATAATAATAATAATAATAATAATAATAATAATAATAATAAAACTTTATTTGTATAGCACCTTTCATGACATGAAATGCAGCTCAAAGTGCTTTACAGAAAAATGGAGAATAAAAGAAAAGCAAGGCAACAACATTAAGAACAAGCAGTAATGCAATACAGTGAGGACATGAATAACAAAAATAAAAAATAAAAGATAAAATATAACACATAACAGTGCATTCATAATGTTTAGTACTAGTGAATACACTGTGTACACAGTTGTACACAGATCAGTGCAGTTATAGGTGAAAACATGAATTGGCCTGTTATAGCGCCACCATGAGGCCGATTTGAAGATTGCGTGAAAAAGTGCCATTTATTCCTCTGCCTAGTGGGAATGTGCGTGCATAATTTCACGGAAATTCCACACTGTGTGGAAGATTTGGCAACTGATACGGAACTTGTGTGCACATGTATAGGACTACAAACACAGATGGACAATGATTTGACTTAGAAACACTTCCTTTCAAATGCACTGTATCCCTACCACGCACACACACACACACACACACACACACACACACACACAGACGCGTTTTTGAGCGGTGCCTAACCGCTCCATTACGTAGCTGTATGTATGTATGTATGCCCGAGCACGGAAAGCTGCCAACACGGTAACTCTGTCATTTCTCAACCGTTTCGGACGCTGGAAGGCTCGCCAGAACCGGGCCACCCGCCATGTTAAACTGATGTTAGCTGATTTGTGTGATTATATCTGCACATTTCTTACTAATGATGAGGCAATCCAGTACTCCCTCCTGAGATTCGAATTTTCCCTTTTCTGTGGAATTCCTTGACCTCACACTTCCCAGTAACTGACAACATTGACGCATCATCTTATTTTATCAGGTCATTTAGTGTACTGCTTCTCAAGTATAGTCAAAACAAGTTCCACAGCTGTTTTCGCCATGCAACATCATCCTACAAGGAAGGCAGTATAACCCATTCTGGAAGGGAACCCCTTGTGGTGTTTTAACTAAGCATTATGTTATACTTTAGCTATTTAAAAATAGCAGATCTACAAGCTCATATATTTTATCCCACACCCAGGTCCCAATTGCCTAAACTGTATGATCCTGGGTGCTACTCTCCGTCTGTCAACTGCATGTTTTTGTGAGTGTACCTACCCTAGGGGACAAACTCCACACAGAAAGCCCTTTCGCCGACCCCACCTAGGGATTGGTGCGGCGGCCATTCAGCGCCGATGACACGGAGGAGAGAACACCTCCCCCCAGCGGGAATCAAACCCAGGACCTACAGACTGTGCCACATGTGGCCATACAAAACATTTCTTAACCATAAAAATAACCTGTTCCCTCATGGGGACCCCGAAAGAGGTCAACAGAAACAGAGGGGTTTTAACTATTAAAAAGGCCCCTTTCGAAACAAAGAGTTACATATTGTATGAAAAACATTGCATACCGGTAAAACTAATTTCAAACAGAAAAACCCCAGCAAAGCGGTCTGATGGTGACCAGTCCAGGGGACACAATAATTCAGATCTGGAAAGTGGGGCCAGCCCGTTTAGTGTTTTACAAGTGATTACGTTTTAAAATCAATTCCACCGTAAATGGGTGACAGGTTAAGTCCTGTTTTCCATACCGTCAGAAGGGTCCTGGAGTACCAGGGTCTCCAGTTCAGTCCACTCCGTGTTGAGTCTCTTCATCAGCTTGTATGCGTTGACAGGATGTCCCAGGAAACCCTCTGGGTCTGAAGTGGACACTTTGGTCAGGGTGTCCAGTCTGTTGGCCCATCTGAGAGAGAGGACATGACTTTATATTAGTTTGGTCAGGGTGTCCAGTCTGTTGGCCCAACTGAGAGAGAGGACATGACTTTATATTCGTTGTCTGAGCTCATAATGACTGAATATAGTTTTTTTTTTTAGGAATTCCACAATATAATGTAGGCCTACTTGCTCAATTATTAGGGAAAACCAAATAATCAACAGCAACTACAAACATACTTAAAAAGGGGGAGAGGCCAGGAAAGAGAAGCTAAAGAAATGAAGCAGGACATTCATTACTTTCAGGTGCATTATTATGCGTGATAACCATACCGATTCCCTCGTAGCTGTGACTTAATACCTCTATTAAAACAGTTCAAGAGCCATAAACGACAAGACGTCTAATTGCCAATTATGGACCGGATGCCACGGACGACAAGAAGTGCTCCCTCATTTTTATTTTTATTATTTTTAATCCATATCTAATCTGGTGTACAGGTGATGACATGCAAATTACATGCATAATATAATTACAATTTATTTCTTTTTTTATAATTGGAGAATTGGCACCCAAAGCCTAAACTGGTGACCACTAAAGACACTCATTGACAGAAGGACTGATAGTATCTTTGATAGGAGAAAAAAAGCCCAACTTTTCCATTTCTAATCTTTCCGTTTCATTAACACAAGGCTGCTGTAATTTATACCTCATACTTTAAATGCTTAATATGAGGTATAAAATACAGCAGCCTTGTGTTCATAAAACAGAAAGATTGGGTATTGGGTAAGACTGACATTATGTATCTTTCAGGACCTTTCACTGCTTTGTCTCAAACATTACTCAATGGCTCTGGTCTCAGCCACCGCAGCGGATATTTTGACATTCCGTATTTATTTATTTTTTATGTTACCACTACTGTTGGAGCAGCCATAAACTACACAGGTTCATCTCGATGTTCTGGACATCTTTGTAATGTTAGTGTTAGTAAAAAAGCAGGTAAAAGAGTAAAGTTTGAGGCAAACTAACATCAGTCACTCTGCCGTTCACTGTAGTGGAAGAGATGCGCCTGGTGAGGGTTTAAACCCCGCAGCTACGTCGAGTCCGCCTACAGGAAATACGTATAGGCTGCGACCATGAAACCGCTACGGAATTGGTCTATAGACAAAGACTACAAGGCAAACAATATTCAATTACAATTAAATTGTGATCTCGTCTTTCTGGAAACATTTGTCCACTGCTTTGCTGTGGTTCTTAGTTATGAAAAACATATGCATTTGTAAAAATGTATTTTTAGTTATAGTTATTCTATTTATAGTGACTCATAGGAATAGACTATGTGATAACCGGGTATAGTCTGGTGACCACCGGAGAGACGGGTGAGCAGTATGTGTTAGCGCCCCAGCCTGTGTCCTCCGTGAGGAGGAAGCTCAATAAACCTCGGTGAGGCCTTTAGGAGGGCCATTATAATCCACCACTCCTGAATCAAGTGCCTGGTGACTGTGTGTGTGCGTGTAGGTAGGTAGGATTGGCTGTCAATCAAACAGCCGGTATATTGTGTATTGGTTGGTTGGTTAGTTAATTGGTCCAGTTGTATTGGTTGGTTGGTTGGTTGGTCGTTGGTGTATTGTGTATTGGTTGGTTGGTTGGTCTATTGTCCTGTTTGTCCAATAATAGTTTAAATGCATTTCTGTTAAGTTTATTTTAGTTGCATAGTAGTTCTATTATAGTTATTACAGTTGTTTGCACTGGTGCACCTAACCTTTTCATACGGGTGCATACATAGACCTACCTGTACTAAATGTAAGGTGCACTGGTGCAAACCAATGAAACATTTTAGTTACACTGGACAGATTTTTGCGTGGAGCCCAGGTTCCGAGTACAGAGAGACTCTCTTAGGGCGTTTGTACAGTACCTCTTGACGGCAGCCAGCTTGGTCTCCTCAGCTTTGATGTACTCCTTCAGAGACTTAACGAGCTCTTTCTCTGTGTAGATCAGATCTGTCATCTGGCCTGAGAGAGGGAGAAACAGTGACAGAGGGAGAAATGAGTACGGTGCGACCAACTTGACACTGAAGACACTGAAGAACTCATGCACCTAAAAAAAAAAGGTAATGTGTTCTGGTTTGTTAATCTATACTTTTTGATAGAATCAGTGATATGAAATAATTTAAAGACAAAATATGTCGAGTATTGTTTGTATCATGTATGTACGGATCCCAAAACCACATTGGGATTTCTGCACAATTTAAGTTGCTCTGCATTAAAGCATTAGTTGAAAGCTGCATGTTGTTTTATAGTGTTCATAATCCAACAAGTGAGAGAATTAATTGACCGCCATAGTTCTGAGAGAATGCTTCATGTGGCAGTGGCTCATTCCTTTGGTACCATCATGGCCCGTAAAATGGATTTATGGGTATGAACATTTCCATACCAAAGATTCTCTTTGAGTAACAGCGTTCTGTTCTAAACCTCTTTGTACTGGGCTGTATAGTATTTATTTATTTTTATTTAAATTTTATCCCATGATTTTTGAACCCATTTTTTCAACCAGTGTCAATTATCTAATGTAATCCTGGGCGCTACACTTCCTCTGCCAACCTGGGGGGCATGAGGAGTCCAAGCTGCTTCTTTTCACCTGACAGGGGAGGGTTTCCCCGGCCGGACGTAGCGTGTGGAAGGAACACGTTATTCCGACCAGTTCCTTTCCCCTCCATCAGGTGCCCCGGCTGGCCAGGGGGAGGCAGTTTAGAGACCAGGATTACTGCATGTATTTTGTGAGAGTACCTACCCTAGAACGGTTTCTAAATAAATAACTCACGCCACATGCTGCGTCTCTGCGTCACGATTTTGTAACCCATATTTCACCCCCGTGTCAATTATATAATGTGATCCTGGGCTCTACACACCCTCTGCCAACCTGGGGAGAGCAACGGACTTGAACTCATGCTTCCTTCATGCATGAGTGTCCAAGTTGCTCCTTTACACCTGACAGGGGATTCCCTGTTTGGACGTAGCCCGTGGAAGGAACACGTTATTACAACCAGTTCCTTTCCCCTCCATCAGGCACCCCGGCTGGCCAGGGGGAGGTAGTTTAGAGACCAGGATTACTGCATGTTTTTTGTGAGGGTACCTACCCTAGGGGACACGGGGAGAACATGCAAACTCCACACAGAAAGGCCCTTTCGCCAACCCCGCCTCGGGTATGGGCACTGATGACGCGGTAGGAGAGAACACGCCCCCCCAGCACCAACAGCGTCCCCAGCGGGAATCGAACCCAGGACCTTCTAGCTGTGAGGTGGCAGCACTACCGTGCCCCAAGACTGTATAGTATTTCACTGTGAGGACATAGTCTGGAGCCTTTGAAGCGAGTAGGTTACTGCTGACGCAGTAGTGGTGTAAACAATGCCATGGAAACACGGTGGTCACCACGGAGAAAGCACAATCACACACATAGGAGGCCTTAAGTATGTTTCACCAGTTTCAATTGAAACGGGCCTCCACCCTCAGGGGGGGGGGGGGGGGGGGGGGGACTCCACCCTCAGGGGGGGGGGGCTCCACCCTCAGGGGGGGGGGGGGGGGGGGGGACTCCACCCTCAGGGGGGCTCCAAGCTCCAACTGAACGTCAGGCGTCAGTCAACCCCTGCCACTCTCTCGCTCACTCACTGCCTTGCTCTCTCCCACAATGTTAATGGTAATGTTAAACCTATTTTATGTTAATAACCTGGTAAAATGTGCGGCATTGAGAGGTAAAGGGGAGACACTTTAATTGTAAAGGGACGACAGGATGAGGAGAGGTGTTGCTGTTGCTAATTGTCGAGAGTAATGGCTGCGTGTAATATGGAACAGTCAAACTATTTGTATCAATACGGCTATATCAACAAAATAATTATGTCATAGGTATATGGGGGCCTCATATTTGATCTTGAAACGGGCCTCCAGATTCCTAAGGCCGCCCTTGATCACACAGCACTGTGTTCTTTTACACACAGTGCCGTAGTCAAACACAATGCTTTTATAGCGATAGTGTCAGCCAACAGGAGGCAGGCTGCTGAGGCTAGTGTGATACTTGTTCTAAAAGAAACGTTTGTGCAACTGGATAGCGTTGGTTCCACAGCAGGACTTATTAAGATATTAGATATAAAGTAAGCATAAAATGCAATGAAACTTGTTATGATGGTGCTCTACAAATACGTAATATTTCTTCTGTGACGGCTACAGAGAGAAGACAGCTTGTATGAGAACTTGGCTAAGGGAGCCAAGTTCACATTCTACAGGGATTCTTTGGTTTTGAAAAGTCCAGACAGGTCCTCCCTCTGAAACCTCAGTCTGGTCAACAAAAGACAGTAGTGCATTCTTAAATTCAGACTTCTCCTATGATATAAATATCCTTTTTGTGTCCACACATTCTGCACAGAACTGGCCATTCAGTAGTACTATACGATTTGGGTTTAAACAGGCCAACTGGCATTATCCATTATCCTACACACTGAGAGAGGCCTACCTATGGAGGTGAAGACCTCTGCCTGTACAGTCCAGCTGCAGCAGCAGAGCACAGCCCAGGAGATGAGAGACAAGCACCTCCTCATTCTGCTTCCTGTGATCACCTGTAATTAGACACAGCCACATGAGGGTGATGAGGCCACAAACAAAGCGACAAAGGACAATGCTCCGGACAATGCTCCTTGCATAGCCAGCATTCATCCTTCATATTGCCCGTGGCAGATTAAGTCTGGCCCCTCTCAATTGTGGGGGGACTTCACAGCCGAAGTGGTGACGAGCCAACCAGATTTGTCTGGAATCAGGCTATAACCAATCAGAAATTAAATGCATTTTTAAGTGTTAACATTAAAGGACCACTTCACCACTTTTCAACCTGGTCCTCACAAATAATCATGAAAAAAATGGCGCAATTTTTTTCTACCGAGTCTGTGTCTCATAGGAGGGCTGTGGGCAGTTCAGAAACCGTCTTCCAGTGACATCATCGATGGGGAATACAAGCTAATAGATACTGCAGGGTTACTAGTCCTGAAAATGGAAGCCATATCATTCTCACGATAATGAAAATCTAAACATTTTTGTAAAAAGATCTTGTTTAAAAAGAATCTGCCTAATGATGTCACTGGAAGACAGTTTCTAAACTGCAGACAGCCCTCCTATGAGACACAGGACAGAAATCGTGCCATTTTATCATGATTATTAGTGAGGACCTATTATGAAGATAGGTTGAAAAGTGGTGGTGAAGTGGTCCTTTAAAAAGTAGGAGTTATTTAAAATAACTCATTCTGATTATTTTTATTTTATTATTTGCAGCATTTATGTTAATATTTCCAATAGTAACATTGAGAGAGAGAGAGAGAGAGAGAGAGAGAGAGAGAGAGAGAGAGAGAGAGAGAACATGCAGCAAAGAGCCTCAGATTGTATGGCCGTTGTAAGTCGTTGTTGACGGAAATTGTTCCATATTCTGGTCGTATGACTTTTGATGCACACTTTATTTAGTCTAGCAGGCTATACTGCTCACATATACTGCATCTTCAATCATACAACCACACTTACAAATACCAAACAGGCAAGCTTCTGGATGATGATGCATTTCCTCGCGGAATTAACAGACATTGTAAAGACGTGGGCATGCCGTTTCATAGTTTCCACTGAGCTCCGTCTAAATGGGTCATTAGTGGACTGAGACACTTTGTCTCAATAACATCAAGGCGTTGATTGTTACAGAAAAAGAACAAAGAGGGGACAAATGCACTGAGGGAGTCACAAACTAGTCTGTCAACGTTATCCAGTTTAATGAGCACCACTGTGGGATGTGCACCGTCACTGTGCATGCTTCATACTGTCACAAGCTCCTGTGGTGGTATTTGTATGTCATGTCATTGTCCCGTCCTTCCTTCCTTCCTTCTACACTGTAAAGTGTAAAGCTCTTTCAACCTGGTGAATCCTTCCCCTCTCTTCTCTCTTTCTTCGGAAATCCTTTTGGACCAAAAGGCCTGACTGCACCTTGTGCTGTTGGCATTTTTATATTGTCTAATAAAATAGTCAATCATTATTTTACATTATAATTATTGTGATATTATAAGACAAAATGTATCTCTATTGATCCTTTGACTAAACTAAAGGTCAGATCCGATTCACAATGATGCGTCATCAATCTTGGTTTATTTTTTACTTATACAGCATTTATTTTTATTTTTTTGAGGAAGCACAAACATGTTTATGTGGCAACACACAGACAGATATTAATTGGGATTTGGGAGTGCTGTCCAGTGTTCCCTGATTCAATGCAGCATTTATTAGAGCCATCAGAACTGTCAAGAGTCCAATACACATGTTGCCACGTTGCCTGGGCCAGCCCTCGGTTTCTTAAATCATTTTTTTCTAGTGTGAAAAAGATACTGGCTACATAAATAATGGATTTTCACAATGACAAGAGCTCCATAAATAGCAGACAAGACAGAGCTCCATAAATAGCGGACAGACAGTGAAATCATCACATGGCAGCTATCCAACACTCTTGGACCACTAGCTGGGATCCATCTGTTGTTCCTCATATCTGTTATTTAAGATGAATTGAAGCAGCGGCTGCATCGTTTTCGTTTTGCTTCCACAAAACCTCAGTTCACCTTCTGCAGAAGAATGAAAGGATCTGACAACGGTTCTCAAGCGCAACTTCGCAGATTCCTTTCCTGAATCCTATTGTACTAGTAGTAGCCTATGTAAAACAAGAGCTTTTTTTTACCTTGTTTTATGTAGGCTGGCATTGATTTTCCAGCACCATTAAGAGAAGAGTGTTATTTTTTTTTCTTTAATGACTGGGGGGGACGGGGGGACACACACGACACACTACACCACTAGTTCTCAAATTGGGGTCCCCAGGGATTCTTGAAGGGGTTACAGGGGTCCCCCAGCATAACTGATTAATATATAACCAAAATCAGTTTAACTATTATTGTATACTTTGGCTATTCAAAAATAGCAGATCTACAAGTATTTGATTGATGGAACAATCACTAAGCATATAATCAATAGCCATGTTAACTACCGTAGATTTCACTAGGATATCCTTGTATCCATGCCTGAGGGAAAAGGGGAGAAATCGTTGTGGATTTAGGTGTGAAACAGGCTAGCATTCCTTGACTTTCACTACAGTGTCTCTAAATCCAACTATGTTTTACCGCATCATTCCTCAATGATTGCTGCTTACTGTTGCTCGTCTTTCTTAAGCACACACGACAACACGCACACATCACCAAACATCTGTTATTACGTTAATGATACAGTCACAAGGCTTTGCTCGAGTTGGGAAAGAATAAGATATGATTTATGCGACAGCTGCTGACAAAACATTACCTGACTTTCTATAAACCAAAAACGTACTGCGATACGTTTGTGCTATTACGAGAATGGGAACCTCTCCAAGGAATCCACTTAGTAGGTTCTGACAATACATGTTATTTGCTAACGATCTGTTAAGGGAACATGCGAGACACAGCGATAGGCTTCCAAGAGGCAGATATCCATCATGGGTCATAGTGTAATCTGTGTCCACAGGGAGGGGCGGAGGATGAGATAGAGACAGTTGTGGTAAACATTACAAGTAGAGTCCAACACGTATCCCCATCTCCATCCTGTGTGGCCTGTCAGAACAGAATGGAGCCGAAAGGAATGCATTAATGAAATGGGACAGAATGGAACGGTATGAAAAAATAGCAGATCTTCGCTATTTCGTCAGACCACAAAGTATTATGTAATGTAGGGCTTACAGTAAGTGGTTAAATATTAAACATACGAATATTAGTTGCGGTGGAGCGTTCCTTCATTTATATTAGTTTCCTTAGAGGCGAGACTATGTCCTCCCTGACCCCAAGTTCAACAGTTGAATGCCTACCCCCAAGTTCAACAGTTGAATGCCTACTTGCGTGTGTAATATGTGCGCTCGTAATGTTTTCCAGTTTGACTTGGTGCAGAATAAAATGTATCACCGTTCTCCGATTTCACACAGCAGCATTGTGGAGAGGACCAGACTACTACTAACCCAAATAGCCTTTACCTACAGCGGCATGTGGATGTTAAATGGCTTACAAGTTATAGAAAGTCAGTGTGAATTCAAACCTTTCCATGGCATACATACCAAGACCTACCAACCAAAACCCTAAAGCCTACTTTTTTCTTTCTTTTTGGAGATTATTTTTTCTTTGGTCTTATCCCGTAATAAGGATGACAATGGAAACAAGCCTTTAGACTATTTGTGCTTTTATCCTTTTGAATAAATGTTCAATAAAGTGCTCCATCATTTAAAACTAGCATTTCCTCTGACTCTCACATTCCTATATATTTTATTTTTGTATCATTTACAACAACAAATATCACATATCTTGCAGAGTCTTCAAGATGTCAAGCAGGCATGGTCTTACTGTACAATGTAGTCAGACCATGCCTGCTTGAATCTGGCACACTTGTGACTTGCACATGGACTGGATGTACGTACAGTAGACTGAATTAGACAGGTGCCTGTGAAAGATAACTGTTGTGAGACTCATTCATCGTTGTCATACTCATTGTTTAACCCATTTAGACCTGACGTCGAAGATTTAAAAATGTATTTTTTCTGAAAAACCTCATGTTTCTATATCAGTGTGGTTCTCAATATGTCAAGGACCCCAAAAATTATATGTGATATGCCGCCGACCCCCATCTGAAAATATGTTGTTCCAGGGACCCCCCAGAAGCAAAGATTTTAGTTAAAATTTGAAACTCTGAAAGAATATATATATATATATATTCAAAGATTTGAGGCACATTTTCACGATTTTTCAAAAAAAAAAGCAGACCTACAAGCTCATAGTGCGGCACTCATGCCACGCTATGAGCTTGTAGATCTGTTATTTTCCAATAGCTAAAGTATAACATAATGCTTGAAACACCAAAATGGATTAAAGACTCTACATAGTACATATCCATATTATACTGTATACCTGGTATCAGTCAGGCTCTGTATCTTACACGGTGGATGGATATGCTCTACTACAGTACTGCCCAATTCAAGTTCTTTCCCTGTCACACAGCCAGGCCAGTGGAATTAGTTTCAGCACTGATGAACAATGCGCCACATGCAATAGGACACAGATGGGAGTACATGGGAGTACAAGTGAAAAGACACACAATGGACAGCACTATGCAAATGGGTAAACGCAACCATTCATCTTGAATTAATTAAGGAAGGCCAAACCTCTCTCCCGTGGACATTAGTGAACCATATCATGTAGCATTAACAATAAAGCTACTGCCAAGATTGTTGTTGCAGGCTCTCTTCTAGCATTAGATTACATTCCTGGATTTCACAACCATTTCCGACGTCCTGATGCTTGCCTGGCACCGCACATCCATGACCAATACAGCAGACGGCTAATGATGACTAATTACAAAACATTTCTCAGTGTGTGCCACCGCATCGCCCGTTAATTTTTTCCAGCTCTCCAATAAAACAGATCACAACCTTTCCTATAAAAGTGAATCCAGGCCCAGTGTTTTTGCAGTTGACTTTTCCTACTCTCTATAATTAAGTCTTCTGTCTGCCCATCTCGTGCCTTGTAGACCAGACCCAAATTAACGACATGGATGGGATGGGACAGCAGAAAACCAACCTACCCTATATTACTCCCTGGCTTTGACCATACTGCCAGGACCCACGGTTAGCGGTAACGGTTTATATTAAGCATTAAGCCCACGTTTTCACAGGAAATGATTACTCAGCGGGTTTAATCTCCACCAGCTGCGCTGGCCGGTTGCCTGTTGCTCGGTTCGGCTGGACCCAGTCGACAGGGGCTAACCCGGAGGGACAGAGGTCAAAAGACTCGGTCAGTGCCATCCCATTAAGTTGTTAAAAACGTGAGCATGTAGGTTATACAGTACAGTGCATTCAAAAACAGAATGTTATGCTAAATCTAAGTCTGGGGTAATTGGGAACTCAAATAAACCGTTTGTTAGTCCACAGTTTTGGAAGTGGATGTAGCGCTAAATCTGATAATTTGCAGTGCTTGTTATTCTACCCGTTTGACCGTGATTTCATAGTCATACTGTAACACAAACTCTGACACACCTACAGTACACATAGCCCTAGGCTACAAAGCCTGTTGGAACATTTTTTCCCCCTGCACAGTTCATGTGTGTCATAAGCAGGTTGACTTATGTTCTCAATATGTAAATCATTTATTTTAAATACCTTGAGGCATAAGTAATTGTGAGGCAATAGAACGGTTTCTTTTTTTCCCCCTAAATGTTTTATCCCACGATTTTGTAACCCATATTTCACCCCCGTGTCAATTATATATTAATGTGATCCTGGGCTCTACACACCCTCTGCCAACCTGGGGAGAGCAACGGACTTGAACTCATGCTTCCTTCATGCATGAGTGTCCAAGCTGCTCCTTTACACCTGACAGGGGATGGGGGATTCCCTGTTTGGACGTAGCGCGTGGAAGGAACACGTTATTACAACCAGTTCCTTTCCCCTCCATCAGGTGCCCCGGCTGGCCAGGGGGAGGCAGTTTAGAGACCAGGATTACTGCATGTTTTACCCTAGAACGGTTTCTAAATAAATAACTCACCCCACATGCTGCGTCTCTTCAAAAGTCATTAATATAAGATTGGAGAGGTCATATCTGATTAGAAAAATATGACCCATTTGCAGACTGATAGCCTAAGAAGCCACATGGCAAAAATGCTACTGCAAAGTCAGCAATGTCTTCATTTTCAATGAGCGAGACAATCTCCCTTATTTAGGCTATTAACTGACTCCCTGTGTGAATTAACAATAACCCTTCATTCACTGTTTTAATGACGATAGTTATTTTAGTCACAGTAACATGATGGGGCACAATGTTGCTGGAAGGCAGTGGAAGCTATACCCTAGTAGTGAACGCTCTTTAACCATGACAGCATATCCTATATTACTTGAAAGCAATGATGCACTTTATGCACAAGTTACTTTACTTGTAATTCTGTATTGCCCATTAAAACGCTGATAAACTACATAGATGCACCTTTTACATTGTTTCATGTACACTGTATGTATGTTTGAAATGGATGAAATGTAGCATCTTTACGTTCCATTTGGTTGTAATGTTCATGAATATGCTTGTCCCATCGAAATAAATGAATAAAGTAAAGTAAAGTTAACCTGACCATTAAGATTTTATATTTACTTAAACCCCTGTGCTGAGGCCCAGGCGGTGGCGTAACCGTCTGGGCACCGCAGGTTCGACTCCCGAGCCCGACACGGCCTTTACTGCATGTCTTCCCCCATCTCTCCCGTTTCCTGTCAGCCTACTGTCTGTCCCTTCAAAAAACCAATAAAAGGCATAAGCCGCAAAGAAATATCTTTAAAAAAAGACCCTGTGCTGTGATGATTGTCTACCAGTTCACAGGTAAAACTATGAAAACACACTTGTGTGCACTGTGGGCGTATTGCTTCATGATTTAATCCCCCTCCCCCACCCCCACCACCTCTGGGGTCCTGTACCTTCACTGAAGTTCACTCTCTCTGCTCCAACAGCATTTTTAACATATTTTGGCTGGGTATCCGGAGAACTTGCCAGTTTACCAACTCGCCGCGATTTAGTGCATTTTAGTTTTACTTCAACTTCATTTAAATTGCAATGAATTGAGAGAGAGAGGATAGTTGTTTAGAGACACTAGAGAAAGTAGGAATGCTAAAAGTCTAAACACCATGCCTGACTCTACATTCCCAGAGAGAAACATACAGTGATAAGCCTTAGTATGGATTAGGAATGGGGTTCATAATTTTTAACATAATGTTCCTAAAACAACATCAGACACGAGAGGAGAGAACGCAACTGAATTTTGAAACTAAACCAAGAGTGTTTTTTTTTGCAGGTATGCAATAACAAAAATTAAAGGGACATTACAGACATTAAGACAATGAATACCTACAGTATATAGTACACCATGGACACTAAAATGTGACAGATAGTATGAATATCATTGCATGAACGCTAGCGGTCAATGAAAAGCTGTATAGCTGACCATAGGAACTGGAGTTCCTAATGGTGTGTAAAATGTGTGTAAATCTTTGTATTTTATATATTTATTTTTTGAATAAGCGAAGATTTTAACTCAAATCTTTGCTTCTTCGGGTCTCTGTCTGGAACAAAACATTTTGAGAAGAGATGGGGGGTCGGAGGCCAGCTTTTGGGGGTCCTAGACATGGAAATGATTGAGAACCACTGATAAAGCAACACAAGTGTTTCATAAAACTGCTTGGCATTTAGAAGACATCTGTAGAATTGGCTTCAGGTCTGCTAGGGGGTAGTTTTGACTTTTGACGTGGCAGGCAGATTGAGGTTGCATCACTGGCTGTCTGTCATCTTGCACAGAGCTGCTAGCCATGCTTCACCTCAGCATGTCTTAAAGACATCAATAACCACAGGGTGTGGGTATTTAGTTATTGCAGGCCATTCTTTAACATGAGGAGAGACAGACAGGCCAGGTCTCTGGTTCGTAACACACATGCCTTAGCTTACACAAGCATGTGCATGCGTCACATGCACACAAACTACTGGTGGTGCACATGTACTGTAATATGTACTGTATATGTGCAACACATATGCTGCACAGACAAGACCATCAAAGGCTGTGAAAACGGGAACATTTTTATAGCCACACCAAAAAGAAAGAATTGATAAACATGACCAAATTTAGCTTTATTTGAAATTCTGCAACGTATACCCTAGTGGATAATGTAGATAGAAAAGGGAGAGGGATTTACATTTATTTACATGTAGTGGGCTCCAAAAGACAGAAAATGTGTTATTCTGAGAACACCTGCCATGTATGTTCCCTCAAGTCACGGCAGAGAACGTCTGCCCAGTAGAATCCTGATCACTGCAGAGAACATCTGCCCAGTAGAATCCTGATCACTGCAGAGAACATCTGCCCAGTAGAATCCTGATCACTGCAGAGAACATCTGCCCAGTAGAATCCTGATCACTGCAGAGAACATCTGCTCAGAATCCTGATCACTGCAGAGAACATCTGCCCAGTAGAATCCTGATCACTGCAGAGAACATCTGCTCAGAATCCTGATCACTGCAGAGAACATCTGCCCAGTAGAATCCTGAACACTGCAGAGAACATCTGCCCAGTAGAATCCTGAACACTGCAGAGAACATCTGCCCAGTAGAATCCTGATCACTGCAGAGAACATCTGCTCAGAATCCTGATCACTGCAGAGAACATCTGCTCAGAATCCTGATCACTACTGATAAAACATGCCAGTCCAATCCCTTCTGAGAAAAGAAAACCTGTCACCTGCCCTGACGTCCAATCACTGCTGAGAACAGTACCTTCCCTGACGTCTAGCATCGTCCCCAGCCTTTACTCGTCCCCGACATCCAACCAATGCTCAGAACACCTGCTGCAACCTATCACTGGTGATTGGAAATGCCTCCAAGGCTCCGATACGATACAGGCTAGAATGCTGGATCGGGGATGGGTGAGAAGTGAAAGCTCTATTATGCAATGTGCACTGATCCAGTCAGTGCACATGATTTCAGTTTCACCCAGTTGGTGGCTGCTCTGCTAATGTGCACTCAAGAGTGCTGTTGCTGTTGGGGGTTACAATCAGGGGGGCAGTCAAACAGATATTTTGTGAAGCCACTGAGGAAATGGATTTCCTGAAAGTTCATATAATGGTCTGTTGTGGCGCTGTCATTGGGCCCAAAAAAACCCATATCCCCATAGAAGTCCATGTATTTGGGCCCAACTTCACCGTCCTAGACTGTATTACCTTAATAAACATGGTCATGAATACTTTCTGCTTCCAGTCACTAGTTTAAAGTCTCATTTCTAATGTCATAATATTCTTTTTGGAAAATGATGGTCCCATTTATTAAAAAAATTACCATAAAGTCGCGTATGTTCTGAGGGGCGTGGCTACCGTTACAGTCTATGATCGGGATTCCCCACCCACTCGAGTCAAAATAAAAACCAACTAAGAAGAAGGGGGGAAGTCCCGCCTCGTTGTCTGGGCCAGCCAATGGGCCAGCTGGGCCCAAACGGATCTAGAAAGATGGCGATGTACAATTCAAGGACTGACAGGCTTCATTTTACGTTCACGTTAGACCCGGGGAACGCTTTGTCCATATTTTTTACAGTCTATGGTTACAATATGTGTCTTGCTCAGGGACACTTCGGCACGCACACAGTGTAGGCTATGGGTGAGCCAGGTGGCAAGGCAAACCCAAACCAGTGACTTTGTTTTGGTTATCAGACAGACACTGGCCTCTCACTCTATACACACACACTAAAAGCTATGGCCATGCATGCACCCCAACTGTTTACTGCAGATGAATGCTCTTAAGAATTCTGTCTTTCTTTGTATATGCTTCTATGACACCAAGTATCAATAAAGCCTTTGAAAATATGTGTTCCACTCCACAGTAAATATCAGAAGGAATGAGTATGCCTCATGACTTATTCCTTTTAAAACACTAAATGCAATTAGGTATTAATTAAGTCTAAAGGAAAAAAGTATGAATGAATGAATCTTGTAAAAGTATTACTACACCATATAGATAAGATAAGCGTTTTCAAAATGTTATAAATGCCAAGAAACAACACCGAGACGAGGGTCTAGTAGTCTAGAGTAGATTAATCAGAGTACACATCTGCTCAATTTATCCCCATCTGGAGGACTACAATAGCTCTCACGGTGACGTCAGCCCAAGACGGACGCTTCTAGAAGTACTGGAACTAGGACTTTCTCTAGAACCTACTGACTGGAGACGAAATCACTGGAAACGCAGGAGTAGCTGGTCTGGTCAATGATTCTCAGCAGAAAATAGACTTTTTATGTCATATTTCGCTGTAGGAACAATGCTAAATGATATAGTCAGTAGTAGTCGCACCGTTACAAAAGTTCACTCATGCACTTTCAAAACTTTCCCTTTTCGCGGCGTTACAATATCACCAATCTATACCTGAACGATACGTTGCAACAAGCGATCGAGCAATAATATGAAATCATAATGACGGGAGCACCGCTAGACTACAGAATCTCGTGTTTACCGTTTATTTTCCACAATAAAGCCATAATAATCTACATCAAAGTAATCAACACCTCAGCTATACCTACAATATGTAGTGGACCTTGTTGATATTGACAACCTTTCCAGCATGTTTTCACGACAACAGCTCAGTCAGCATGCATGCATGTGGCCACTTCTGACGTTATACTGTTAAATGGTGCCATGACAGTCCAGACTTACCTTTATTTTCTTGTTTCAGAACGATTAACTTCACACCTAAACGCTGTCCAAAAATATAGTCGACTCCTTGGGGTTAAAGGAATAGAAGACACGCTCCTCAGTCTCCCCCTGCCACGTACAGAACCTCCTCTTATGTTAGTCAGTCGCCAGTCGAGAATAAATAACCCAGTTCGTCTAATAGATGCGCAGCAACATTCCTTAGCTGCCTACTGCACCAATCATCCTGGAAAAATATGGACATTGTTGGACATTCTTTTGGTATATTGTAGGTCTTTACCAATAGTTACAAAATATAGGCTACGTATTTTGGCTATAGCCATACAAAAAATGTCAGCTGCCCTATATTTGCTGCTGTAACTTTGGCTGCTAGAAAACCAAGAAAAACAGCACTGTTGTGACTAAAGTAGTTCATTGGACGAAGCCCTTGCCCCGTGAGTATAGGGTAGGTGGACTTACAGCCACGGTGTACAGACAGAGCATGGTGAATGCATTAGATGAAAAGTTCAAATATTTTATGCAGCCGTTTATAGTAACTACGGTAATACTATTCATGCTTCCCTGCACGTTTACATTTTGGTCCAAGAAGGCTGGATGGGCTGGAGTCAGTGGAGTGAGTCAGTGGAGTGAGTCAGTGGAGTGAGTGAGTGAGTGAGTGAGTGAGTGAGTCAGTGGAGTGAGTGAGTGAGTGAGTGAGTGAGTGAGTGAGTGGAGTGGAGTGAGTGAGTGAGTGAGTGAGTGAGTGAGAGAGTGAGTGTGTGTGTGTGTGTGTGTGTGTGTGTGTGTGTGTGTGTGTGTGTGTGTGTGTGTGTGTGTGTGTGTGTGCGGTGCTGTGCGTGTGGTAGTGGCAGTGCTGTATGTTGTGGATGTGCAACAGTGCAACCTACACCAGCAGGAGGAAACAGCTTTAGGCTAAATACATTTACAGTTATTCTATACCAGATTTACCAGTGTTTATGTTTTTATGTGGAGTGGAGTGTGTGTGTGTGTGTGTGTGTGTGTGCGTGTGTGTGTGTGTGCGTGCGTGTGTGTGTGTGCGTCCGTTGAAAAAGCAAGGGATGTCCTCACACTGAATTGTAGCTCCCAGGAAAATTCTTTTGATTACAACATTTCGACCAGCTGTGGTCTTCATCAGGTATCTTACCAGCTGATCTCCGGCAGGTGCCACATTTTGCATGCACACTCCCTGGATGCCAAAGATGAACCTCTGCCCCAAATCTTCCAGAACGGCCTGATATAGCGCCACCAGGTGGCCGACTTTTGAAAAACAAAATTTTTGATATTACTTAAGTAATCCCGCAAATCGTTACACACTGTCTATAGTCATGTGTTATATTCTTGTGTCATATTCCATCCTAATTGGCTGGATTGGCCCGTTTTGAACAAAATCATGAACGCAGCGTGCAATTTACGTGACTATCAGCGTAGAAGAGGCATATCTATTTGGATTTATGGTTACAGGATTTCTGCTGATTGGGCTGTGCATTGGTGTACCGAAGAATTGGAAAAATGGCAACGCTGAACGGAGCCCCTATGCTGCCTGCCATGGCCGAGCTGGGCAGGGCACTTGGGGAGATGCATCAGAAGATGGACACGATCTTGGAACAGGCCAGCGCACTGCAGATGCATCAGAAGACGGACACGATCTTGGAACAGGTCAGCTCCCCGAGAGCCATGACGGACAGAGACAGAGAGCCATAACGGACATAGAGGAGAAATAGCCATATTGCTATCCCTCGCTCTAAACATGAATCTGGATTCCCCCCAATTGACAATCTCCACAGGAAGAGACAGCGCAAGAAAGGATCCTCTGCCCAAATAATAAAGAACCTTGATCTTTCACAGACTTTCCTACTAGGCTGAGGAATATATCCCACCCTTTTCACATTGGCCTGAAAGAGGTCACCAACAGGTGTATTGGTGTAAAACACATTTTTGGAAAGAAATGCCTCAAATCATCCAATTGCCACCCAAGGTGTATAAGAAGAAATGGCACCCTTTTCACATTGGCCTATTATAGCGCCACCAGGACTAGGAGGCCACAACCTGACGTGGCCTGGTGGAGGGAGACCTGTGCCCTGAGGGGGCAAAAAGACCAAATAGCCAAAAAAGAAGAAGAAAACAGGGCTCATCCTCCTACTGTGTGGTGTGCGTGTGTGCGTGCGTGTGTGTGCGTGTGCGTAGTGGGGGGGGGGGGGGGGATTGCAATATGTATTTATTTGTCTCACGTGTTGTACTGTGACATCACCTGTTATTTTCATTTTGTTGTGTGGACATACTGTACAAGACAGACAATGGGGAAAGCTTTTCAGGGAATCTGGCCGAAGCGGCCGACGCATGGGTGGAGCTTCATTTCCATCCACCAGCTGTCTAAAAACCCGGAAGAGACCTCCTTGGGCCGCACATGGAAGTTCAGGTCTGCTTACGGCTAGTCTAGGTGAGCTTAAATGAACTAACTCTGCAAGCTACATATCATTACATTTATTTTCTGTATTTTAAAAATACAGAAAATATGTATTTTCTGTATTTTACAATTTATTTAGTAAAATAGTTGCCCATCTCTGACAACGGGAGGGCCATGCATTCCCAATGGGCATCGTTCCCGAAAGGCATCAGACTGGTATCTGTACTGTACAGTCATTAAGTCGGAAAACACAGGTGTACCACATTCCTGACATACCACGCAGGTGATCCATGCTGCATGCTGGTTCTCCCCTTGCAACTGACCCCCACGCACACGCACACACACACACACACACACACACACACACACACACACACACACACACACACACACACACACACACACACACACACACACACACACACACACACACACACAAGAAACCGCTGGGGCTACAGTTATGCATAGAGCCCATTGCTGGCTGCTCATCAGCGGCTTCTCACTGCTCCTAATAGTTAGGATGGGTAAAATGCAGAGGACACATTTCCCCAAGGGGATCAATGCAATATTATAACTACTATAGCTGATCCTTTGGGAGGGTTAAAATGTCTAAGCGTAACAATATTGGTGGTTGAATGTTGTATGTATACCGCAGGTTATCTAGAAGCACCCTTTCCTGGCTGTCCCCCATCGTCCTTGGATACAACGGTAACAGGTTGTATTATATGCAGAGCGGACTTCTAACAGGTAGCCTCCATTTCTTCTTGGACTGAAGGACAGGTTACAAAAGGGACAATAGGGGGGGGGGGGAAACAAGTGCAAACTATTTTCTGATAGGCTATGAAGCAATTTGAAGGCTATGTTGCACAGGTCTGTCCTGCAAGGCTGCAACTGCAGTATGAATGGGGTCAGTTGAAAAACAAATTTAAGAGTAGATCAACACTTAATGATTTAAACTAAAGCCTTCACGAGGCGCAAGAATATGAAAGAGTCACAGTGGAACTGTGAGTGCATGTGCATAACAACCTCACAAACGGGCAGAAAAACAGCTTCTTTCCAGGAGCTGTATCCAAAGCATAGACTGTAAAAATTATGGACAAAGCGTTCCCCGGGTCTAACATGAACGTAAAATGAAGCCTGTCAGTCCTTGAATTGTAAATCGCCATCTTTCTAGATCCGTTTTGGCCCAGCTGGCCATTGGCTGGCCCAGACAACGAGGCGGGACTTCCCCCCTTCTTCTTAGTTGGTTTTTATTTTGACTCGAGTGTGTGGGGAATCCCGATCATAGACTGTAACGGTAGCAACTTTATGGTCATTTTTTAAATAAATGGGAGCATAATTTTACAAAAAGAATATTATGACATTAGAAATGAGACTTTAAACTAGTGACTGGAAGCAGAAAGTATTCATGACCATGTTTATTAAGGTAATACAGTCTAGGTGAAGTTGGGCCCAAATACATGGACTTCTATCTATGGGGCTATGGGTTTTTTTGGGCCCAATGACAGCGCCACAACAGGCCATTATATGAACTTTCAGGAAATCCCGATTTCCTTAGTGGCTTCACAAAATATCTGTCTGACTGCCCCCCTGATCCAAAGACAGAAAAGACACTCTAGTCTATAGGTGTCAGTGTTGGCCCACTTACTAATGCACATACCAGCTTCACACGTTACGTCTACTTGCCAGCCCATAGTAGCCTGGTGAAACCACTCCCCCTGCTGGAAAAACTCAATACTGCCGCAATCTGGCGAAGTCAGGTTAAACCCATAGAGCCCCATTGTGAACCTGGACATTTTGAGTAGCCTAAAGTTTTATGTTGGTCCCGACTCCCCAGCATTTTAGAAACTACCGGGTGCTAACTTGCATACGTTGGGCAATTTTCATAATAGGGAGTTACATGTGACCATACTATTACTAACCGTCGACCGATATAAGGCAAAAGAAAATCAAAATGTCCTTTAAATAAATCAAAACCCTACTAACTACTAGAGTAAGAGCAAACAACACAACACAAAATAATCATCCTAAAAATGTGACTATCAGGAATATCTGCGCAAAAGAATAAAACCGTAAACTAACATTATTCATATAATTGCGCATGATAGGACAGCTTACTTCTAAATAAAAGTGACAATTTGAGTTTCATAAAGATACGGATTTATCCGGCTCAAATATCCTCTCCGGCTCTCGCTTTCCCCGTACGGTTATGGCTAAAATTGTATCCTCCAAATCCAAACCATATTATGATTCTATTCATCCCCTGGCTGTAAAGACACTGGCAACAAGTTTAACATACTCTATGGTTTAACCAAGGTATTTCCGCGCTCCAGATACAGACAGCCGAGGACATGTTTTCTAGAACCCCGTTTCACTCTCGTGGAGGAGAGGCGAGGCGAGGGGAAACAGGCACAGCACAGTCGAGGTCCCTGGTTGTTGAATGTCCAAACCAAACCAGTGTGTTTGTTGTGTGTGTGTTTTAGTCCAAGAGAGAAATGACAGGGAACATATCCACAAGACAAGCCGTGCGCTAGCGCTGCTGTAGCCTACTTAAATCAACCAAAACGCAATGCAGGCAACCGGCCGGGGGACGCGAGTAGGCCTACATAAACACAAACTACGGCGAAGAGGAGGAAGAGCCCAGACAGACAGACAGACAGACAGATTTCTATTTGTGCTCATAAAATTGTTGTACTTACATGGTTTGGTCAACAGATGTCGCTCCTTGTTTGTTTCACAGAAGTGGTTGTTTGGTTCAAAGCTTGAATGTGATGATGTGGTACAATATGCTACCTCATCTTGCTTTCTAACAAAGTAGATGATTTATCAGAAAATAGGCTATAACTAAGATAACGTTATGGCAAGCCCTCTTTCCCGCAAATACTGCCAAATAAAATAAAATAAAAAGCAGAATAACAAATTCAATCATACATTTTGTCTTGTTGACACAACAGGGCGTCTCTGTTTCTAGGTAAACCCGAAAGGTATTTTGCTTACCACGCTATGGCCTTCAAATAAAAACATGCCAACAGGTATACTTTTCTCACACCTGAATGGGTGTGTGTGTGTGTGTGTGTGTGTGTGTGTGTGTGTGTGTGTGTGATTTGGTAATTACATGTAGAGGACTGAATGTCTGGCATGTCACAGATCAAGACGCACAGAAACCATTTAGGAACGTTGGGGGGGGGAAATGACGTGATATATTATGGAATGTGTCATCTAGTTCATTACTGTTGGTGGCATGTGAAGCGTTTACGCTTAATTTACGGGCTCACGATACATTGCCTTGAGAACTTGTAGATCGGCTATTTTTCTGTGCACGCGACACCGGCATTATGATGGCGTATAGCCAGGGATTCCACCAGACCAGTTCAGTCTAGGCACACCATGGATACTAAATTCGTCAACACCAAGACTATAAACTTCAGAAAAACACAGCACAATGGCAGTTAGTTTTTACATCATGCATGAGGACACCGACCCATCATCAAACACCCGATAGCCTCATGGGAGAGTGCACACTGGGACTGAACAAATTAATCATTAGCCTATCGCTATTTCGATATTTGGCACAAATATTGAGGTATGATGTTTTGTTCATATTGCACATGTGCAGCCCCAGGCCCATGCATTACCCTCCAGTAACACTGACTGTTTTTCTCCTGCACAGAACCCTGAGCCTAAATCTGACTTACAACAGTGAGTTACCTTGTTGTGGCAAATGTGTCCCAGCTGAGCATAAGAGCCGCTCTGTGTGTGTGTGTGTGTGTGTGTGTGTGTGTGTGTGTGTGTGTGTGTGTGTGTGTGTGTGTGTGTGTGTGTGTGTGTGTGTGTGTGTGCGCGTGTGTGTGTGTGTGTGTGCGTGCGTGTGTCACTAAGAGCAAGATGACTGTATAAGCGCACTGTTTATCCACGTCAGACAATCAGGGGTCCAAAGTGTACCCTTACGGATCTGTAACTCTGAAAGTCCCAGAGAGCAGAAGAACATTGTATCAAATGGGAGTGTGTGGCCTCTAATGCATATCAAAGCGGGGGTCCTTGAAATGGAAACGGTTGAGAGGCACGGCTATAAGCGCACATGAAGCAGCATCCCTTCCTTTTCTCTCCACCCAGTCATTTAGCTGAGGTTAACGTCTTCCAGATGTGGCCAGTGTTTCCATACGTCAAGGCTATACTCAGCTGCTGGCCATACGCTGCGAGGTTATGAGGTCAAAGATGCTCCGTGTCGCTCTGAAGAGACCATCTAGCAAAGATCGCACGCACGCACGCACGTCGCACGCACGCGCACGCACACACACACACACACACACACACACACACACACACAGACACACAGTTTGGGGTTTCAATGTCTTTAATCAAACTTCATCAGCAGAGCTTGACATTTCTGGTCTGTGTAATATTGACTACAGTCTGCTTCCGTAACATAGACACAGGAAACACAGTGTCTGTATGGTACATTCGTCCAAATGCCAAGTAATTAGATAGAGGCAAAGAAAATACAAAGCAGACACGATTCCTGTGTGTGTGTGTGTGTGTGTGTGTGTGTGTGTGTGTGTGTGTGTGTGTGCACACGTGCATATGTGCATGTGTGGGTGCTGGCGTGCGTGAGCATGGCCTGACCCACTAAACAAAGTAAACACATCTTCAACCTCCAAGATCATAATTCGTTTTTGTTTTTTTCATCAATCTAATAAACAGCACCTACAACTGTAACAATGAAATGTATGCTTTTCTACCAGATATGATTTTGTTTTTGTTTTAACTGAAACAGTGGGCCCATATATATTCTGTGTTGTGTGTGTGTGTGTGTGTGTGACGTGTGCGTGCGTGCAAATGTTGAGAGTTAGAGAGAGAATCATAGGCACTTTCTTGTTCAGTTTCTGCAGTAAGCTACAACGCGAGGCTGCATCATTGAGATCTTTCAAGCTTGTAGAATATGATTTCAGTAGTATCTACCCAGGCTAGTTTAACTTATGGATTCAAATAATGCATCTAATCTGCAGAACTGTGATTCATGTGGTCTGTCTATAGCCAACCTGCGTATGTCTGAGAGATGACAACAAAGAGGGCTCTGTGTCTGAGTGTGTGTGTGTGTGTGTGTGTGTGTGTGTGTGTGTGTGTGTGTGTGTGTGTGTGTGTGTGTGTGTGTGTGTGCGTGTGCGTGCGTGTGACTGTGTGTGACTGTGTGTGTGCGATTGTGTACTGTCTTGCATTACTAGTTGAAGTCCAGATGTCCACAAGAAGGATTTGAGTAATAGACATTGTGAGGAATGAGTATCATCATAGGTTTAGGGGTTGGTTTTGGAGCTATGCCTGGTTTAATACTTGTTTGCGCACCAAAAACAACAGATCTACAAGTTCACAATGGGTTGCAGTGTGGCGCCATGTGCACTCATAGCTGAATGGGTAGAGAGGCTGCCTGGGAAACAGAACTGGGACCTTCTGTTTGATCCCCAGCCCCAGCAATGTGTCCCGAGGATGAAGGCACCCAACGAACCCCTATCTGCCTCCCCTCCACCCTGCGCTCAATTCAAAGGCGCTTTATTGGCATGAGAAAAACGTATGTTTGCGTTGCCAAAGTAAGTGTCAATTGTCAAAAACATCATAAAACAATTTAAGAAACAAACTGGGTAAAGTATACAGTTGGCGGGGGTACAGGTACACTACAGCATTGTGTAAACAGAGCTATACAGTATATGTCACATTGGAACTTGGAATAACTGGCTCACTGAGCACTGTGAGCAGTGAGCAGTTATCAGTTGGGTGAAGCTGGAGTGCGCGTGCGTGCGTGCGTGCGTGCGTGTGTGTGTGTCCACCCTAATGACGCCAGTACCAGTGACTCAGGACTGGCTGTTGTTCACAAGCCTCGGGTCGGGTTACATGAGCCATCCGTCAGCAGCGATAAAAATGGGCTCCCTCAGGACACAAGTGACAAAGCAGTGTTCACACCAGGCCGGGGTCAAATTGTATTTACAGATAATCCCTGGGCTTTGTTTTCAGCTGCTTGAAGTGCCACATGGGTGTGGCTGACTGTCACTGAGACAATACAATGAGTAAAGACAATACAATGAGTATCAGAATGTTTGGACAATCAACAAGGAAAGTATTTCGGCGAGAGGCAACTTGGTGGTCACTGTTTGGATTGTCCTGATTGAGTATAGACCAGTGCATGGTTCCCACACGGTGTGCAGAGCAGAGGCATTTACTCACTGCTGTGCCATGAGACAAGCCCAGGTGTGCCTTGGGATTTTGTGTCAACCACCTTGTAGATAGACTATTTTTTGAATAGCTGCAAAATTTAAAAAAAATAGTTCACTATATCAATACAGATACCAATTTTATTCACATTTCTTTCTTCTTTTCTTTTTTCTTTTTTTTGGGACTTTGAACCTGGCCATGCCATTATAGGCTAAATCTTTCATTCAAATGTATTATATTTTTAACACTCAGCTACAGTATATGTTGCTTGCTAGAAGGCCAGTATTGCTTGTTAGAAGGCCTGGCCCTTTAAGCTGACTGGATTGTATGGCACTTTGTGAATGGGAGTTCAGGGTTCGACTCTCGGCCACAGTCTTGTTGACCCTTGATACTGTATTTTACAACCCATGGCACTTTGTGGTGGGATGGTACTGGGTAAGGGAAAATAACTGATCTACAAGCTCACAATGTGTTGTATTACAGGTGTGAGGAGAAAGAAATATAGAGTCCGCAACACTGGTAAGGGAAAACTCTGCAGCTCCACTGGTTTATTAATTCAACGTTTTGATCACTGGGAACTTCTTCAGGAATCAGGTGTGCCCATTGGTGTGCCTTGGGCACAAACAGTTTGAAAACCACTGGAGGGGGCCCCACCCATCAAGCGATCCATGTCGAGAGAAGAAAAAAAACAACAAAAACAGCAGTTGCCATGAAGTTACAGTATTTTCAAATGTGATTTGTCTTTCTGTCATCTGGGGTAAATCTCTGACCGCAACAAAAAACAAAAGCAAAAGTCTGTGCAGTGGAGGGACAATGGAGACACAAATCACACAATCAGAATGGATCGTCTCTGACTAATCCATTCTTGGCATTTCTGTGGCCTAATTTATCTCGAGACATGCCAATCACATTCTCTCCCTCTCATCTTCTCGCTCTTCTTAGCTTCTACCAAGTGTGTTCATGTAAATAGTAAATACACGTGTTTGCAAGGAAGTGTATCTTGTTTGCACACCGCTCACTTGACTAACGACCGCTGTCACCGGGGCATTCTCTGACCATTCACGGTATCGCTGAATTATGACTCCACTAATATTGACACAGGCCTTTTCTTTCTGTAAGAGCATGCAGACTGAGAGCAACAGATGCACGAAACAGGTCGCTATACTTATCGCAAGTTGTGAAATACTGTGGTGGTGAAGGACGAGAGGGACTGCACTCAGTCACGAGGCAGACGGCCGGGTCATACCCAGGGTCGTCCTCTGGGGGTGTGTTATATCCTAAACAATTCTCAGAGGGTTGTGTGTAGAGCAGAGAGACCCTACCCTCACACGCTACACCAAAGCACGTGGACATGTTTTCAGAGAGAGAAATAATGCACCCTAGAGCAGGATTCACATTTGTCATCGCTATGACATTGATGACATTTGCAAATATGTAACAGCTCCCAAAGTCCTCCTGGAAATGTGCGATGCCGCCGAGACTAATGACGGTGAATTAGTAGCCTACAAATGAGCCTTCTTCAAAGGTGCATTTTTCACATCCCTCTCTGCTCAGTTCAGCAAACACACCTTTTAGACTCATAAATACTGTCCCCGAGGTGCTTTACAGCGCAAACAAGACAGGATTAGTCTTACGTGGAGGCGTCTTACAACAAGAACATGATATTAAAAAACATGACCCGGGAGCTTCCATCTCAAGAGGCCTCCTATTTGGGTCCAGAAGAAGACCATACCATATGGGGTCTGGAAACCACCTCCCCAGCCCCCACCTGGGAGTCCCATAGCAGTTCCCACGGCTACAAAAAGACGTGAATGAGAAAGACAGACTGACAGACATGGACAGCTACAGTACAGTATACAGTAAAGTGCTTATATTCCATATGTCACAGTCCGGTTCACATGTAGTGTCCCGAGCGGTTAGGAGGTTGAGATGGACTCCCCATGCATGCCTCGGGGCGTGCTTGCATTTCTTATTGAGATATTATTTGCCACGGGGAATGATTAAGTGAGTTATGTTCATTTAATAATGTATTTCATGTGTGTATATTATTGGGGGCGAAACCATGACGTAGGGCCGTAGGCGTAGCTGCAGGGAGTGCACCCCCCTTTTGAATTGGTTTGGTACTTTGAGTGCTTGACAGCCACAAACACAAAGGAGTGTTCCTGTCATTAGCAGTTGTCATATTTATTAGTTCATTACATCATATTGCCCAGGGGGCTTGGCAGTTTACTCTGAGCAACATGAGTCGACTGGTTTCTAATTGAGTATTAATGCAACTCTGACAGAAACTTTCTGATGTCAAGTAGTGGCACTTTTTTTAAACTTTCAGAGTTCAAATGAACACCCAGGATTTCTCTATGCGCCATTGCACATACAGCATTTACATACAAGCCCACACAAAACCCCCACAAGTTTTGGGCAGGTCCATGATTGTCCAATTTCATTTAATGGGCCCAAATGGATTAAGTAAAATGTACTCTGACAATTTCACTGAGGGGTCCTCTGTTCTTGTTTGGAAAGGGGTGGTTGACCAGTAAGCGCTGTGAGCATTAGAATAACACGCTGCTTTGGACATGTGGTCAAACAATCATAGAGCCTCAGACGATGGAAACCCTTCAAAGAGGAGAAGCAGAGCCCCAGGTCTTCTTCCAGTGTCTCACACTAAATCCTATTTATTTGACCACTCGGCATCAATGAAACCAAACCATGCATCTCAAAAACACGGGCTGATTAAGGAAGTGAGGCCATGCAACTCACTGAGAGAGCACTGCACAGTCAAATGGATGGGTGGATGGAGTGTGTGAATGGGTAAATGTAATGCACAATGTATGTAAAGCGCTTTGGATAAAAGTCCTATAAATGCACCATTATTTTACAACTATTTTTTATCATTTCTCTACAGTTAGCTGTCCAAAGACATGCCCACGGTGACAAAAGCAGTAGCTGAGAACTGCAACTGCAAAGTAATGTCGAGCCTTGGCGTTCCTGTAATTGAATTTCCTTTTCAAGGTACATAGGGAGCAGTGATTCAATTTCACATTCACATGTAGAGCCATGTGTTACAGCTCACAAACAGGGTGAGCTGGCTGGTGTAATGGGCCCACAGTGACCCAATGTTCAAATACTTCATTTTGTAACCACTTTAACCCTGGCATCCCTAGGTGACAATATTCAAAGATATGTGGTAGCTGGGCTTTAGACTTTGGTGGTTATAAATAGTTCTAGACTATAGTGCCTTCATCCAAAGCTCCTTACAATGTGTGTTGACATTTACATTTACACTTTCGCACACCTTTTCACAAACAGCCACTCTACCTTCTGAGCCACAGCAGCCACTTATCGTTGCTGTTGGGTGGAAACCTCCCACGTCCAAAACTGTTACATTTGGACATACTGTAGGCTCTACAAGCTCTCAACGTGTCGCATCGGCATCACCATGCGTTGTGAGCTTGTATATCTGCTGGTTTTGCCACTGTTGTGCGACAGTCTTGCATGGCAAAGTAAAGTAGGGCATTAACTTAAGAAAAAACATAAAAGGTGGAAATACGAGGTTTCTGACAGACGGCAACATTATCCGCCAGTGTGTACACTACAGTAGCTTCATACTAGAACGGTTTGTGACTAACCTGTTTGCTTGCAAGTCCTTTATAGTTCAAATTTGACTTGCCTTAACTTGACTCAAGGCAAATCGGAGATAGTACTCTCTACTGATACCCAGGAAAACCTGTTGTGAGACCTACAGTAGTGAAATGAGCTCCCAACTCAACTCACCCCTTGTACACAGTAGGAACTCAAGTACAAAGGAGTAACCAAGACATTCAATGACATGCATCTTTTCCGGTTCTCACCAGAGCAACTCATGTTGCTACTGTATGATTAGGTGATGTAATGGTGATGTATGCTAAACAAACACAGACAAAACAAACATTAACCTGTCTTTATTGTTAATGGCCTTTAATGTTTGTGTTAGCGACTAAACAAACATTAAACTCTGTCCATTGTCAATGGCGTTTTTAATGTTTGTTTAACTAAAAACAAACATTGAACCTGTACTGTATATAGGAGGGGCTCAAAAATACAATCTCTGAACCGGCTTTTGAGGTCACCTCAGGGCCCTTTTATAATCTTCCTGACTTTATTTTTGTTTTACATAGTTGGAAGTGAAAGAAGTGTGGTTCCATCTTCTTTGTCATCATTGGTTAATTGATGACTCATTAAAACAAAAGTTCAGCCGTGTTTATATTAGAACTTGTATGAATGTATGAATGAAGCTCAGGTAGCTATTCTGTGCATTGAGTCCAAGTACTGTATGTCAGTCAATCTCTGCATTATGGCTGGTATGAGGGCTGGTTGATCACTTCCAACCTGCATGGTGTCCCTATGTTGGTCATGTCATTCTAGGCAAAAATGTAAAAATAAAAATAGAATTTGTCAAAGATTTCTAACAAGAAATTCATACAACCCCCCTCGTTTATAGATATATAGGGCTTAAACTGTTAACAGGGAAGGAAGGCACCGGTCTGGAAGTCATTATGCAAAGAAGGTAAAGCATTCTCTCTCCTCTAAAGTCTCCCTAAAGCCACTAAAGTCTCTCTGTTCCCGGAAGGCTGTAAACAGAGGTCCTGGACGCATTCCTGCACTCGA
Organism: Protomyctophum bolini; assembly: GCF_963924005.1. NCBI lineage: Eukaryota > Metazoa > Chordata > Actinopteri > Myctophiformes > Myctophidae > Protomyctophum > Protomyctophum bolini. The sequence continues at coordinate 10,222,735 of NC_137874.1, read as the reverse complement.
CAAGGATGCCTTGGTAAGGGTTCAGCTACCTTTGTCCAAACACGAATGAAGAGAAGCGAAACAATAGAATACACATGGGCACATAACGCAAACATCAAATGGACACACTCACACTCTCCCACGAATATATTTTCTTTCTCTCTTGAAAAAAAGAAAAGGGAAAAACCCAAAGTCACTTAAAGCACCAGATATACTCACATGCATACACTCTTCTTTTCCAAAGCTTCAATGGGCCCATCTGTAATTGAACATGTCAGCGCACAGCTGGAAACAGACATCATATTGAGATGATGAGAGAATGAGGAGTGCATAACAGAATACATATCAAGAATATTACATTAACATAACCTACAAAACGCAAACTACAATAACAATATGTGTAATCACATTCTTTCTTTCCCCCTGGGGGTCTCCAGTCGATGAAGTATGGGTTTAAGTGGTGAAATGAACCGCATGTTCGTGTACACACACAAAGTCACACGTGTATGTATGCCACTTAGATGTTTTCATCAGAATGGGGGACATGTTGTTAGTGCTTGGCACACCTAGTGACTGCACCTTTCATATCCATGAATGGTGCCACTTGAAGCCCAGCGATCCCTACTCTCTCTGGGGCTAGAATTGGGCAGAAACAGCAGAAGCTCACAATGCGTCGCATTTGAGTGTTTAGAGATATGAGTTGGGACACCCAAGTTAAAACCAGGACAATCCCGGACGGCCCGGACGGGTCATACCAGGACATCTGGTAATCTTTTCAGCGAAACATTTTGGTTCTCATTTTGCTCTCTTGCTGTGAAAGCTTTCCCATTAAATCCATGAACATCTTGTCGTAATTGATTGCTTCACTCTTTCCCCCATTCGACGTTTTGTGGCCCCCTGTTTGTGACGGACATGTTGTTGACACATTTCAGGACCTGTATATCTGAGCGGAACATGTAACGAGCAGCACCATCTCAGCTGAGGTTTAGTAGAAATGACTTCTCTGGAGCAAGCTGACGAAGTCAGGTAAACAGGCCTGAAACGAAGGGAAACAAAAACCAGAGACCAGGCCATTTCCTGTAGATGTGCGTGCGTGTGTGCGTGCGTTTGTATGCTCGTGTGTGTGTGTATACCTTTTGGCAGAGCCTTGTGTGTATTTTTCCCCCCAAAATACTATTTGACATTCCTGAAGAGGGCTAGACCAAAGGACATTGGGTATTTAGAGAGGATTGGGGGGGATGTTCAGGGGGTCGGCCTTCCATGAGGTTATGTTGACCATAGTTGATTGTGCCAGTGGTGGAAAAAACAGTAGTACATTTACTTATATTGTACATTTATTCAAAGCCACTATTGACAGGTTTAGCTATACTTTGCCTATTTAGATAATTATTACTAAACATACATGTTATCATTCGGCATATCGAAAATAGCCCGTCTACAAGTTCAGAATGTATCTCATCGCAACAAACTCTGAGCTTATATAGTTCTGCTATTTACTTTTGCCCTGTAAGTATATCTTGTTTAATATTTTCACAATTTTGAATATAGGGCTTTGGCTTTTACTATAGTATTTTTATATTGTGGAATTGCTACTTTTTTTGTTCTTCCACCAATGGCTTTTGCCTTCGGTCACTAGAGAGAGAGATGGATCAACAATGAAAACCAATACCTTCTTCTGCCCTTTAGCTTTATACACAGAAAGATGGATCTTTTTCCAAAGCCTTTTTTTTTTTTTTTTTTAAACCCATGCAAATGTTTTGCTATTTTGCCAGCGATTTCACAGATGGGTTTCAGTAATAATAACATTATAAGCCAAAAGCCTGGCCCTGTTAACCATGCTCGACTGACATTGAGCTCAACATGGACTTTCTCTGCGTTAATTGCCTTTGTGTGCGTGCGTGTGTGCGTGCGTGCGTGCGTGCGTGCGTGCGTGCGTGCGTGCGTAGCCCTCCTGGCATAGGCCACAATTGGGGGCAAATATTGAATATGTAACCTGTTGATTGGGGTTAACATGGGGACAAAATCTGGGGTGCCCGCTGGCCAAGTGGTCCAGGTGCATGGCACATATACTGTAGGCTCTGCATGGCCTGACAGCGCGCTGTGTGTTCGAGTCCTGTTCATGACAACCTTTGCTGCATTTCTCTCCCCCTTTCTCTCTCCCCTCTTCGTCTCCACTGTAACTATCAAAAAAGGCACAAAAGCCAAAAACTAATCTAAAAACAAACAAAAAAATGGGGACAAATTCTGTGTCATACGTTTAGGGTTGGGGTTGGGCTAAGAAGGGGATATGGAATGAAGATTACTGTAAGTCAATGCAATGGATGTCAGTAAAAATACACTGCAATTGCATGTGCCAGTCTCAAAGTGGGGTGTCCAGCGACTCCCATAATGGGTCCCTCAGGGTGTTCCAGGGGGTCCCAAGCGAAATTAGGTAATATAGCATCAAAACCAGTTTAACTAGAGCTTGTTGAAGAATTTGGAATATTGTTTTAAAAGATTTCAACACAAATTTTGTATCCGGGGGTCCCAGGCACAAAATATTTTGTGATACAGGTGTCTGCGTCCAAAAACACATTAATTTGGGGGTCATTGACATGAAAATATTAGATCTAATCTGTGCGTTAGTGCGTTAGATTGAAACACACAGGCCTATGCTGTTGCAAGTAACAGTCGTACAGTTCAGAGTCAGACTGCATCTAGCATCACTTCTTTCAATACACAAGTGCACAGTAAAATTCTCATTGTCATTTCATTCTAGGAGTTTATAGGCCTTCATAATGGTACCAAATGGACCTGCAAGGGCCTATTTGGTTCTATTTGTACATGCGTGCGTGCGACCCGTGCGTGCGTGCGTGCGTGGCACACCAGTGCTAATTTAGGACTCATTTGGGAACGAACTGAGCGTGGAAAAATAACACAGCTATTAGTATCTATAGTTTCGACTGCTCTGCCAAACAGGACTGAGTCGGCGACTGCATACTTATTATTACAAGGCTTCATCTTGTTGGCCTCAACAATGAAAACATAAACATGTTTTTAATATTGCGCCATAAACACACTGTTTAGGTCCCTCTATACCCTGCCAAAAGCCCCCGAGCGGTACACCTGGGTCCCCACAGGGAACCAAGCTAAAGCATCTAATCCCCTGAGCTAAACCTGAAAATATGGTTTCAGTGCACGAGCCGTACAAGAATGAGACGCTCATTAAAGCTCTAATCCGTAGGTTTTATGCGCTCTCCGGGCGGAGAGAGGTATAATTGCATCCGTATAACCAGCTTGGTGGACAAAGTACTCAAATGTTTTTTGCTTAAGTAAAAGTATCAATATTGCAATGTAGAAATACTCCGTTACAAGTAAAAAGAGTCCGGAATAAAAAATGTACTTGCGTAAAAGTACAAAAGTAATGGTATCAAGATGTATACACTTAAAGTACTCATTATGCAGAATGGCCCATTTCACAAGTTTTCAAATGTATAAAAATCTTTTGAAAATAGCAGATCTACAAGCTTGTATATCTGTTAATGTATGTTTTGTAACAATAATCAAAATCTAAAAGGTAAAGCTAGGGCTGTCCCCGACTAAGGATTTGTATAGTCGACTGATAGATGAATAAATTTGCTGTTAGTCGACTGAGTTAACATCGACTGAGAGGCTTGTCATTAGCCAGATTGAGCACAGCAGGTGAGATTGAGATTCTGGAGTCTATCAGGCCAGCGCACTGTGCGATTCAAGTCACAGGCAGTGGCACATTGCCACACAGGCAGACACACTCCACATGCACATTGGAGATTTGAACAGTCAGAATGTTCAAATGTGTTTATGTCCCCCACAGACCTAGTGGAATAATACAATATTTTTGTATATTTTTGTAAATATTGTATTTTTATATACAATATTTTGGGGCAAAAAAAATGAACATCGACTAAGAGGTGGTCAGTCGACTGAGACCCGTTCCGATCGATTAGTCGACTATTCGACTAATCGAGGTCAGCCCTAAGCTATAGTAACTAATGTTTTCGAATGGTGGCGTAAAAGTACAATATTTGGATTTGAGTTGTAGTCGAGCAGAAGTCAAAGTATTGGAAATCGGAAAAGTTCAAGTATAAAAATACCTCAAAATTGTACTTAAGCGCAGAGCTTAAAATCCATTCTGGGCGGGAACCCCTTTTGGTGTTAGCATTATGCTATGCTTTAGCTATTGAAAAACAGCAGATCTACAAGCTCATAGCGCGCCACCGAGTGGCGCGCTACGAACTTGTAGGTCTGCTATTTTTTTTTTTATCGAAGAACGACTGCCATAGAAACATAGCTTTTTCAGAAAACTGTCATTTTCAAACAGACATTTTTAGAATCTGATCTCAGGTCAGAATGGGTTAAGTAATATTTAGTTACCTTCCACCACTGTCCGTTATAACAGGCGTAACACCCTGGATTTGGAACACACAGGTCTCTCACGTGGGAACTGGGAAGCCAAACAGACAGGGGGGGGGGGGAGAGATGAGCTTTGGGTATAGGACTATACACCAGGTGTCCTATACCGCAGTGGTTCCCAAACTTTTCAGCCCGTGACCCAAAACAGAAATTAGACATTCGCCCGGGAATCCAAACTTGCTTTCGCGCCACGTTGTGAGCTTGTGGATCGGCTATTTTCATAACTTTTTAAAATATTTGTTCTAATTTGTGCAAATGTCCTCGATTCTTCTTTCGTCTCTTCATGACATTGCTGAAAAAAAATCTTTGGATTTCGTCATTAATCATAATTAATGAAAAAGTTTAGCTTTTTTTGAAAATGTTTTGAAATAATAATTTAAAAAAAAACAAATGGAGGAAACAAAAACGAATTAAGGGGACCATAACAATGTTCCCGAGACCCAGAAATGGGTCCCGACCCACTGTTTGGGAAACAGTGTCAAGTGTCCTGGTGACCGCCCTTAAGACCTGGAGACCGCCCTTAAGATCTGGAGACCGCCCTTAAGACCTGGAGACCGCCCTTAAGACCTGGAGACCGCCCTTAAGATCTGGAGACCGCCCTTAAGATCTGGAGACCGCCCTTAAGATCTGGAGACCGCCCTTAAGACCTGGAGACCGCCCTTAAGACCTGGAGACCGCCCTTAAGATCTGGAGACCGCCCTTAAGACCTGGAGACCGCCCTTAAGATCTGGAGACCGCCCTTAAGATCTGGAGACCGCCCTTAAGATCTGGAGACCGCCCTTAAGATCTGGAGACCGCCCTTAAGACCTGGAGACGGCCGCGGCGGTTGGTTCGTTTGGATTTCACCCTTGCTGGAGTCCTATACCCGACTGCAGGGTCTAAAATGTCTCAATGTAACTCAACCCTGCACTGCAGATATTGCTAGTATATTGTATTAACATATATGGTTAAAATAACGTATTCGTTAAAAAAAATACTAAATTGTTTTCCGGATTGCAGCTTTAAAGCCTCCGTCCAGAATGTATAGATAGATGATAAAAGAAATGTTAGCTACATTCATATAGATTCAGGAAAGGCTTTTTGACTCATGCATTATAGAAAATGAACTTCAGCATAACTCACCGTGTATACGCCTGTTGTTATGTTAATATATTAATTTATGTATGCAAATCTCGTGCCAACAACAATAAAACTTTTACAGCCTTTAAACAAAACATCAAAACTTGCAGAGTGGAATGTCTCGTACCGAAAGCTCAGTAAATCAGCTGGAGGGAGTGGATGAATGTCTTCAGCTCAATGACCCAAAACAGAAACAAAATCGAAGAAGAAAGTGAGAACATTTTCGTCACGCGACCGAAAGGGAACTTTGAGACAGTGTTCCTTGATGTCGGCAGATTGTCACAAGCTGTGCTGTCAATTACAAGGAGCTCCCTCTATAGTCTATACTCTATACACAAGGAGCTCCCTCTATAGTCTATACTCTATACACAAGGACAAGGAGCTCCCTCTATAGTCTATACTCTATACACAAGGAGCTCCCTCTATAGTCTATACTCTATACACAAGGAGCTCCCTCTATAGTCTATACTCTATACACAAGGACAAGGAGCTCCCTCTATAGTCTATACTCTATACACAAGGACAAAAAAAGTTTGCATGCAGCACTTTTGTTCTCCAGGGGTGTGGGAAATGGTTTTAGCTATAGCTGGCCATCTCTGTGTTGACTGTGCCCCGAGGGGGTACGTAACACAACCCCTGTGCAGTGCGTGTGTGTGTGTGTGTGTGTGTGTGTGTGTGTGTGTGTGTGTGTGCGCACAAAAGCACACACAAGGACACCACCACACAGCAGTAAAAGGGCCGCGTCTGTGAAACTCTTTGGAAGTCCCTGGTCTTCCTGTTAAGTCTACCATGTAATGGCTGGTCTCAAATTCAGGACCAGACTTGTTGATGCTGAAGCCCTCTGCCGTGTGTGTGTGTGTGTGTGTGTGTGTGTGTGTGTGTGTGTGTGTGTGTGTGTGTGTGTGTGTGTGTGTGTGTGTGTGTGTGTGTGTGTGTGTGTGTGTGTGTGTCTTGGTCGGTGGGTGGTCATGTGTCTTTCTGCTATAGTTGAGTTGTAGCATGAGACGTGCTGACTGTGTGGCCACTGTTAAAGTCCTTCCCGTCAGCTGACGGTGGTTAAACGGCCGGAGTGGTTCTACAGGCTGTGGAGACGGATGGGTCAGGGTTCTTATTACACCCGCACCTTAACTTGTGCCTTCTGTTATTTTGCCATGAGGTGTGCTTACCTTCTGTCGTATATCTACATGTTTTAACCGTTATAAAGGCCCATTTTGAGCCACCACCACCATTTTTGATTAGCCTCTCAGACCCAAAACTAAAGAATATTCTATTGTAGTTGGATAATATTTTGTCCGCTATCCATGCTGTATTGATGTTTGGTACCATCAGGAGAGATGACAGGCAAATTAAGTAATACAGATCTGTTTAACAATAGTTAAACTCTTGAGTTCATTTTACACTCAAGAGTCAAAGATAAGAGGCCATTTTGGTTACGATTACGAACTCTCCACCGCTTAGCTAGGGTCCCTCCCACCTGATGGGTATAATAATAAAGACCTTTTAAGTAAGTACCCTTATACTTATGAGAGTGTACTGCAGCCCGGCTGGGCAGCACACACAACCCAAGGGCCAACGCTGCTTTTATATATCAAGTGGTAATAATAATAATGAAACTTTATTTGTATAGCACCTTTCATGACATGAAATGCAGCTCTAAAGTGCTTTACAGAGCAATGGAGGGGAAAAAAAGAAAGCAAGGCAACGACATTAAAAAACAAGCAGTAATGCAATACAGTGAGGACATGAATAAAATAATCAATTAAAGGCAATGTTGTCGAAGTGGGTCTTGAGCTGCAGTGCTTTAAAAATGTCTACAGAGGCTGCCTGTCGAAGGTACAGTGGGAGCTTGTTCCATGCCGTCGGCCCGTAGAAGCAAAAAGCTGCTTCCCCGTATTGTTTAGTTGCCATTTCTTTAGGCAAAGCGAGCAGGCCAGCGGTGAAAGACCTTAGGGGGGGGGGGGATTCTAAAAATGTCTTCTACATCCTGACAGTTTTCTGAAAAAGCTCCGTTTCCATGTCAGTCTTTCTTCGATTTTTCAAAAAATAGCAGACCTACAAGCTCGTAGCGCGCCACTCGGTGGCACACTATGAGCTTGTAGATCTGCTATTTTTCAATAGCTAAAGCATAGCATAATGCTAACACCAAAAGGCGTTCCCGCCCAAAAAGGGTTAAGTATTATTATTAAAAGTATTAGCATGTACATGTACTTAAAGTACTAAAAGTAAAAGTACTCATTATGAAGAATGCAGATTTTAGACTTATCAAATGGACTAAAATAATTATTGATCATCGACCATTTAACACTCATTCAACTTTAGCATCCATCCATCCATCCATCTTCAACTGCTTATCCGGAATCGGGTCGCGAGGGTAACAGTTTCAACAGAGAGAGTTTTCCTGCCTTTCCAGAGCAACATTAGAAACTTCCTCCTGGGGATCCCAAGGCGTTCCCAGACCAGTGTGGAGATATCATAATGCTATTGGGATATAATTATTGATCATTAACCACTTAACACTATTTTAACTTCTTTCTGATTATTTCTGATTTCTGATTAATAATTTGTTTATTATTATTATTATCATTATCATTATCATTATCATTATAATTATCGTTATCATTATCATTATCATTATTAGTAGTAGTAGTAAACCAATTGGTTTCATTTAACACCAACGTTTTGTGTTGCATCTGCATATTGATGTCATATCATGCTATTTTATCATACTGTATGTTCCGCAGACTCATTTTGATTTGGTTTGTCAAAGTCCACCCCAAGCCACGCCTAATTCTAAATATAGAAAAAAATACTGCAGAAGCTGTTAAAGCTTAAAGGTACATCCATCATCTAAAACCTTCATGTACATTGATTGTATGCTATAGGAGACTTCAATAAAAGCTCTGACCAATAAAAGATTGACAGAAAATGTCTCAACTGGTCCTTTCCTTATCTGAGCAAAACGGCAACAGTTTTCCCATGTTGTCCTACAACAAGAGAACAAATGAACTGGATAATCTGATGCATTCACATGCTTATCAGGGACTTCCCCCCTTTGGTTTACGATGTGTGTAATCTATTGGCCCTGCTTCGTGACACCTGCTCCTTTATTGCAGCATGTGTCAAAAATGTTCAGCCTAGCTGGTGGGGGCTGCACATTGGGCTTACGACTGGCTGAAGAATGCAACGCAGGCATTTTATCTGAACTGAAAACTGAAGAGGGATTGGCCCACAATATGTATTAACCCATTCTGACCTGAGATCAGATTCATACGAGGTTTCCACGGGACACACACTGGTCTGATTAACCCATTCTGACCTGAGATCAGATTCTAAAAATGTCAGTCGTTCTTCGAATTTTTCAAAAATAGCAGACCTACAAGCTCGTAGCGCGCCACTCGGTGGCGCGCTATGAGCTTGTAGATCTGCTATTTTTTAATAGCTAAAGCATAACATGATGCTAATGATTGACTACATATAACATATTATTTCGAAACTTAATGGTGCCATTTCACAGCACACACAATGCACATAATTATGCAGAAAACATTATACAACGAATGACGTGATGATGTGATAAACAGTCCATGATTTATGCTATCACTTGTGCAACAGTGACAAATGTTGCTCTTTGCGTTGCTTGTTAATATATGACAGATGTCAGTGGTGAATAAATGTTTTAAGAATTCAAACATGAAAAAGATATTTTGGGTTTCAGTGGATGACAGTTCTTTAGAGTAAGAAAAAAGGAAACAATTATTCCCTACTGTACGTCTATTTGCACTACAAAATACACTAAGTCTAATGAAGGCAAACGATCACATTATGTGAGACAGTGGAAAAGATCTACCAGTACATAACATTTCTTTGCAAATCGTCACTACAGTCATTATTCATGATGTGCGTGGAAGTCGGGGACATTTCGTATTTTCTAGTAGAACATGCATTAAATACTTTCATAATTAGTCATCCTTTTTGGAACTGATCACTGTTGATTTAAGTTGTTTTGGATATAGCTGCTAGGACGTTGTGAGGTATATGCATGTATGGTTTTTGCACAAGCAAATTTCACAAACCACGCAAAACCAATTGGTGGGATTTTTACATGGCGTGACATTGTGAGAACAAGGCAGGTGCGCCGACAGCGAGGACTTGAGGCTCATGAGGTACGCCCAAGCGAGCCGTTGGCCGAGCGAGTGACCGCACTGAGTGACCGCACTGAGTGACCGCACTGAGTGACCGCACTGAATGCCGGCCCTGCATGCACTGAGCGCCCACAAGGGCAAAGAAAAGGCATATATGCGAAAGGCATGCGCACACGTTTCAACTGGCATGAGGGTGAGTAATGGCACAAGAACTTCGTCTTTATGTCAAATTACAGACATATTTCACATACACGCATACATGTACACGTGCGAATGCACACGCACACAAACGCACATGCACGCACGCACGTCAACATTTATGAACACGCCACTACTATAGCATAATGGCAAATTGGTTAGAGATGGCACATTGTCATTTGTCAAACAAGCCGTTCAATAATTGCCGTTGTCGAATAATTGAAGAAACGCTTTGGTTACAGTCATCAAAGCTTCCTGTACAACATCTATTCAGGATATTGCTCAACAAATGGGTCATCGTAATTACATGCTCTCTCCCTCAACCTTAGGAAACAGGCCAGACGTGGACACAGAGAGATATGTTTTCATGTATACTCTGGCATCACAGTGGCAATGCCATTCACCCCTGGGGTTTTGCAAGTAGTGCCAAGTAGGACCAAGTATAGTGAATGTGCTGACCTCAGCAGTCAATGGTGTGTGTGTGTGTGTGTGTGTGTGTGTGTGTGTGTGTGTGTGTGTGTGTGTGTGTGTGTGTGTGTGTGTGTGTGTGTGACTGTGTGTGCGTGCGTGCGTGACGATGTGTTTGCCAACAGGAAACGTCCAGCAGAGTCCTGTGAATAGAATTGTCACAATGGTGATGATGTAACCTCTACGTTGTGCTTTCCAGATAAACAAAATCAACAGATGCAACCTGGCACATCTGCTCCATTGATTCAGCAGTATAGTAGATAGATGTGTCACAACAACCATTGTCACAAGTTTGCAGATTGTGTAAAGTGGGTGCAGGTGAAATTATTTTTGCACAAGCTCCATTGCTGATGCGCAGCCACTTTTTCTCAGCTCACAGTGCTTTCTTTGCCGCTTCAAGATTTTACGGGGGCCAGTTTTGAATTGCAGCCGTCCGTAGGTGCCCTTTGAGAGCGGTTTTGAAGGAGTCAAGGGATTTGCATGTCTTAATGAGTGTTGCTAGGGCATTCCACATTTTGGTGGCATAGAAGTGAAAATAATTTAGTCCCTTGTTTGTGCCGAATCTGGGTTGTACATGGTTCGTTGCACTTCCTCTGGTGTTGTGGGTGTGGACTTTAAGAAACATTAAGGAAGTATCTAGACAGGTACATGGGTATCTTGGTGGTGTATCGAATCTTGTGGACCAGACCCATTTCAAGATGCTGTAGGCTATACGTACTCTGTCGTCGACCCTAAGCCATTCCAGCCTGTCAAAGTGGGCAGGGGTGAGGTGGGTTCGGGGGGTGAGGCCAAGTATAGGAGCCTGACCAGTTTGTTTTGGGAGGTCTGGAGCCTTGTTTTAAGGGCCTTTGAGGTGCTGTGGTACCAAGAGGTGCATGCATAGTCAAAGAAACCTTGTACGAGGGCTCCTGTTAAGGTCTTCAAGGTGTTTTTGTTGACCAGTGAGGAGATCCTGTAAAGGAATCTTGTTCTTTGGTTGACTTTTTGAATAAAAAGTGCAAGTAGAGACAACATATGTCACGGTGAGTCAAAGGGTAGGATCCAAATGCAGGACAAGACCAGGAATGTTCAAATTAAATGATGTATTAAAGCGGAATGCCATCAAGCTACAAACAAAACAAACGAGTAGTAGCAGCATGCAGAAAATGCAAAGGTTCTTCAAAGCACAAAACCGAAAGTCCAAAAATGCAGCCTTTCAGAATTGCAAAAACAGAGAACCAGGAACTCAGGTACAACACAGGGGACAAGGAAGTATGTTCTGACAGTGGGAGAGTGGAAAGATGGAGTCCAGTCTTATGGGGAGCAGGGTAATTGCTGAAGTGTTCACAGGTGTGGAAGGGACATGTCACTGTTGGGGGCTGAAGAGGGAGTGGGAACAGGTGTGAGGAGGACTGAGTAGGAATGGAGAGTGGGAGTGGCTGACGTGGAAATGCAGACAGGCGAAGAGTCAAACCATGACAACATATTTAGCAGCCGATATCAATATGTTTACAAGGTCAGTGCATCATGTGCATGTCACCTAGCCTGCAGGTAAATGAAGCACCCCGGTTGCGTGGATTCACATTTCCATGTGTCTTAATCTGCACACATGCGACTCATGTGTGCGACTCGCGTGACCCATGTGATTCACCAGGCTATATAATATGCCCTATACTGTCACCTCCTCAGAGCCCCACAGACCTGTGACAACAACCGTCCTCCACGCGGCTTGCTTTGCTTGTGTCTGTTGCAGGATCGGCAGGCTGGAACTGGAAATGACTGAGAGGGTCTAATGCGTGCACTGAGGATGGTCTCCAGTGAAAATGGGACACACACACACACACACGCACCTGGGCTCAGTGTGTGTTTCAGGATTTAACGTTCTGGGCTCTCTCCTCTGGCTTGTTTTGTGTTTGGAAACCTTTCTTGGTTTTGTTTATTTATAGGCACTGCTTATAGTATAGGCTACATATATGCTGTACATAAAGGCCGACCTGAAGACAAAATGCTTACTGAATGCTCCTCCACTGATCCTCATCCCTGTTAACTGATATACTGTAATGGCTTGTAACATTTATTCACTTGTCTGTACATTCATTTTATGGATGCGGTAGACAAGGGCAAGCTGATAAAATGTGAAGTCCTATATAAACACAGACAGATACAGTATGGCCTACTATATATGGAACTAAATGCCATTCCACAACATTTACGGCATAATTATATGTTCTGATAGACTGTCAGGATTGTTTTTAGTTTGACCCAAATGCAACAAAAAAAAAATCTAAAATCAAACACATCACTCACAGGTAACATTAACAGTTGACCAATAGAAACTGACCGGTAGAAATCCAAATCCAAATGAACTAGACAGAGCTGAACTCAAAGGACAATCAACACAGGACAGGCTGGGGCTAACAGGTGAACAAGATGGACCATATTCACAGGGTTGAATAGACAAGACCAACCACAACAACAACAACAAAGGTAGACACAACTGAAACACACAACGCACTACAAAATACAGAATATTGATCCTGACACTTTTAGTTACTCAGGCAAAGGATTCAGAATAGAGATAAACCACAAAGTGCCTAAAGTGTTAATATTGGGGGGGGGGGGGGGTTGCTTCAATCTTCTGAATTTGTTGTTTTATTATGTTGAATAAAGAACACCACAACTTCCTGGTGTTGAGTTATTTCATCTCTCGCAGGCGCGGAAGTCGGAACATACTGTACATGTAAGTAAATGGGCCGACCGTCAGCTGTAGTCAATGTGTTTTCCAGTGCCAAAGATGAAAAAGCGACCCGATCAATTGCCAATAGTTCTCGCAAAGGGTGTCAGGGTCTTAACATATTATACCCCTGCTTGGAGTTGGATCCAAGCCCACCACCAGCTCCTATCCCCTCTCTCCAACTACTCTGCTTTCTTTAATCTCCATGAATAAAAATAGAAATAAAAAGTTGACTAAACTATCAGGTTTAATGACTGAAATATATAGTATGCACTCCCCTACACTCAGGGCCCTATACAGTATATATCCCTGCTCTTGTTCTCTTCCTTCCACGCCATCCCTCTTGTGCCAACTGTGGGTTTTTTGTTAAGCTCTCATTTATTTTGGCCTATCCTTCAGTGTTTCCACTCACTGTGGGACTTAATGATAGGGGCCTGGTGTCTTTAAGTGTTTATGTGTGTGACCAAGGGAGAGGTTATCAGCAGCTCTCTTTGGGTCTAATGGACCGTTTAGTTTGGTACTTTTGCCTTGGATGGCTGGGTGGGCAGCTAAACTGGACAGTGTGTGTGTGTGTGTGTGTGTGTGTGTGTGTGTGTGTGTGTGTGTGTGTGTGTGTGTGTGTGTGCGTGCGTGCGTGCGTGCGTGCGTGCGTGCGTGCGTGCGTGCGTGCGTGCGTGCGTGCGTGCGTGCGAGAAAGTGAGTGAAAGCCGGGGTGAGATGGGCAAAGAGAACAATGGTAGAAAGAAACAAATTGCGAGAGACAGATAGTGAAACAAAAGACAGAGGCTGATTAGCTAGACAAGGTGAGAGTGAGACACTGGTTGTTGGATGTCAGGCAACAACTTTATATGAGTGTTGAACAGATCAACTCAAGGGATTAACCATTTTGGGCTTTTTCAGAAAACTGTCAGGATGTAGAAGACATTTTTAGAATCTGATCTCAGGTCAGAATGGGTTAACAAAGGTTCACCAAAACGTGGCATGCAGTCAACAAATGAAGGTTCTCTATAGAAACACATACATATAAGTACTCAACATGACCTAGAATGATTAACTGACAAAGAACTGA
>NC_137874.1:10046116-10203616 GCF_963924005.1 Protomyctophum bolini | reverse complement strand
TGACATAATTAATTAATGTAATGAATGCTGCATTACTTTTCATATACTTTGTCAGACATTTTGAATGTCTGACTTCTACTTGTAACAGAGTATTTCTACAATGCTGTATTGATACTTTTACTTCAGCAAAACATTTGAGTGCTTAGTTTTTCCACCACTGTCAATACGCTGGCCTTCGGTGTACCACCAAGCCTCACTTGGATTAGCAGCAGTGATTCCAATCTTAACCAAGGGCATGTGCGACATGTTTGTGACCTACAGACGGCACTTGGGAAAGTAAAAGGGAAAAATGTGTGTTTTTTGGTCAAAAGGAGTGGTGCATTGCTATCCCATAAAAGCCTGTAATTACATTTTTGGTGTTATCTGATTTAAATTGAAAGTGCATGCAATTTATCTGTCCATTGAGCTTCGTGATCCTTAAAGGTTATATCCTGTTTGACTGGCACACTTGCACATGGACTACACCACATGTACACTTCAGGACCGTAACAGACGCCTGTTAAGAATAATTGTCGTGAAAAAGCTTGACTAGGTAACAGAGTAGACTCAGTGAGCGGTCTCGCAATCGAGTCGAAAGAGGCATGTCATAATAAGCAGTCCCTGGTTCCCTAGAGAAGACAGACTCTGCACCCACTGTGCACAGAATGAAGTGGAAACTGAGCTAGACTTCCTAACCACCTATCCACTGACTATACCAAGACATCAGAGACACATACTTGAACTTCCCATGTGATTATACAATCAACCTAAGGGGAGTTCGAAAACATGACCAATGGCAAACAAGAATGACGAGTCATAACTGCCAGGTGTAGAAAGCTGACGTGTATATGAACATCTACAGTATAATCAGTTTGTGTGCCCTCTGCCCTGCCAGGCGGGCTCAGCCCTATTGGCACGTTAGGTTGTGTTGTGTGTCTGTCTGTCTGGCGAGTGGGAGACTGGGGCTCCAAAGGCTCAACTCCAGCCGCGGCTACACAAAGAACAAGATTTTTGTATACAGGATCTCATCACTGGTCAGTAAGGCCTCACTCACACCTTTCGATCTAGCACACAACATTGATGCATGCTAGATGTAAGCAAGATGTAAGTGTCATGGCCGCCCCAATGCATTTCCAATGGAAGTCACATGGTTTGATACATTTTGGACTACAAGCTGTTGTATGGCTTTCGGCTGTGATTCGAGTCGACTGCCCCCCTCCCCCTCATAGAACACAAAATGTTGTGTCAAACCATGTGACTCCCATTGGAAATGCATTGGGGCAAGATGTATCACACCCTTTGTATACAACAAGCATACATCAGTCTGTTGCGAAGGTGTGAGTGAGGCCTAAGAATGCATTGAGGACTCTTGTAGGAGCACTCGTCCAAAGTTACTTTGACTTCACATGCACCTCATGGTACCATAGCACCACAAAGACCTTAAAAACAAGGCTGCAGACATCCCAAAACAAACTGGTGCAGGCTATACTGCTTGTCCTTACATCTAGAACTCATTTAAGCCCTGTTCATTTTGCTATGGTGGAGGACAGAGTACAGCAACCTGTAATGGGCCTGGTCTACAAGACTACACACACTAACAAAGTCCACAATCACAACACCAGAGGGAGCTCCACAAATTACGTTCAACAGAGATTTGGCACGAACAAGGGTTTAAATTTGTTCTGCTATGCAAAAGATTTAAAAAAAAGTGGAATGCCCTACCAACAGTCTTAAAGAAGTGTGAACCCCTATTCTCTTTCAAAACTGCTCTAAAAGCCCCTATAGAAAATGACTCCCACCTAATATGTTATTTTATTTTTAATCTGTATTCTTCTCTTGGTTTGGTTCTTGGTTCTACTCTTACCTGAGTACCGGGTTCCACTTCCAGCACTGTTCCTGCTATAGGCCACCTACAGTATAAAATGTTTATCTTATTTGATCTTATATGCTGAAAACTAACAATTCTTTCGCTGTGTGTACTCTTGTTGATTAAGCATTTGGACTGAGCTACTCACGGTTTTGCAACATCTTGGCTCAGAACTACAGTGACATCATGGTCCCGACAGACAGTAGGAGATATTCCAGACAGAGTCAGACAGACAGCTCAGGATTACAACACCTCGGTGCTCATCTCACCTGGCTCTGTATAGGCTTCCTGCCGGCCCCCGCCCGGATACAACCTGAGCACATTGTACCACTTACGTCCTTCTTACTTTGTCATACGGCAATATAGCGAACAAGGCCAGAATACAAGCTCACAAAGCATCACTATGCGACGTGAGCTTATACATAGATCTGGTATTTTCACAATTTTCTTATGGTTGACAATAAGTAGTAGCCTTGGGAAGCAATGGTTCCTGAGCCATGTCATGTGGCTCATAGGTCACTTCCCTTGGCGTGATGACTCAGGCAGCTTGATGTACAACCCCCTGTATGCTAACTATGTCACAGCCTGGGGATTTACCCCCAATACAATCCTTGATGGTTGAGTGCCAAGCAGGGAGGCATTGGGTACCAATTTAATAGTCTTTGGTATGACTTGGCCAGGGATTGAACTCCTGACTTCCCATTCTCAGTGCGGACACTCTAACCACACTGAGCTGACAATATAATGAAATGCGCACAATATGGACGCCAGGTTGAACGTTGTTCAAACCTTGTGTGGACTTAAGGGGGGCTACAAGGCCATTTCAAAGTATGACCATCCAAGGGAAAAGAACAGAGAGGCGCTCTGCAGTCTACATTTGAGATTTACTGGGGACAGGCTCCGAGGAAGATGCGTATCCGAAATGTCAGGTTGTTTTGTGTGTACCCAATAAATCTTTGATGCAGTCTGGAGAGCGTTAGTGTTTTCTTGTTTTTTTTTTCTTCAGGTGATGTACATTCTTCATCTGATGTGCATTCATCTGATGTACAAGGTGCCACTGCTTGAAAAGCAATCACCACAGCAGATAGTTCAAATGGTAATTTACTGATTGAGGACAGGATTGTTATTTTTTTTTTTTGGGGGGGGGGGGGGGAGTGGGGGGAGGAGGAATTTAGATTGGAGAGTGCGGAGAGACGGGATACCATTACCATATAGGCAGAGAGAGCAGACATGAAAGGCATCATTGAATCTGACGGCTTGCATGTCTATGTGGGTCTTGTGGGAGCATCACAAGGAGCATCATTGATGGTATACTATAACAGGTTGCATCACCAAGCACCCCTATTGAAGTTTTCTTTATGGAGATTTTGACATTAAGTATAGGATACAGAAACCACAACAGACAGGGGAGGAGGAGGAGGAGGAGGAACAAAAAAATCACAATAAATGATGTCAGAGTGTATGTATGACCAAGATGTTGATAGAGAATGAAGTCATGCCCTTAAAGAGAGCATGAGTCTTCAATGTGCACCTAAAGTGTCTCTGCTTCAGGCAGAGAGCTCGTCTGGGTCTAGTAATCAGTAGATCATGATTCACTAGTTCATCTCCCCAGAAAGACATGTTTAACCACAAGTGGGGTTGGCTCAGGGGTAGTAGAGTGGCCGGATGGCAACCGCAAGGTTGCCAGTTCGAACCCGGGCTCCCCCAGAGTTAGTGTCAAAGTGTCCTTGTGCAAGACTCTGAACCCCTAATTGCTCCAGATGTGCTGGTTGGTGCCTTGCATGGTTTCCGCCGCCATCGGTGTATGGATGTGTGTGTGAATGGGTGAATGTAATGCACAATCTATGTAAAGCGCCTCGGATAAAGGCGCTATATAAATGCAGTAACGCACCATTTACCAAGTGCGGCAATCAGCTGGGTGAAGCTAAAACTAGAATGTCCCCTGCTAGGATTAACAAAGGTCTCCCCTCCTTTAAACTGGGTGCAGGCCAGAGAACGTATATATATCTGTCAATGAATATAAATAATATCTGTTTCAAGCCACAACTCTGGACTGGATAGTTTCCATTTCCATTGGACGTCACATATACGTTATGTACATAACACCACATTGAGGGCCTGCAGGTAGGCTATTCTTCCCTGCTTGTTGAAAGCATTTCGCATTACCCTGTACTTATACTTCTTGCATCATGACATGATGACAGTGTGGCTCAATTCATTTCGCAAACCAGATATCTGTTGCCACAGCCATAATGTGGCTCATTAGTAAAAGTTTTGACAAGACCACAAAAATATTATCGCGGATGATGTGCTCAGTCTGGATTATGCCTACTGGTGTTCGGAAAAGGCCTTTGATTTTGACAGCCGTGATGTATTCCTCTTTTGGAGTCACGATCTGACGGAGCCTAGCCTGCCTGCCCCACATGCCTGCTGCAGTCGTCTGAAACATGGGAGAGTCAGGAATGCCTCTATAATGAGCTCATCCCCTCCGGAGAAGAAAAATCATTCTCTTTGCTTCGGGGGTGACTCATTCACTATATAAATTGGATCTGGAAATGAGAAGAAGCGAGAAGCGGGGCGGGCAGGATATACTACAATATCTGCTGACAAATGGGAGAGGTCCTCTTTTGTCAGTGGTTGTGTGGAGTCCACATCACAGCGCTTTCTATTGTTTGAGAAGCTGAGAGGCTTACTTTCAAGCAGTAGGTTACACGGCGATTATACCTGGACTTGGCTATTTTGTGGGCTAAATGTGTCACACAAACCTTATCTTTTAAAAAAGATACGTTTTTTTTTTTTTAAGCATGCTGTCAGAGTAGCTATAGGTTGTGTAATAAAAAAAGAATGATAACATGTATCCCTGAGAGGGTCTCACAGTATACAAATGGATACATTTGGGTCCATTTGGTTACATTCTCTCAATTTACAAATGCAAACAAATATATGGATCCTTACAGGTCCATTTGTTAATACGAAAACAAGTAAGAGAATAATCCGGAGCATTTAAAATATGTCAAATGCAGGATTAAATACAAGATTAACACAGCGGCAGCGCTGTGTCAATCCTAGGATTAAAACTAGGATTTTACTGAATGTGTTTGTTTTGTGGGCTAAATATGTCGCAATACCCTATCTGTTAGACCTACTACAGAGTAACAGAGGGAGTCTAGATAAGGTTTTGTTTCAACTAAGTGACAGGTCACAGGCATGAAGTAGTCCTATATGCAGGATCACACAGACTGGTTTGTGGGAGTTAGTCACGATTCCCTCAGGTTGGAAGCAAGAAGAAAAACGTTTACTGTCATTCACGCGAAACAACCCGGCTACAAGTGAGTTTCTGTCATTGTTAATTCAGGGAGAAAAGGAAAGGGGAGGGAGGAGGGGGGGAAAAAAGCCTCCGCCGTCTCCATAGTAACTCACACCGTCTGGTCGAGTCCCAGGTCCCTCCCATTGCAAGGCGGGCCGGCCGGCTTTCAATTCACACACACACACACACACACACACACACACACACACACACACACACACACACACAGGCTAGCCCCCTCATCCCACGTCAGGGGCGGCTTCATTATTTAAACTTGAATCAAGTGTGGAGGAAAGGTTTTCTTGACTGGAAGAGTGTTGCCTAGCAGCTATAGGCGGAGGACCTGGGATTTCACTCTGCGTCTGAATTCCAGACAGACATCAACTTCTCCAAGCGCGGATCATATTTTTTAATTTTGTTTATTTTTTTTTACCCCTATAGCTGTGACTGCAGTCCGCCTGTCTGTCTCGACCAGCCATGTCCCAGACAGTGACACTTAAGGGACCCTCACCTTGGGGGTTTCGTCTGGTGGGGGGGCGTGATTTTAGCACACCGTTAACCATCTCAAGGGTAGGTAAACAAAAATACGTTTTTATACATTTTGTCTTAATTGTTTAGCTTGTGGTAGCATAGGCTATTGTGATGATACATTATTGAATCGAACGAAACTGTACATATAGTCTTCATCGATCAGGGGGTTTAATCATATTATGAAGCTATAATGATTATTAATAGTCAACGATCTTTATAATTTTCTTAGCTACTACATCATTTAATAGGCTATTTAATATTCATGTTGGGGGTGGGCGCGCGCCGCGCATCGACTCGTGCGCTCATGATGATTAACAACAGTTTAATTGACTCAACTCTTTCCTAACCATGCAGTTTCACAACAATTAAATAAATGTGTACACCATGCGTGCAGTCAGTAGAAAATAAGGGATGGCCCCATCATGCCTGTTCTCTTACACAGCACATTTTATAACGGGTGTGTGTGTGAATGAATTGGATTGTGCGTCACTTGCGCTGCCAGATGGTAGGCTATACGCCGTCTAGTCAGCAGAGTCGATGCCAGAAAACCGTCAATATATCTCAATATCAGGTTCAATTGAGACCAACCCAAGCGAACTTTAACATGCCCACCGCTATTTGTTTTAGTTTTTAATTGATTGAATGTAAATGTTTTGTTTCGTTCATTTCAAACCACGCGTCGGACGGAGAGTAACCGAAACAGTTTTGGTGTTTAAACTGATGTCATGCGCATCTCGCCGAAATGTAAACAGAACTCTCACATAAAACCTGCCTCCCCGCTTCAGAATCTGGGTCAAAGAGTCAGTTGAACGGGTTTCCCGAGAGGGCCAAGGTCCACCAGTGGTGGTGGATAATGGCAGTAGCCCTATAGTTAATCTCCACCAGGGTAAACATCGCCGGGTCCCGCGGCAGTATAGGGACTGTGGAGAGGGGAGGGTGGCGTTGACATTTGTTTTTCATCAGAGGTTCGCTGGTGCTGCTGAGGGCTTCCAGGTGTTGTTCTCTCAGCTGTAGTGCCGGGGGTCCCGGGCCCCGAAGCGGCCCTTTAACCACAGCCTCCCAGTGCAAGCAAGCAGCAACCAAAAGGTGCACTTTATTGTTTAATGGCGTGAGGGTGACGATTGTGGGTGAGCTAACTGAAGCAACTGAGGCAAAAGGTCACCTGCCCAGACTTGCCAGTAAAGAGCCCACTCACTGAAAATAGTTTGGAAAGTGGGATTAGTGTGTCACAGTGTGTCTGGACGGACACCCCCCCCCCCCCCCTTACAACCTCAGCCTGCATGCTATAATGAGTCTATAATGTCTAAAACTACACACACACACACACATATATATATATATATATATATATATATATAATGCAATAGGTCTCCACTTCAAGTTTCAACCACTGCTGAAGTGTCCTTTTGCATCAACTCATTGCCTTGATCTCAGCATGTCCTGGAGGTTTGATCGGTGAATATATATAGTGCATACTTGCATGATTGGCACTATTAAAAGATGAGTTGTTGTGGGAAGAGATTCTTCGAATAGTGAACATTGTGTTGCCCTTTGATGATCATGGCACTGGCACACACACACACACACACACCAGGGAAATTAATTACAGGTTATGCAGCGCAGTCAGTCGCATTTCAATGGAGAGCTTACATAAACCGAGGTTCACATGGATGGCCTGCATGTCACAACGAAACCAGGGCGTTCTTTTGACTATACCCTGGTAATGGACTGACAAATACAAAAATGTTTTGTTTGCGTGCAGGGTGTGTGTAAGAAATGTGAGTAAACGACCCAGGTGGAACATTATTGTGCACAATACAAGAAGGCAGAAGAAACTGGCATAGAAACAATAGAATGAACTGAAGTCATAGAAGCTATAAAGGAGAGTTGATTCTCAGACACCCCAGTAATAAGAGAGAGAGTGCAGGGAATGGAATCCCACCTATATAGGTTTCTTTCTCCCATGGGGCTGGTTACATTCTACAGATGAGGCATGGTGTTATTCACTGCTGTTGATATAGTATCCCCTGTCTTCTCCATTCATCACATTCTCACTGCATTCTTGCTGTACATGCTCTCAAGACGGCAACAAATACACCATGTTGAATGGGGAGACGGCGAGATAGATCTCTCTGTGTGTGTGTGTGTGTGTGTGTGTGTGTGTGTGTGTGTGTGTGTGTGTGTGTGTGTGCGTGTGTGTGTGTGTGTGTGTGTGTGTGTGTGTGTGTGTGCGTGCACACATGTGAATGTGTATTATACACACACACGTGTGTTTCAGAGAGGCAGATATTTTATGTGTTACAATATCCAAAATGTCTCTTTGGACGGGAGTGAACTCCCCATAGTGCTTTATCTCCTCGGCTCAACGCGGGGAGAGTGAGTATATATTATCGTGTAAGCCTCGTGCAAGCCAGAACAGCCCATAATAGGGCAGGAGTACTCACAGTGTTTGCTGATTCTGTACAGTTAACTGTAGGCAGTTCAACTTGTGGATGGATGGACAGAGTTTAGCCTAATGTGGAGAGAGGAGAGGAGAGGAGAGGAGAGGAGAGGAGAGGAGAGGAGAGGAGAGGAGAGGAGAGGAGAGGAGATAAAACAGAACAGAATAGAAGATTAAATTAAAAACCTGAATGACGGCTAGCGGAGCGCAAAGCATGATCAACAGCAACAGGTCTCCCTCCCCCCACTCTTCTGTCTATCCCACTCCCCGCTCCCCCCCCCCCCCCCCCCCCACACTTCATCTGTGGTTAGTTAATGATATGGAACACCTGCAGTTGGAGCCAGTGAAAGTTATGAATCCCAGAAGACAAGACGTCCTGATAGCAGCAGCTGGTTCTTTGCTAAAGGTGCTAATTTACCAAGCATTAGCCCATTAGTGCCCAAGGACTTGGGTTGATTAATGTGGTGTCCCCCGACCCCGTATGTTGGTATGTTCAGTTGTTAAATGGCTGTGAACATGTGTGTGAACGTGTGTGTGTGTGTGTGTGTGTGTGTGTGTGCGCGCGCACGCGTGTTGTGTGTGTGTGTGTGTGTGCTCGTGAGCATACGTTTGTAGTCAGTATGAATGTATGTATGCACAATTGCACATGCTTGTGTGACTGGGTTTGCATGTGATAGAGGCAGAGAGAGAGAGAGAGCGAGCGATAAGGTCACTGATGTAATTGCCAAAGCATTTAGAGTGGATGCGCTGAAACTGGCAGCTGTAGGTTAAGCTCTTGTTAAATGAATGCCAACACAACCTCTATTGAGTAGGTGACGCTAGGGCGCTGAGGCCGGTCAACGCGGGACACTGGGTCGGCTAATACAGCTTCTAAGTCGTACCACACGAATCTGCCACAGGGGGGGGGGGGGGGAATTCCCTGGGTAGATTGGTCTGGCACTCAGTTTGAATTATATTTCGCTCACCCCAGAGTTGTGGGTGACCAATCAGGGCCCACTATTCAAAGTGAGACTTTTCCCGCTGTCATTGGAATCCGTTTGTAACCGCCCCTTGGAAATACATCTTCCACATCAGAGTTCCAGACTAATATCCATTCTATACGCAGTGATATTTGTGGTATTTTTGGACTAATGAGTTGTTCTCAATGCAGGCGCTGCAGGGGACCCCCGGGGGACTGTAAACTCTGAGAGTGTTGAGAACGGTTTGTAGAATGGGCTCCCAGAGTTAAGAATTGTATCGAGATTTAGTTTTTGGCTTTTTGTGCCTTTGTTGATAGTTACAGGGAAGATGGACATGCAGCAAAGGTCGTCATGAACGGGACTCGAACACGCAACGCGCCGTCAGGCCCAGAGCCTATTATGTGGCATGCGCCTGGACCACTAGGGCAGCGGGGGGGGGGGGGGGGGGGGGTCTTGACTCTTGTTAATGAAAACGGCGTTAGAATGGCTGCAGACGGTAAAGTGACGCAGGGTGCCGAGTCCACCAACAGCCTCCATGCTGCCATGCAGTATACAGCAGGGTGCTGAGGTCAGGCCCTGTCAGCCGGTAAATGAGACTTCTCCTCGGCAGGAATTCACAACGAGGTGCTGTGTAAATACTAAACTGGGTGTGTGTACAGGAGTGGTGTCCAACTTCCCCTTTGACACCTTCAGGTCGTTATAGAGACGTATCAGGGGGAAACCTGTTTCAAGGTCTAGTTGAAGTGAGAGAGGGGGAAAGTTTTCTGGAAGAAAACCTTTCGGAGACTTTCTCAGTTTTTCTAGAAATAGTACACATTTTTCTGGTCGAGTTCACTGGTTGGTTGGACGTCATCTTCTTCCCCTGTACAGTATGAAGGCTGTATTGTATGTAACTGACCTAGAGGCCTGCACTGTGCTCGATGTGTGGCCTCTTGGTTGTGTTTGTATATACAAACAAGTCCACATTTACATACCGAAATACACTAACCGTATACATAAAAGTGTGATCAATAGACCAGGTTTGCATAGCAACATCCACTGACAGTACATCAGTGTGGGATCAATTCAAATACGTCCTTTTCTCTCTGCGTATGCTCAACAGTCAACACACCTAAAGTTGTGCATACTGCCAAGAGATATAGACACAGAGGGAGGGAGAGACTTTGAAGACAAACTCCTTTTTTTCTCCTTAGCCATACATTATATAGGAATCTCTTGATGAGTACTGCTAATAGCCAGAGTTATGTGCAGCAGTATCTGCATATGTCGTTTCATGTCACGTAAGTTATATCTATGTCTTTTTCTCCCCCTCCTTTTAATTCATCCAACATCCATCCTCCTAAATTGATATCAAAGTCCCTTTGTTGTTCTATGATCTAATACAGTATGTCTATGTTATCCTTATAATTATGTCTAAGTGCTGGAATTAATTACAATCTGGAGTTCCCTCCCTCATCACTTGCTCCCTTGGCCGTCTCTAAAGCGTAGGTGACTTGCTGTACATCTAACCATAAACCAAAGTGCAGTGTGGCAAAGGGAAACGTTTACATTATGTATGAGAAGAATTGCCAACAGCCACCAGCAGTATAGCGCTTTATGCTATACCCACTCTACAGGCGTCCAGTCTCTGCTCACATGCACATACATTGCCTCAGAAAAGGACACGTGGTTTTTGAAGGTGACTTTATACAAGAGCACATAATGCATTATTCATTGTAAATCTCTATGAAAGGGCGTGCTCCTGCTGAAGCGAACGTCCCCTTTGCTTGACCCATTCTGAACGGGAACCCATGTAGGTGTTAGCGTCATGTTATGCTTTAGCTATTGAAAAATAGCAGATCTACAAGCTCATAGCCGCGCCACCGAGTGGCGCGCTACGAGCTTGTAGGTCTGCTATTTTTTTTTAAATCGAAGAACGACTGACATTTTTTTTAAATCTGATCTCAGGTCAGAATGGGTTAATCAGACCAGTAGTGTGTGTCCAGTGGAAACCTCGTATGAATCTGATCTCAGGTCAGAATGGGTTAATCCTGACGTCTGTCTGCTGCGTGTCCCTCGGTCCACATACCAGAGAGAGGACATGTGATCTATAGCCACACATGGCTTGTTTCTCCCAGGCTGCTTGTTATAAGTCGGCCCGCAGATTGTTCTGTGGCAGCTATATTTTCTCCAGAGCCAGAATTATAGCTGGTGGGAGCAGCAGCAGCAGCATCTCCACAGCACGTTGAGAAACAACAACCAAAAAAAAAAGAAAGGAAGATAATAGATGATACTCTCTAAGAATGTCCTGTTGTCGCTGAAGCTACATGGAGAGGTGATCCCGTAAACATAATGTGTGAAGACGCAGGGGGACTATGGGGCCATTCCCTATATAGCATGGTGGACACAGGACAGTTTATCGGGTCTCTTTTGTTGCTTTTTGCAGTCCAAAGTGGCGTTATATCAAATGTAGACAGAAGCAGACGACGATAACGAGTCCTGGCTTGAAACTAAAAGCCACGCATGTTGCTGGCCCCCGGATGCAACTGAGACACACACTGATATAATGGATGGCCCATTGTTTGACTTTTTGATGACATTTGATTTATGTAGACGATCACTTTCAACCGGGTGTCCCTATTTTGGCCATGTCATTATAGGATTCTTCTTTGTGACATAATATTGGTAAATACATTTTGTACTATAATCAGTGGTCTAAGGATTCTCCAAAATTGGGATCGCATCCGACTCACAAGTCTTGCATCGGCTGGGCTCTATAATAATTATATTCTTATACAGTTCATACAGAACCAGGGGTTTATGTTTTGTCAAACATGTATTTGAGCCAGGATGGAATCTGACATTTCAACTCGTGGACCGTGCAGGTCATCATCAAAGATATGTTGTATCATTGCAGTATACTGTAGCGTATAGTATACCCATACCGGGGTTCATATAGAACGCTAACCTCATCTTGCTTTTATGCTTTTGCAGTGCCGAGTATCTACTTACATAATGTGACGTTTCCTGTGATCACACACCTTGCGGTTAAGAACCCAGCGGTAAACAAAACTCATAGCCCCTATTAAAGGGGCGCTTGTCCCATCTGCAACAAATTGTCACGCTACGCAAATCAGATTTATAGGGGTTTTGACACACTCATTGATGATTAATATCGTGTTCATAATAAACAAAGGGACAGATGAACTAGAAATCAAAACAAACACGCACACACACACACACACACACACGCGCACACACACACACACGCACACACACAAATGGAGGCCCTTTCCTGTACGAGTCCTGTGTTTCATTACTGCTCTACTGTCATTGACAACTGAATTTACCCCACGGGATCAATAAAGGTCTGTCTATCTATCTATAGTAGCTGATGTGTTATACATAGGCATGATTGAGGCCTTTACAACGCACAAGGGACATTGTCTCATCGTTAGCCTGCCTTAAAGTTTGCGCCGCTCTCTTATCTAGTATTCTTTTTAAAGACCTGCGTCACTCACTTTATTTCATCGACAGCTGCACCGTTGTTTATTAGTCTTGGCGTGTGTCTGCTTCTTTGTGAGAACTGTGACAATCAAACTCCAGTCGAAATCTCGTAACCCCCGTCGATGGAAGGATTTTCCTACCCGTCGTCAAGGTCACGGCCACGGTTCCTGTCCCGAAGCCAGCGCGCAAACAAAGGCGTTTTGTCGCACTGCCAGGAATTATTCTGCCTATCGGATCAGATGTGTGACTGAGTGCTTCCACCCAGCCTCTAGGTCCATGCCTAGAACGATTCCCAGATGGCAGAAAAAACATTTAAAAAGGCTCTCCGTGTAGAAGAAGGTGTGTAGACTCATTGCCGACTTATAACCTAAACTAAAGCTTGCTGGTTCAAACTTGTGCTCTGAAAGTGTATTCCAGTTATTAGTGACTAGAGTTTAGCTGCTTTGTGTACCTACGATTCCTGTTAACAGCACCCTTAGGCAAAAAACTACAGTCACTGGTGCTGTAGACTAGAGCAGTGGTTTTCAATCTTTTTGTGCCCCAGGAAGGCACACCAAAGGACGAAACAAAACCTCAAGGCACACCTGTATTGCTTTGTTCAGGCCCTAAACTTTTAGGGCCTCATTTCCCAATGCAGGGGGAAATTGTATACCCTAAACTTTAGGGTATATACTTTCACTTCAGTCCATAGACAGTGGCATCTTTGATTTATGACAGTTCTGAGAGAGGGGTCAGTAATTATCAGCCAATTATAGCTTGAAGTAGAGCTTGTAACAAATAACAAAGGGCATGGAGAGCTAACCACTTCAACCGTGGTTAAAGTGCATGGCGATAAAGTTGTATTGTATTTAAAAAAAATAGGGCTTAACCCATTCTGACCTGAGATCAGATTCATACGAGGTTTCCACTGGACACACACTGGTCTGATTAACCCATTCTGACCTGAGATCAGATTAAGAAAATGTCAGTCGCTCTTCGATTTTTCAAAAATAGCAGACCTACAAGCTCGTAGCGCGCCACTCGGTGGCGCGCTATGAGCTTGTAGATCTGCTATTTTTCAATAGCTAAAGCATAACAAAATGGGTTCCCGTTCAGAATGGCTTAAATTGTTAATATGCACAGGGTGGAAGAAAATAAAATGTACACAAGGATGACATAATATCACAGAATAATGTCCACCCACGGCCAATCACGCACCAGTCTAATCCTCAATGTTAATTTAAACTTGAGAGTGTGAAAATGGAACCGATTATCGAGTGTCAATTCTGTCACTCTCGAGTTAAATGAGCAATGATGAGTCTTAATGTGCACCACTGTTTATCCAGCACTATCCAAATGCACACACGAACCCAACCCAGGCACATAGTATACCTTAATGCAAAACACAATCACAAGTGCGCACACACAAGCTTTCACACCTGTTCCTCCTAGCGATGCCTCGTTTAATCTCTTTGTGTTGCTCTCTCTTTCTTGTGTCTCTTTCAAACACACATACACGCACAATCGCGCACACACACACACACACACACACACACACACACACACACACACACACACACACACGCAACCACACTTCTTTACAAGCATCATAGGAGGTGCACGAGGCATCATCGTGCCACATGGTGGCTGTGTGTGTGTGTGTGTGTGTGTGTGTGTGTGTGTGTGACATTAGACTGTCATTTT
The DNA here is from genome assembly GCF_963924005.1 of Protomyctophum bolini. Classification (NCBI taxonomy): domain Eukaryota; kingdom Metazoa; phylum Chordata; class Actinopteri; order Myctophiformes; family Myctophidae; genus Protomyctophum; species Protomyctophum bolini. Next base: position 10,189,364 of record NC_137874.1, on the reverse strand, counting down.
CAAACCACTCGATCTGTTAGCCATTAACTATGTCACTGTTTATGGAGAGAGCCCCTTATGGAAACACCGGGGATTGTTTAGATTGCTCAACCAATGCAGTCGCTCTCGGCACAATCAGTGTCACTTCGCGTTCATCACGGAGGGCTTTGTGCAATCAAACTGTTGCCGCTCAGCTAACGCCTACAGCGCCCTGCACCCCTGTCATCTTAGTCCTAGTTCAATGGTTAAAGCCTGACAACGACGCCTAATTTATGCTGTACGAGGAAGTATAAATAGGACATCATTCGTCCCTACTAGAAATGTAGGAATTCTATTGTGCCGCAAGGCATCCCGCCGCAGAGCACGTCAAGAAGTGCACATCGACATGTACTCTTTGGTACAGACGAGGCAGGGGGTTAAAAATGAATGACACTGATGCTGTGAAAATGTGTTTTGGTTTAGATGAAATGAAATTGTCTGAATGTCACAGTTGTACGGGAGAAACTTAATTCATAGTGGTGATATTGAAACATGTTGTTTGAATAGTCACACAGTAAAACTAATTGACACATAGAACCTCCTCAAGGGTCCCTGGCGGGGTTCCCTGAACTCCACTTTGAAAACCACCGCTGATGTTTCATTAATCCAACCATTCGCACGCGCACGCGCACACGCACGCGCACACGCACACACACACACACACACACACACACACACACACACACACACACACACACACACACACACACACACGTTAACACACGTCATTGGTAATGTTTAAAAGGCCCAATCTGGACTTGTTTTGAACATTGGGGTTATATTCACATACCGGTACGTTCTGAAAGAGTTTGATTGAAAGAATATGTTGTTTGGAGCTTCCCCATGCTTCCCACGGTCAGAAATCAATAACAACATGCAGTTTAAATATCATTTCATACAATGCTAATCCTTCAATCAAGAGCCGAGTCAGTCATTTACAGAATGAAAACAAGTCTCTGCACATGTTTGCTTGATTTCTGAGGATTTGTTTACATTTTGTTTGTCACCACTTTTATTGGGCCTCTCATAAATGCTCCTTTCAACCATGTTGGAATCACTGGGAGTAATTAGGTAAATCCAACCGGGTACTGGAACACAGCCATGTTAATAGGCGTAATCGCTAACATAATGGGTTAATGTGAGTAGTTACATTGATAGACTGAGATAAAGGCAAGAAAAGCATTAACCCCCCCCATTCTAAGTGGCTTGCCTAGGCTGTAAAAGAATAACTTAATTACAAAATTGCATCCGGCTCAAAAGCTGCATGGTGCTAAACGCTTACATCACCCCGCAATGTAAATATAGCGCACCATGATTAGGACTTAACCGCGTAACCTAACATACTTGTTGTATATGTCCATGCCCATGTGTGAGGCCTGTTCGTCCTCCACTGTCTGACAAGTGACAACCTCATGCCAATGTGATACTAAGCATACCACTTGCGTGCACGCGTGCGTGACCCGTGCGTGCATGCATGCGTGTGCGTGAGAGATTCATCACTAGTCACGGCTTGGCCTTAAGATGATATTTGTCACTAGATGCTGCAACACATGCCGTTCACTCATGACATAACATAGACAGCACACAGTCCTGACCTCAACCAAAAACCTCGGTTCCACAGTCAGAGAAACCCACACGCAAGTGCACACACTGTATACAGTATACTGTAGTTAGTAGGTCTACAGTACAGTGCCCACACACAGACATATAGGGTACACACATACAGTAACAGTACATTCACATACAGATAAACAAACCAAAGACACACTTCTAAACTTACACACGTTTGTATATTCACAACTTCAAATTACAGTTATTACACAAAGTACACACGCAGACAGACACACAAGGATACACACACAGACACACACACTCACACACACACACACACAAGTGTAACTTAACTTGTACTTGAACGCATTAGGCTACGGCACCAACCAGCATTGCGGCGCGTCGTTATCTTAACGAGTTCTTGTTGGCGAGCAACACTTTCCATATAGCACTACACATTACCAACATGCCTATGACCGCTTGCTGTGTCAGAAACTGAGTCATGGACACACAGGGGGGGGGGGGGTTATTACTGTTTCATGGAGCGTGAACTTCAAAGGCTGCGCTGAGCTCCTTTTGGTAACACGGCACTAGTGCTCTCCAAGTCTTTTCCTCGTTCTCCTGAGAGTGGATAGAGAGACTCCGGACGGCACGATCTCTGTCTATACACACAGTAAAAAAAAAACCTCAGCGTTCGTGTAAATAATTCGGGTCATTGTTTAATGTTTATCCTCCAAGAGTGAAATGAACACTGAGGATTTTACTGGGCCGGATAAATCGGGGGCCGAATGCAGTTGACCCGCTGAAGTAACGTGATCTATTTCAGGGAATACCCAGTTGTCATAGTGATTGCGGTTTACACGTGAACAAAGCCTTTTCTGTTTTATTTTTCTTAGTTATATGAGAAGATGAAGAGCCGCTGGTAATTAGCCTAATTCGATTTGTTTGAACAGCATTAAGAATCAAGAATGATAAACAGGAACTGTCTTGGATAACTTTCCCTCATGGCTGCGGGGCCTTTTCGCAATTTTGAAATTTGCCGTAAATTTCAGCATTTCTCTTTCCATTTCTCGTGCGACCCCTGAGGTCAAATACATCATGGTTTTGGCCTGGGTGTATATATGCTGTTTGTCGAAGATGTGTTCCGAAGATATTTTATGGGGCCTCTTGTATCTTTTTTTACAGTAAGTACAGGCGTATTTCAACACCAGGTTTACATTCCAGCTCCAAGGTTCCAAACGCTATACATCTTAATGTTACTCGCAGACTCGTCATTGTAACAGGCAGCAGAATAATGTTGTTGTGTCAGGTCGTGATCGCTCTGGTATGGAGATTAATGAGTGGTGGTGAGAGGCACACACTTAAAGACTTTTCTATGACAGGACACGGACGAATAGGTAACACTTAAGATACAAGGTGCTCGTTAGAAGTAAGGTCATCCTCCACAGTGTTCGCGATGCAGGTATACTATAGTAAAAGTCTCAGCGTTAATTGACCCGTCTGTGACTCCGAGAGGACACAAATGTAACCAAATGGGTCCCTTTTTTGTTACATTTTGTATACCTGCTCAGAGTTAAAAGAGGATTTGACTGTTTCAAAAGTATTCTCTCCCAGTCAGCATGTCCTTGACAAAAGACACTAAACCCCGTATACCTGCTCCAGCTTGCTCCTGCAATTTGATCGCTTTGTGGAAATGGCCCCCTGTGTGTGTGTGTGTGTGTGTGTGTGTGTGTGTGTGTGTGTGTGTCAGAGGGATATGTGGAAACAATAGAGGGAGGAAAGAGACTATTCACACCGTGTGTAACACTGTGTGATTAATGTGCTTTTCATAAAATACATATAATAAAACCATATAGATTGTCACTTTCTCTGCACATTTTAAAGCCAAATTTGAGCAGCAGCTATATATTTGTGCTCCACCTTCACTGGTGCAGAGACAACGTGGATGTTCTGTTCTCTGTTGATGTAACTTAACTTGGGACAATGTGATTGGTATCGTTTAGTTTCATCCCAGCAGCAGCAGCAGCGCCGGCTAAAACCAGATGACCTGCAGCGAGGGACGCGTGGGGGATGCTGTGTGTGTGTGTGTGTGTGTGTGCGTGTGTGTGTGTGTGTGTGTGTGCGTGTGTGTGTGTGCGCGTGTGCGTGCGTAATTATGGAAAATTGCTATCATATGTCAAAGTGTGTGTGTGAAGGTGAAGCCTTCAAAAGGGAGTCCACTCTCCTCTTAGACAACCCCCCCCCCCCTTCCGCCCACACACTCCCCCCCCCCTCTCTCTCTCTGCCTGCCTCACCTTTCTCTCTCCCTCCTGCATGGGTTCAAAATGCCCAGAGGAACCCTGTGTGTACCAGAATTGAAGGATCACAGAAATAGAACCTGGTTAGTGTCAACAAAATGAAAGGTGCGTGCGTGTGCGTGTGTGCGTGTGCGTGTGCGTGTGCGTGTGCGTGTGCGTGTGTGTGTGTGTGTGTGTGTGTGTAAAACTGCAGCAGTGCAAGAAAGAGCGCTGCACTCCATTCAGAGTCAGACATGTGTTGAACAAGATCATGGTGGTGAGAATTGCACCAAAAAAAGATCCTCCCCATCCAATGCCGGTACAAAACAGCCATTGGGAAATGAAAGCGATGTGATGACTTGCAGACAGCCTTGTCAAGTGTATATATATATATACTGTACCAACCACAGGCTGTAACGTCGAAATCATTTTTTCAAAGCGAGGGGCCGTGGGATTTGGGGGGGGGGGGGGGGGGGGGGGGGGAATTGTGAAAACAGTCCTTAAAGACTTAGTTTGATGGCTGTTGGACCGTAGAGTTGGGTTCACTAGAGAGAGGATCGTAAAATTGCACATCGTTATTATTTTTTATTTTCTGCACTCAAGTCCTTCAAAGAGTCGAGTACGATCCTCCAGCATGAACAATGACGGCTCTCCGTCGTCGTTGCCGGCAGTTTGAAAACGTAAACGTAGAACCCTGCACGCCCCGAGGCAACGTGACACCCATCAGGAGACAGCTGGTACTGCTGAATTGTGCCCATGGGCGTTGGCACTTCCACGCCGATATTATCTTTAGTTTCTTTCTTTACAGACACTTGATAGCAATTGTTTTACCGCCCTTAACAAATCTCCTTTTTTCTTCTTCTCGTTTTCTGTGCCTCTGTGTGTGCGTGTGTGTGCGTGTGTGTGTGTGTGTGTGTGCGTGTGTGTGTGCGTGTGCGTGTGTGTGTGTGTGTGTGTGTGCGTGTGTGTGTAACAGGTAACACCAGGCAGTAAGGCAGCCCAGGGGGACCTGGTTCCAGGGGACATCATCCTGGCTATCAATGGAGACAAAACAGAGACCATGACACACATGGACGCTCAGAACCGGATCAAAACCTGCACCCAGCAACTCAGACTACACATAAACAGGTATGCTGACCGCATGCACGCACGCACGCACATACTTTATACAATTTGGTTATCGGCACATCCAGTGGCTTACAGGAACCGTGAGCCTAAAAATAACCCGTTTTCTTTTTGGGAAAGTCTGTGTACTGTCGACCATGAGTCACGTATATACAGTAATCGGCAGCCATATAGGTTTAGAGTAGACCCTCAACAAGGGCCTCGCTCTCGACCCACGCGTGTCTTAATGGACCTCACAGCTCGTTAACACACATGAGTCGAAGGAGTTTCATAACCGAGGTCACTCACTGTGTCCCATCCAGGCTTATAGTCGGCTCCACATATACGTATATAGGTACAGTTGAGTCATACTTATAGAGTTGACTGGTTTATGTTAGTCAAAGTGATCTATCGTCTGCCCCATGCCGTCAAACTCAATGAGCCTCGAGGCGTATACATTGAGATGCACTTTTAAGAAGCCAAATGATTAGAAAGACATTTATTTAAGTGGTTCTTGATATGACAACTTCTCTCTTTCCACCATCGGGCACGTCACTTTTAGCGTAGCAACACTAAGAATGTGTGAGAATGTGACGAGGCGGGCCGTATAAGGCAAGACACGAGCGATGTGGTTTGATCAAAAATAGCGGAGCTCGCCTCCCGAGCGGAAATCTCTGGTCTAAACAGTAATAAAGAGAGAGACGGAGGGATATTGAGAGAGGAACAGTGCGAGTGAAAGAGACAGAGATCGGGGGGGGAATGCCAGGGGAAAAGTGAAATGTCAGTCTCTCTTCCCAGATTTCTAATAAGACCGTTTTGTCTTTGGGTTACCAGAGTGCTGAAAAGTGTATATAGAACTGACCTCGGCAACGTCAGTATCCCATGTATAGTCTTCTCTCGGATGAAGAGCACAGTGTGGGTTTCTGAGCTCTGAAGTGACAACTGGAGTGTTTTAGCTCTGTCCTCGCAGGGCATCAGACATAACACACTTGTTTGCAGTGGTTAGGAGCTAGCTAGCACTGCACATTCAGTGGACATAAGAATCAGAAGTCCAACACACACACACACACACACACACACACAGGGGACTCCCAAGCTTCGTCCTAATAAATATTGTCAAGAGATATTTTCTTTCCGTTTTTTGGAATGTCGACTTTTTCCCTGTTCCACGAAACAAGACTGCAGTGGCCCCCTCTGAGAACTAGTGCTCCGGTCCATATATCAGACTGCGCCGCGCTAAGTATCCTCATGTATACCTACACTTAGGGACAGTAAATCTATTTTAGGATACACAAAGTACAGTCCAACCACAATGCACAGTGGGACCTGAAAAGCCTCAAACCCGAGGAGACCCCCCCCCACACACACACAGCTGTAGTAGCAGCAGCAGCGTGTTTGGGGAAGGGTCGGCCGTTATCAGAGCTGACCTGGGGCATCTATAGTACATACAGTTATAAGAGCGGTGTTTGTTTTGACGCGTCTGTAAGTCCAGGCGGATGAGGGTTACTGCATTAGGATGTCTTAAGTCGCGTAAAAGTGAAGCAGATTGAGTCACCTTGATTTCTTATTTCAAAGGAAGATATACACCAACAACGAGTCCGCTAACACAAATGGAATGTAAATACTATTTCATCCAGATCTGTTAGAGGGTGTCCTTATAGATACCTGCCAAACTCGACGAAATGCTGTGATCATTTCACCATGTGGTAGCCACATGATTAGATATAGACATCTAAGGCTCCATTTTCGTCACCGCTAAACACCTTATCCCTAAACGTACTATTTTGCAAAACATTTTTGAATACTTAAAATGGCCAGTCTAGAAGCTCACAACGTGGCAATGTAGATTGGCTAGTTGAACTATTCAAAAATGTTTTGCAAAATAGTAAAAAAAAAAGGGCAAAGAAGTTTAGGGATAAGGGGTTTAGCGGTGACGAAAATGGAGCCCCTAATGTCTGGGACACAACTATTGAAAAATGTCAGCCTAAATATTCGTGTGACAGAAGTACAGTATATATAGGGCTTGACTGCTGTCGACCAACCATGCACCATCCACCAACGTCTGTTACAGGCTCTATAGCTCAGCCAGTCAGAGACGCTTACTTGACTTTTTCTCCGGCAAAACCCAGACATGCTGACTTGTGATTCATATATAGCTGTGACACACAGTTCAGGGCAGGACAGGCTATTCCCTGCCTGGATTCTCCCAATCCTACTATAGCTTATAGAACGACGTATGATTGTTGAAAAACAGCTTTCATCTGTCTCTAGAAACATCCCCGGTTCCAACTGTATAACCATATCAATTCTCCTCAATAAAAAAAATGTTTTACGATCTGTTGGTTGATCACAAGCATGCTTTTCAATAAGCTCTAATTGGGATTTATTGGGTCCGAGTTGAAAGCCACATGCGGTGGGCAACGACGTTGGAAATCACCGCGCTGCTCGTCCATCTCCTCTTGCTCTCCGTTGACCTCTAATAAGATAACATGTTGGACGCGAACCGAGATCACACGGCGGTGTGCATCGGAGGCAGAGCGAGCTGGAGGCCAGCTGCTATCTGCTGGTATGTGACCTCTTCATCTGTGTATATCGCTTGAGTTATGACACAGCCTCAACTGTACCATCACTGCTGCTGGATGGGGGGGAGGGGTGGGGGGGGGTCCAGCCCATAGACCCCGCCCACTCTCTTCAAGAAGCTTCAGAGTCTGATAATCAGGCTAGGGGGGTGGGGGTGGGGGGGGGGGCGTCAAGGAGGGATGGAAATTAGAAGGAATAAGGAGGAAGAGAGGTATGCACTGTACGTAACCCATTCCTCTAGTGCCCCAGAGCTGATATGACCTGCTAGCATGAGAGAGAGAGAGAGAGAGAGAGAGAGAGAGAGAGAGAGAGATTGACAGAGAGAGGGAAAAGGCGAGAGAGAATGGTGTGGGGGGGGGGGGGGGGGGGGGGGTAGAGGGAGCCTCTCAGAGAGAAGGAGAGAGAGGCCTGCCTAGTTAATGGGCAAAAGAATTGTATAGAGACCAAGTGAGAAATCCACATGGGCCCTTCAGTACTGTAGAGAATGCCATTTTACGGCCAAGACTTTCACTGTGCATACGGGCTGGAAACTCAATTACACATGCAGGCAAGGCATGAGCGTATAGCTTATAGCGTTGGGTTTCTCTCCCTGAGCCAGGGGATATATATATAGGGCACCAAAAAAAAGTCACCCCATCCATCCATCCATCCATCCATCCATCCATCCATCCACGCAATCTTCGTTACACATATTTTCACTGCGTGTCAAAGTCTCTACTTTTTTCACGGCACACTGCAGCATCCCCAAGAACCCGTTATTCATTCTCTGGACAACAAGAGAGTCGTGTTTTTGTCAAGCGAGAGCAGTGGTGGAATTTAACTATATACGACTATTACTCAGAGGCAAATGTCGCACTTTTTACATGAACATTTACATGGCACTATAGTGTGAACCACTGTATTCATACACCTCATGTCTCTGTGTCAGTTGTTCTCGGACATTGTCATTGTCAAGGACCCCCAAAATGATATGTAATTGGCCGCCGACCCCCATCTGAAAGTATGTTGTTCCAGGGACCCTCCTCCCCAGAAGCAAAGATTTGAGTTAAAAAGATTTGCACCCAAAAATAGCAGATCTACAAGCTCGTGGCGCAAGCTTGTAGATCTCAAGTCCATAGACTTGGCTGCCATATGACGACATTTTCAAGCCCCTCCAATCGCATTGGAGGGGCTCGAGCCCCTCAAGAACAACAATACATGAACTAATTAAGCCATACTTTATACTTTCTATTCAAAATGAGCAGAACTACAAGCTCGTCTCAACGCGTCTAATCGTGACATGTTTTGAAAAACTATATTTGTACTGAAGTCCTTTTTTCACATACTGTACTATCACACACATACTCTTGCACTTGCATATAAAAAAATCACACCCGTGTGAACTGAGTGGTGCAACTCCCCTCTCCCCCCCTCCTCCCCTCCTCCTCCTCTCTCTCTCTCTCTCTCTCTCTCCTTGCACTCTGTCTCCCAACGCAGGACAAATCTCGTTCTGCCTACTCCTAATTCTATACTCGTTACTTTTGCACTTTTACACAAGTACATTTGCAAATACCAGCCTTTTGCTAGTATTTCTACATTGTGGTATTGCTTCTTTAACTTCAGTAAAAAGAGTATTTCTTTTACCACTGAGGAACAGCGATTGCGTGTCATCTGCAGATCAGGCCACTGGTGTACGGTGAAGTTGTCATCTTTTGTGCGGTGACAAAATGTCACGCTGTTTGGTGTACGTACGTGAACCGTACTGTTGTGGGCTTGGGGGTAAGCCCAGAGGCTTTAGCTGTTAAAACCACCATCACAGAGTCTGGGAGGGACTTGCACAACCCTGCACTGACTCACCAGAAAATAATATTTCAGAGAACAACAGGCCTCAGACCTCATTATAAGGACTAAGCCATAAAGAACTCAAAAGAGAGCAAGAGAGAGAGAGAGAGCGAGGCACCGAAGACCTGTAATTTTGTGTTGCTGCCGTTGGACAAATATATGAGCCTACACGTCTGCTGTGAACCTAAATTACACTGGATGCAGCTGAGCCACAGAGGCCTCTTGTAGCGCAAGAATGTTCCCTAGTAATGTCTCAGCATTCATTACTTTCATAACCAAACCCACCCACCCACCATCTTTCATAATGTGTCATATAGCTCATAGACCAGTTTTCAGTCCGCTCTCTGTTCTGGGCCCTTTTGGGCTAGTTGACCAACGAACCCCATAAAAGCTCGTGGCAGAGAGGATTAAAAAGAAGAAAGAAAAAAACCCAACATAATAGACTGGGCTCGGCACGGTGGAGCATCTGTTCTCGGGGTGAAATGGTCACGGCATAAACGGCCTTCAAACCAAATGGTAGGACAGTATTATTAATACGTTAGTCACGCAGCGGCCTGGAATGGGCAAACTGCAACTTTAGGAGCAAAGGTAAAAAAAAAAGAGTGAGAGGCGGAGCAGGGGAGAGGAAAGGAAAAGAGGAGAGAGGGATGAAGTAAGGAGTAAGAAAGAAAGAAAGAGTCTAGTTTCTATGACACCTCTCACTGCTGCAGGCCCACCACTATGCTAGTCCATGTTTTGGTCTGCCCATAAGTCCGACATCCCGTTAGTCTAAGACTGAGGTTAGGGTTAGTGACCTACGTGGCCGGTTGAGACCGAGGTTAGTAATGGTCAGACTAACGGGAGGTCGGAAACAATGACATGTTATATAGCATCTGGCGGTGTGTTCAAGGAGCTGTGCCGTGTATAGGAAAGGCTGGTCATTGCTAAAGCGCGAGGCCCCTGTCCGAGCAGAGGGACCTGGACGAGATGCAAAGCAAAGTGCACTGTCTCGTGCATCCTCGCGTTGACACGAAGCAGCTACAGTGAAGACCCTCACCTCTTTCCGCCTCTTCCCAGATACCGTATAATACCTCCTCCCCCTTCTTCATCTCTTCCTCTCCCCATCAGCCTCTCGGCTTCCACCTTTCCCTCGAGCCCCCCGTTGCTTTGCCTCCTCCGTCGCTCTACATCTCCCGTCTACGTATTTTCATTCCGTCCTCACCTCCCTTCTTATAATGCTTTCCCCTTTCCCTCATCCTTTCCCTTGGAATATTTCCTTCTCCCTCCACTCTCCGTATCTTCCTTCCTAGACTGTGCTCCTCTGAAAAAGCACGGCGGTCAGAAAGCAGGCCTCCGGGACCGATGAGGGTTTGGGTTGTGCTTTTCCACTGATGGTCAGGCCCCTTTCGGAAAGATCCTCACACACACGCACGCACGCGCAGGCGCACACACACACACACACACTGTGGATTTGACCGCGTGGACAATGTGTGTGCCTGTTTTGCACTTCTGTGAGTGTGAGGCGTGCAGCTCGCGTCGTGTGAGTCCGCGGTCCAGATCGCACACAACGGCACCCGGAGGAGAGGCTTAATGGATTTGGACACAACAGGCAGAGAAAAGACAGCTTTTTGCCCCCCCCCCACCCCCCACCCCCCACCACCGTCTGGCTTTGACTCCGTGACCCGTGACTCACCGCCGAGGAATTATGAACAGGGTCCGCAGGGGGTCCGAAAGGAACACAGGACTCCAGCTGTGAGGGAGTAGGGGAAAGAAAGTGACCTCCGAGAGAACAAGGAACCCCCAACTCCACCCTCTATACCCCGCTATACTCCCAACCCCCCCCCCCAACCCATTCATCCCTTCATCTCCATGTTCCACTCTGGTCCTCAGGCCTCCGTTTGCTGCGGTCATAAAAAGAACGCATAACATCAAGGGAGTCATATAGGGAAGAGAGAGACCACAGCCATCCCTCCCTCCCTGCCGCTTTCAACTGATCTAGCCCATTCTGACCTGAGATCAGATTCATACGAGGTTTCCACGGGACACACACTGGTCTGATTAACCCATTCTGACCTGAGATCAGATTCTAAAAATGTCAGTCGTTCTTCGAATTTTTCAAAAATAGCAGACCTACAAGCTCGTATCGCGCCACTCGGTGGCGCGATATGAGCTTGTAGATCTGCTATTTTTCAATAGCTAAAGCATAACATGATGCCAACACCAAAATGGGTGCCCGGTCAGAATGGGCTAGTCATCGCAGAGAGACGCAGGGTCTTCTAATCACAGCCCCACCACCACCACACAGACACCGGAGTTCTGTCGGCGGCGGCGACGACAGCCCCTCTCTGTAAACTGCAGAGACTCCGCCGTTCCCCGAACCTAGAGGAGGAGATCATTCTGATCCCGTCTCTCATTACAAATAACACAGGAACTGTGTGTGTCCCCCCGATAGCGTTTGATTTACGAGCGTAAACTCTGTGATAGCGGTGAAAACCGGTTCAATCCGGCTATGAGATGGGTTTGATGATAGCTGCTGAACTTTGAAGGACGGATGGAAAGTTTCATTCCGGAATGAGAGACCTATAGTCTTACAAAAAAAGAAAGAAGAAGATTGAAAGTACACATTTTAAGCAAACGACGGTCTTAGTAACTTATCTGCTAAAAAAGATAACACATCTACAAAAGGAGACACTCCATATTTCATAATTACCGAGCGATGAACAGGTAATAATTTCCCTCTTTCCTCCAAATGGATATACAGTATGGCGTAACATTGAAAGAAAAACAAAAGTCCGGCCACATCTTAATTTGAGGGCAAGTCGTTTCTCCCGTCTGTCTCCCTGTGTTCTCCTCAAACATGGAGAATGTGTGCAGCCAAAGTAAACTCATCCACCGCACCAAAAGCTAAATCTCCCCAATCAGGAAATTGTATCTGGCAGGGAGAGGTCAGGCAAGGGAAAGTATGACCAAAGAAGAAGAAGGAGGAGGAGGAGGAGGAGGTGGTGAAGAAGAAGAAGATCATAGCGATGACCGCGGTCTGACTGGGCCTCTCCTCGGAGACTTTCCTGTCAGTGACACTCGTTTTCTTTTCTTTTTTTATCCCACGATTGTTGCAACCCATTTTTTCTGTTCACCCTGTGTCAATTATCTAATGTAATCCTGAGCTCTCTACGCTCCCTCTGCCCAACCTGGGGAGAGCAACGGACTGACCTCATGCTTCCTTCTATAATGCACGAGGACAGGAGGGGAGTTGGACCAGAGTTGGTCTCTGCATGGTTGGACGTATAGCGCGTGGAAGGAACACGTTATTCCAACCAGTTCCTTTCTCCTCCATCAGTCGCACCGGCTGGCCAGGGGGAGGCAGTATAGAGGCCAGGATTACGGCATGTGGGTACCTATACCTTACAGGGGTGCTTTGGACATGTCTCGCGAGCCATTCAGTTGCATTTTTCTTCTCCAATAATAATCTGGGGAGTGGGGACCCCCAGGTTGAGAACCCCTGCCCTATAGGGGACACAGAGAGAACATGCAAACTCCACACAGAATTAAGGCCCTCATGCCAACCCCACCCAGGGTATGGGCGGAGGAGAGAACACGTGCGCCCACAGCGTCCCCAGCGGGAATCAAACATTGGTCACTTTTCCTATTTCACTTTCCTTTAATTATTTGCATGGTCCCTCTCTCTCTCTCTCTCTCTCTCTCTCTCTCTGTCTCTCTCCATCCCTTTAATTCTGACTGTCAAATTCTTTCTCTGACTGTAATGTGACCACCTACCCCTGACGTAACATTGTGGTACTGTAGAATGATTTATTATTTATTTATTGTTATACAAGTCTTCAAATTTAACTAAATAACATTCAGGGAAAAAAAGCAATGCTTTATAATTTACCCAAAGTAGATACAGCTGTTTGTTTCTGGGTTTTTTGTTTAACCAAATGAACCCTATAGTGTCTCTATATACTGGGGTGAACATTCTGTGAACAAAGCAGATCTACAAGCTCACAGCGTGCCGCTTTTGATCTGCTGCTTTCGGAAGAGATGGCGTAAACAAAATATATAGGGTTTAATGAACTAATGTTGCTCATTTCTCCGCTTTTTCTCTCTCCTTTCTTGTCCTTCTGACCATTATTGACGGCGATGTAAATATTTACGGGCAGTATAGGGCAGACAGCGGACAGTGGTCAGACTATAGATATTATTAATATTAGAAATAATCTCAGGAGAACTCAGTCCTCCATGATGTGACGTGTGAATATATGCAGTATATTATGCACGCATAACTAGTCTACTGTATGCCTATTTATCTTCTCCTTGGCATTAGAGCCAGACAGAGGAGAGAGAGGGGGCTTCAAAGATGAGGTAAGGGCCAAGGCTCCCCAATCTAGACATACTCTTAACCCATTTAGACCTAGAAGTTCCATTCTACAAATGTCTTCTAAAACATGATGAAAACTATTTCATGTCAAGGACCCCCAATATCATTATTTACTTGGCTGCCGACCCCTATCTGAAAAAAATATGTAGTTCCAGGGACCTCCCCCAGAAGCAAAGACTTGAGTTAAAAACGTTCGCTCTGGAAGAATATATTCAAAGGTTTGTTTGTGTCACAGTTTCACGATTTTTCAAAAATAGCAGACCTACAAGCTCATAGCGCGGCCGCGCTATGAGCTTGTAGATCTGCTATTTTCCAATAGCTAAAGTACAACACAATGCTTAAAACACCAAAAGGGGGTTCCCGCGCAAAATGGGTTAATATGAAACATCTCGCCCCGGCGTTGCCAGCACGGCGCGGCAGGATAGAGCGCGGCGATCCGGTCGACACGCAACGGCATCAAACTTGAAAGCGGGTAATCCTGACAAGCGTGGGGTATTATTCACAGACTCCTCTTGATGCCGCGCGAGCCTCAGATTCATCATTCGACAGTTTGGCACGGGGAGGCCAGAGGCAGACAGACACAGGAGAGAGATTAGAAAAGTCTTGCACTAATATGGGGGAAAGAAATAGAGATGATGGACTTCCCGGCTCCAGTTTCTCAACACATGACTGTATAAACTCCTCCGTGTTGATTTTACCCCGAGAGAGTGTATAAATATCTCTGATATGGCTCTCTGAGTTAAAATAACACTGGTTGTTTTACAGTGTACCCAATGCCCTGTCTATTATTATTATTATTATACCTGTTCATTCTAGGGACACAGCAGTTATTGTCTTGGTGCTTTGGCTCCAAACATTTCCTTATACTGTTCCACGGGCTGCTTGTACATTTTGGTCATTTCTCTACTAAATGCTCATTTATTTGAAGGGAGAAGTGTCAGGCACTCTAAGGGCCGATGCAAGCCCACCACACACCGTCTGCGACCGTGTGCGGCGCGTTGCTGCGCGGCGGCGCGCGGCGCCGCCTGGAAAATAGAACTGTGTTCTATCGGCGCGCCGGGCGGCGCGGCGCGGCTCCGCGCGGCGGACGGAGCCGGTGTGCGTTAGGTTCATTGAAAATAATGGAGGCGGCTGTGCGCGCGGGGGACGCAGCCGGCTTGTGTCGGGCTTCATACTCCTATTTTACCGCTGTTTCGGCGCTGTAGTAGAGCCGAAATGATTTCGGCTCGTCAGAGATTTTCAGTAGCACCGAAGAGTCGACTTTAGGACGGTACTCGCCCCCCCCCCCAGAACCTCAAATGACGTCACATTGTAGGCTCTACAGAGAAGCGACATTTATCCGGCTCTAAGATAGGAGTATATGAATCGGCCCTAAGCCATCCACGGAGAAAGGAAACAAGCAGGCCTGTCTGGCGCTCTCAGAACAGCACAGTCATGAATCAGGTTTAAGGGCCGTCTCTACACGAAGAATGATAACTACAGGACAGCGATAACGATGTGAGCATCCAAACTGGTAATGTTCTCTAAAATATGTCGAACGTGAACTTGAGTGAGCCGAGTCGACCGTGACACCCTGTAAAATTGGATGGATTTTTGATTGCTCTGAAAATTTCCCAAGCTGGGACATCATTTACCACTTTCGGTGTCATTATATAGACATGGACGACTCCATGCCATCCACTTGAGTTAGAATGATTTTCAAAAATGACATATTCATAGTTTTTGTTATAGTTATTATTATACATATATTCCGTGTACATCCAATATTCCGAAATTACAGCACTGGAGCACACGTATATATATATATAGCAATTAAATTGTTTTATTAAAAAACCTCAAACATTAAATAACGTCATTGCCTTATATATATATGTTTGCTTTATTGTTGTACTTTTGGACTAAAACGCTGAATTTTCTACGCTCATATTTAGCTCTGGCTCAGAACACATGGAGGGGGGAGAGCGAGAGAGAGAGAGAGAGAGAGAGAGAGAGAGAGAGAGAGAGAGAAGGATGATGAATGTGAAGCAGCAGTTGGTCAGGGCTGAGCAGCAGTGTTCAATATGTCTCCCAGACCATTATTCTCAGCGAGTAATCCCTCACACACTGACTCAATATTGGAGGACCCTGCGCTAAAGCGGCTAATCCAGAAACAACAACCCATTGTCTGTGATGTAACGATGCACAACAGAGCGAGTCTGGACAGTCCTTATAGCCCCGGGCTCATTAACATGACATAGTTACATCAGAATTAGAACCCACGTTGTTCACCGTAAGCACAGTAAAGGTTTGTGGATATAGGTCTTACAGTAGCATAACTGTATAGCATACAGTATATACAGACCAAAACAGATGTATACACAGTCAGTAAATGGATAATTAGCACAACAGGATACTAAGTCAAAACATATATAGGTTTTGACTATTATAACTATATTTGTTACTCTATATGAATAAATGTCGTGTCAAATAGATCAGGTATAGTTTCAGGACTGGAACCCCTTTTGGGGTAGTACAGTATAGCAACATTTTCCTGTAATGTTTGAATTAATATTTGAAGTTTTTCCAGAAAACTTCGTTCAGGATTTAGGAGGCATTTTAGAATCGACCCCAGTTCTAAATCTACAACAGTTTTAACAATATCCCTATAGTCTCTAAATGCTTTATGAATTTCTTAAAATATAACTTTTCATAATGACATTCCTAAAACAGGGACGTCAAGGTCAAGTTGAACTCTCTCTCTCTCTCTCTCTCTCTCTCTCTCGCTCTCTGCCTCTCACAGTTTCCACTGCCGTGCTCATTTCCATTATCACTAGTGTACAGACGTACCGACGGCACGCTCCATCGTGGCTCTTTGGTCTGCACTTTCCCCCCAAATGTCACTTCAAATTGGCCATTCAGAGACCCAACTTTCGCTCGCCTTTCAATGAGGCACTTGTGCCGCGGCCGGCCGGTCACCATCGGAAAAAACAAAACGCATCATCAACAGCGGGGACATCCGAGGGTTGGAGAGATGGGGGGGCAGGGGGGGGGGGGATTCCCATTAGCAAGGCATCGTCGTCCCACGCCCGTCAGACACTCGGAGCCTTGATAACCAACACCTCCGTGTCTCATATCTGAAACATTGCCTCAGAACGACCAACGCTCTGCCAGCAGCTGCACGATAGGCCCATGACCTCACCTCTAAAGACGTCAAGTTTCCACCAGTAGAGCGCACGCACACTACACAACACACCCCTCTTTGTTGCCATCCCCTTTGCGGTTAGGGGTCCTTAGGTCTCAGTGGATGGAGGTGTGAAGGAGTGCACACTCACACTCGCGTACACACACAGTCACATACACGCAGTGTCACACACACACACACACACACACACACACACACACACACTCACACGCGCGTGCGCACGCACACGCACACACACACACACACACACACACACACACACACACACACACACACACACACACACACACACACACACACTAGGCACTACACCCTTCCGTCTCTCAGTAGGCCCGGTGTGATGTCATGGCCGCAGTCCTTTTCATGTATGGGATTCTTTACTACTTAATGGTAGATGCCATGGCGACCGGAGCCACACGGCGTACATACACATGCCCACAAAGTATTCAGACAACAGTAATGCTCTCTTCGCGAAAGACCGCAATGGATTCAACATACCAGGCAGTAAATCACACCCTGGCGTGTACAGTGTAATGCATTCAGGGGGAAAATGACCTGCAGTATTTTATGAGCCCGGCGATTGTATTACTTAGAAGATCCACCAAAGCACTTTATTCAGCTGCTTCTTAAATGCAAGCGATAAATTCTGTGCGCCGCTGTTTGATAAGCACGCACCAGAAGACCACGAAGAGAGATTACCAGGTACTACTGTACAGTATGTCTCTATTACTGTGGAGCTATCGGACATTTTGTTTCCCTATTAAAAGTGAAATAGACTTGAGCCTATTACTGGTAATCTTTAAAAAAAAGATAGGACTCGGTGCGTTCACAATTTCCCCAAGGAGCTTGTGAGTTGATTTGGCAGCAATACCGTGGTGACTTTATCTTTATTCTAGTAGCTGGAATGTAAGTCCCCTCCTAATCTTAAGGCCTGCCAAAACATATTATATGAAAACTGGAGATATACTGTAATAAGGTTTGTTTTGGAGGACAGAAGACAGGTTCCTTTCCACAAGACCACACCGTCCGCAACCAGGCGCATTGTGAGCTTATGCCATTTTATTTTATTGTTTTTTAACTTTTTCAAAAAGTAAAAATGACATTTGACTTAATGGACAAGCCCAAAATAAGTACACCAGAGTTAAAGTCACATAAGTAAGATGAAAGTAAATGGCATTTAATTGTTTTCCTTTTTTTTTTTTTACTTTGTACCCAAACACAGATCCAGCATTAATGACAGTTGCAAACAAACATGTGCACTATAGAAAAGCTTTTTGCACACAATGATGTATCATGTTCAGATCGACTCTCCCCTTGGGGCGTGACTGATGACATGGATATTTATTTGTTTTCTTTGTATTGTCTTTCAGGTCAGGATCAGGTGAGAGAGTGTGGTCGCCAACAGTTAGCGAAGACGGCAAGACAAGCCCCTACATGGAGCCAGACTCTCAGGTAAGCATGTTTACTCCAAAGTAAAGTGATCCTGTTTACTCCATGTGATCGTGATTACTCCCCCAAGTTATCCTATTTATTCTCTGGCGCCAAGTTCACACACAGTACAGGCTACGGCAGAAAGAATGTACAGAAGCTCTGTACATTCACAGCTGAATATAATATAGCTAGCTGTGCCCATGTCCTGGCTATAGCTCAGACTGCAAAACAGTGAGATGCCACTCTGTCATTCTTCTGTCACGTTGTATTGGCTTGACCCAACCAGTTAACAATAACAATTCAGGTTAATGATAACCACACCTCGAGTATTTTTCTTTCACAAAAATATACTCTCATTTTTACCCAGGCATCCTACGTGTGGTTGAAAGGTCCATAGATGTCTATACGCTTGGTTGGGAAATACAGTCCTGTGTTAAGTATGCAGGGTTGCGGTACATTGATCCAAGAGTCGGTTTGCTCCATGGTGTAGACATGATTTATGCAAGACTCGATTAATACTTGCATTTAATACTTCCTACTGTTACTAACTACTGCTGCTGCCTGCTACACTGTCCAAAAGAAAAGGATACTTGACTCGAAGAGTCACTGGGCTTGATTTAGGCCAACGTTTTTCTTCTAGTATAAACTCCTGCTACTTACCACATTGGCCAAAGAAAAGATTATTTGACAGTTGTTGGGGTGAAACTAATGGCAGTGTAATATATCCTTTGTATGATTTCCATTGGATTTTAGACAAAACTATTTAGACTAGCTACGGCTTTCGAATATGACACACTGCTGCATAATATATTATGCAGCTTATTTGGAATTCATGTCTACTAACTCAGCAGTGCAGCCTAAACTGAAAACTAAAACTAGATGAGGGAAATTCAAATTAACAATGAATAAACTAACTGAAATGCCATGTCGGTACGGGCAACACAAGCGTGTCGGTGCATAGCGATGAGAAGCACGACTATGCGGTGAATATCACACAGATCACTTACTGTATACTATACTATAAAGACTGTAAAACGTACATGCACGTGTATGGCATTAAAGTGCTGGGTGCTATTAAGTGCTTATACGGTTTTGTACGTTGATGGCTCCGAATGTATTCTAAGCAACGATTTCTGGCAATTCTTTTTTTGTAGAGGGAAATACCAGCAAACTATGCAGGCTATAAGTACAACACTAAAATAACTCCTGGGATGTCTTCAACTAGATTTTATTCTAGACTAAGCATCTCTACTACTTAGATGACTCAGTGGTATAGCCTGGGTGTGATATCCCACAGCCTCTTGTTTATCTCACAAGAAGCATCCATGGCAACAAGCAAAATCATTTGCGGTTCCGCTATATCGTTCACATGGTTATGAGTGAGATAATGCGTCCCACTGTTCGCCGTAGTGGTTTTGAAATAGTATCTTGATTGTTCTCCAATCGTACGAGCTGCCAAACGGATATTCAAGGCATGATGAGCTCTCGCACTTGATCTCCTCCAACTTTCCCAGTGCTGGCAGGCAGACGGGCCTGTAAACAGGGAAGATGAGGTGTGTGTGTGTGTGTGTGTGTGTGTGTGTGTGCGTGTACTGTACGTGCAAGTGTGTGCGGTTGTGTAGGCTGTGAACCGATGTGCATTCACATGCCCTGTGTTTATTTGTGCGTAGGAGGTTTTTCCATTGGCTTGTGTGCGTGTGTCATCTTTGTTTGTGTACTCTGTGTGCGCGTGCGTCAAACACCCCGCTGTGCGTGCCCTCACATGTGCACAGAATCCGGGGAATAAAGTGTAATTGAAACAGCCACACAATGAGCATACTGTGACCCAGACATGTGACAGAAACCATTTGTCATGCATTGTGTCCCTTTAGCTGTGGCGCAAGAGCCTGCTCTCTCCATGTCTCAGTGCGCTGCACTGTGGGCTTGTTTTCAATGTCAGGAGGAGACAGATGGGCAAACAAAATGCCTGAAATGAAGCCTATATCTGTCATTTCACCAATGGCTGTATGAAGCCATACAAGGCAGACAGTCGAGTATTGTATTACCAAGCCACAGAAAAACTCCCAAATACCATATAACCATTTCTGGTTATTAGATTCTCTATTAGTAATAAACTATATTATACAACAGGTCGTCTTGAGGAAGCAATCTGATTGGTTGAACTCCTTCCTAGCCGGGCTTCAAACCACATTATTTCAACGCCTAATCAAAACGAACAATTCAGCCGTGCTTTTCTCTCAGAGCGCAGCAGACGCGGTGGCGAGGCTAGCTAATTTCTTGGGACATTTGTGGTCGTAGTGATTACATCTGTCATTGATTTTGTTTTTAATTTTTCGGCGATTCTCTTAGTTTTAAGAGTAAGTGTTGTATAATTGCAATATTACACTCGAGGGGGTGGTTTAATGACATCATTGCAGCATCGCAGGCGTGCATTAATGACGTCAAACCACGTCCCCCTTGCGTGTAATATTGCTTAAATAATAACCATGTTTTTTTTTATGGTTCTTCTAGCCCTTAACCACTTATTTTTGTTGAACGTTCACACAAAATGGGATGCAAGGTGGATAGAGGTGCCTCAGAGAACCATAACAAAAATGACAAAAAGATCAGCTAGAACCATATGAGGAATGTGAAGTATATAGTAGGAGATGGATCTCCATACTGACCATATAAACCTTTAAAGAACCATTTAACCCATTCTGACCGGGCACCCATTTTGGTGTTGGCATCATGTTATGCTTTAGCTATTGAAAAATAGCAGATCTACAAGCTCATATCGCGCCACCGAGTGGCGCGATACGAGCTTGTAGGTCTGCTATTTTTGAAAAATTCGAAGAACGACTGACATTTTTAGAATCTGATCTCAGGTCAGAATGGGTTAATCAGACCAGTGTGTGTCCCGTGGAAACCTCGTATGAATCTGATCTCAGGTCAGAATGGGTTAAGAACTATTATTATTCTGTGTGCATGTATCCGCTCAGATTGAAACGGAGGTGGGCATGGCAATGGAGAAAGAAAAACGATCCGAGTTCAGCAGTTCATGAGCTACCCGTAACAACGAGATGTCCTGTCTATGTTCCTTTGGTAGTTCTCATGATCAGATCAATGCAGCCGTACAGTATATGACTCACTGGCGTTGTATTGTTTATAGCATTTCATTGCAGCGTGCGGACAGAATACTTGTGGAAATGACAAACAGGCTGAAGTTGAATTTATGGCTTGGAGTCCTCGTTCCACGTTGGAGAAGCCTCTTGGAGTAGTTTTATGGCTACTCAGTGCTGTAATAACCATGTACACATTGGCTGTGATACAACGTGCACGTCCATCCAGTGATGCATGAGGTGAAAAAGGTCCCTATGTTTCTAGTCTTCTCTGTTCAGTTCTGGGGCAATCTGGGGAACCCGTCGTCCAAAAAGATAAAGGAAAAACAGCGGCCTCTTTTCCCTCAACAGTCTCTCTATAGTTCTGGGGAGACCCACAGTATCACTGTCTCAGCATCAGCTCTGGCGTCTTGCTTTGATTAACATGAGGAAATACCAAACAAACAGAGACACGCATGACAGGACTGCTTTGCGTGCCGTGTGGGTAAAGAATGGCCCAAATGACTGTATCTCATGCTATTCCTGAGGAGATTCTGTATCTCTTCGTCATCTTTGTCCAGTCTAAAGTATCTCATGTGGTCTCGGTCTGGCTTTTAAAGTGTAGAAGTCCCTGCGGTGTCTCCTTTTATAATGTGAAACTCCACCGATGGAAACTGCAGAGTCAGGACCACTTTATCGTCACGCTCAGGTGGAATCCTTTTAGCATGAGACAGGGGGGGGAGGGGACATCCGCTCCCCCAGGGCCCATAAAAGACCAACCTTCTCTCTCTCTCTCTCTCTCTCCCCCCCTCCCTCCCTCCCTCCCTCCCACTGTATTGGGATATGCTTGTAGGAAAATACCGACGCACAACAATGCTGATTGTTCCCCGGACACACTAGAGACAATGCCCACTTTGGGAGGTCTGCAGGCTGTTGAATCAAACCAGAGTTTGAACGGTGTGAGTCTGCGTTGGCCCGCGGTCACACAGATATAAGTGTATATAGGGAACGTCGCTGACCATTGGTTGCCCTACGCAACCCCCACCCCCACCCCAGACGAGAGCGCTGCGTCTCATCACGCAGATCGGCCTGTTGGTGCCAAATAACACTTAAACTCACTGCTATAGACCGGCGCAGGGAAGAAGAGGGGCTGCCTTCAGCCCTGAGCAGCATGCATGCAACTGGAGGACACACACTCTGGGGTGCGGCGCAGCGGAGCCGCAGGAAATAATATTATTTAGGAGGATCGGCGTGGCACCTTTTGGCACGTTTTGTCGCCTCCCTCGGCATGCCGCCCTATGCACAGTGCGTCTTGTGCTGTATGCCTATAGCGACGGCAAATGAGCAGTCTGGTGGTAGAGCAATTTCAAAGACGCTCACAACACAATAAGCAGTCTTTTAAAGATGGTGTGTGTCGTGTGTGCATCAGAACGTTTTGGAGATCACAGCCCACAAGGGGTGGCGGCTGTGGACGTCCAACGATCCCTGGGTCGGCGGTTCGAATCCCCGGCTCCTCCTCCTGTCCACATGTCGAAGTGTCCTTGGGCAATAAGACGCTGAACTCTACATTGCCTCCAATGAGTCGGTCGGTGTGAGCTCGCCACCGTTGGTGTGTGAATGTGGGGAGTGAGGGACTGTTCGCCGCTTCACCTCCCGATGTATGAATGAATGAACCATTGTAAAGCGCTTTGAGCACTTGGAAAAGCTCTATAAAAATGCAATTTATTATTATTATTATTATTATTATTACAAGTGTTTAACATCGTAAACCCTGCAGTATATATATTTCACTAGGGGCCTGTCTGTGGATCCCTGATTCGAACCAACGGAAAGAATTCCTTGGAAGTGTATTCCACTCCAGCCCAGTCCAACAACAACGGCGGAGCAGAGAATCAATCCATGCAGAGGTAGCGTCGCTAGAGTGCTTTCCCTTGCAGAAATACCGCTGACCACAACGCATGGCCCAATAACTAGCCTGAGCGATTTTCCTCCCGTCGGTTCCTTCAGGTCATTGTTCATGATGTACTGCGTGTGATATTTCCTCGTGTACTCGACACTTCCTTCTCCGTGCGCTCCGTATTCTCTAGCAGCACGTGTGCGTACGACACGTCGCGCTGGAAATTCCAGCGGCGCGGCGCCCATGGGAATGAGCTCTACCGAACAGGAAGTGACACGTCGGAAGGCGGTGAGGTGTTTCCTTTCACTGAAGGAACGTGGGTGTTTCTCATAAAAGCGTGAGGATATATTTTTGGATATGACCACCTTCTGAGACATTATTTGGAGCGTCCCGTTTGTTTTGTTCCTTTTCGGGGGGGAAAAACCTGAAAGGAAGCATGATGCATTTCCAACCAACTCCATTCCAAGGCTGGACAGGCCAGGGACACGATAAGAATAATACACATGACTCATGGAGACAATGATGACATATGCTTTTAAATGGCTTCGTCAAAAAAATCCTTTGCTAAAATGTCTTATACCTTCACAAAATCTAAAAAGAATCCTCATGACAAATGACAAGAATGCTACAAGAATACAGTAAATGTGAGATGTGGGGTATGACTGAATCAGCGCCACAGAAACAGAAGAGCCTCTTTCCCACTTGTCAAACAGCATTCCGTGGATATTTACGCTTTGGAACAACTATTGTTTTAAAACGCTAAAGCAATATCACGTGCTGTTATTTCTTCAAACTTCTCAAAACCTCACTGTGGGTCTTCGAGTATAGTTGACGATGCCCCCACGGGGTCAACGTTGATGTTAGGCATCATTCCTTGGCGAATGACACCAGAAATTGCTGTTGATGCGTGCTGCTGTGTCATTAAAGTAATGGCTACTGTGGCCATAAGCACTTTGGCCCCGCGGAGAGGAATGAGGCCTCAGAACGCGGAAGCTTGGGAAATCTGGAACACACGTCATCGAGGGTTCCATTCCCGAGCCTTCGCCGATTCTCAGCCCAGAAACTGGCAGCGGAGGCCACGATTCTACGAGCTAACATTAATAGGAGCTGACAGATCCAGTCCTTGCATGACTTACAGACTGTAATTCTTTCAGTGCTTGGAATTTGTTTGACTTGAGAAAAAAAAAGTGTGCATGATACGGATCTGTTTTATGAATGGAACAAAGGCTCTATACTTTCCCTATAGTTGTCATGGGGAATCATCTGCTTTGGAAAAAGAAAAAATAACAAAAAAAAAAGAGGTCAGCAAGTTCACAATACAGCGTGAGGGTATCAAGGGTACGACCCAGAGCTATAAACACAATGTTTCATACAAAGTAACATGTCAAGAACGTAATGAATGGAGTAACAAATGTAGATACCGGTAGTCACTTAGGCTAGTTAAATGTTAAAAGTGTGTCGTCTTAAAAACACACTACAGTATAAAGTTCCAGTAATAGATTTAAATGTACACCATAAAATGCCTTGAAGGTTTCATACGTTTGGATACAAATGGGGACTTTACATATAGTTTTATTTACCTCTGCAGGTTTCTAAAATATTTTGTTGGTCAAATACCTCTCTGTCTCTAGCTAGGAACCTATAGCAACACTATTAAGTAGAAAGACCTTTTTATTATTAGTGTTGTTGTTGTTGTTGTTGTTGTTTACATGCATTCAGATGCAGACGCTCTGAGATTATCAACCCCACTTATTCGGTTGTTTGTGTTCACTAATCAGCCACTAATGCCTGGAAATGGTGGCCAAATCTGTGGTTGGGATTCTCCCCAAGGAGGCCCTCGCTGGCTGTCAGCGTGCTGGAGAGTGGATGGGGTCACTGAGATCATTCTCTGCTGCGCTCACAGTCTCCCAGCCTTATGCACAGTCAACTGTCAAAAGATAGCACAACAACCTCAGCCCCCCTTTGTAGATAGAGATCATTACAGGAGCCAGGAACTGCAGGATACTGTTATACTGGTCTAAAATAAATAAAATAAACTACTATTATTATTATTATGCTCAAATATCAAGCCTCTGTCTCAAGTCTACACAATACTTTCACAGTCCTACGCTCCTTCACATACCATATACATGTCTTCATCTAGCCTACAGTACATGAGCTTATAGTTGAACACATTATTAAGGAATCAGAGCTTTTTCCACCTAGATTCGATGTCGTGATGGCATGTGTAGTCCTAATATTTAGCACTCTCTCAGTGCAAGAGATATCACATTGTGATATCAGTCCCAATTCTCTCTCTCTCTCACTTTACCTGCTATTGGCCGCTGGGTTAATTCCGGCCTCTGCCCCACTGACCTCCCAGAGACTCGGCTATAGAATCAAGAATCACAGTGATGTCACAACTAAGTGTTGCCTATAGTGAAAGTGCTTGAAATTCACGGTTTCCCTCAAAACGCACACTTTGCACGAGCCTCCCGCTCGACAAAGACCGAAAGAATGTATCAGCGCGAAACTGCAGGCTTGCTTGTGACGTGACATCACCGTGCCACCCTGGGCATATTCATTCTAGAAGATACCCTATAGTGTTTTCCTGGGTGCTCTCCAGTGATTTGGACTCTCCCTCCTCCCACAGACGCACCAGGGCCAGGCTGCAGGGAATTAAGGGGGCAATACATGGACTGGTTTGTGTTTGGTTACTGGTGCAGATCGCCCATGTGAAAGGCTTAATTTCTCAGGTCCGGAGGGGATCTTTGCTATGCAGGGGGTGGAAAGGCCAGGCAGGGGTTCTGTTTATGTGTGTGTACGAGTGCATGCATGCATGTGTGCGCATGCGCGCGGGTGTCTACGGGCGTGCATGTGTGTGTGTCTGTGGGCCCAAATGTATAAATGTATAAGTGTGTGTGTGTGTGTGTGTGTGTGTGTGTGTGTGTGTGTGTGTGTGTGTTTGAGGGTCACTTGGGCGTGCACTGGTAATTGATGCGGAGGTCTAATAAGTCCTCGGCTAAAGACATGCATATGATTTCAATTAGGATCTATCCACCTTTCCCCTCTACTGCCCCCAACCCCGCCCGCGCCCCCGTCCCCCGCCCCCCGTCCCCCCCCGTCCCCTGTTGCCTCCATTCCCTGTCATCTACAAACTCCCTGACCGGACTCTTTGGTTTGTGGGCTGAGGTTCTAGCAGTAATTCTACAGTCCCAGTCCTTTATTAATAAGTCAAAAAAGTGTAGCGTTTTGGCAGGTTGATTAAGTGAGGACGGCCGTGACTCCTGGCTAAAAGGGGCCCCCGTTAGAAAAACAAAGAGACATGCATAGTGTTCACATACTGTACACACACACGGGATACAGTGTACACATACAGGCAAAGCAACCTAATCACCAGAGGGGGAAAAAAACGTTGCACTTATACGTTTCAGCAAACCCTCGGATCTGTTGAATCATGACGTTTCGAGGCAGGCGCGTGCATCCCTCAGCAGACTTGAGCCGTGTCCAAGTGAGGCGCGAACCGAGCGAATGCCCCGAACCGAACGAATGCCCCGAACCGAGCGAATGCCCCGAACCGAGCGAATGCCCCGAACCGAGCGAATGCCCCGAACCGAGAGAATGCCCCGAACCGAGCGAATGCCCCGAACCGAGAGAATGCCCCGAACCGAGAGAATGCCCGAACCGAGCGAATGCCCCGAACCGAGAGAATGCCCGAACCGAGAGAATGCCCCGAACCGAGCGAATGCCCGAACCGAGAGAATGCCCCGAACCGAGCGAAGGCCCGTGTCGAGCAGTGCGAAGCCAGCTGCTGCTGAATCAGCCGTGTTCGGTTTGTATGGCGATACGACAATCCGTTATAATCGACTTCAATTTTTTTTTTACTTTGTACTTGACTTGTAAATCTAGGATTGAGTCGACATGGCCCGCATCTGGAAACGTTGATATGCAATGTTTTTTGTTGAAGAAAAACATGAACATTCAATAGATCTTGTTGTGATTTGTAGAAACAGTCTGCGCCAAAGTTATTTCTGGCCACCAGGGTGGGCAAACACAACAAATACTCCTACACAAACTTGTTTTCTTTCTCCTACTGTACATCTTTCTTTCTCAAAACGCACGCACGCACGGCACTCTCTCTCTCTCTCTCTCTCTCTCTCACACACACACACACGAGCCATGCTTTGCTACGTACATCTTCACAACACAGGTCAGCGAAATGTGACGGCTCTCTGGATTTACAAGCAGACTGCGCTGCTTCGCATAAACAAGTGACTGTCCTGTCAGTGTGGTCTGTCCTTCGTCCTCTCCGAAGTGTGTCTCCGTCAGAGCCAGGCAGAGCAGAGCAGTCCCCCCCGAGATTCAAGGGTGAAAAGCGTAATGTGAGAGACGAAGAAGAGAGATTAGGATAAGGCTATAGATCATAATGTAAGTCCCACGTGTAGTCTTTTGTTTATGGAGCGGATTGGAGCCGTGTAAACCCTTCTCCCCACTCGCAATACGTTTTTTTTTAATGTTTTGACTATGTGGGGAAAGCAAGATAAGGTAACTATATAGGTGATTTATAAGGTGATAAGGTTTGACGTTGTGAACGCTTGAACGTGACCGCCACCCCAAAGGTGTGGCCTCCACCGCAACCTGCAGGCGCTCTCAAGCCCCTGGAAACAAGCAGAATCAATCTCTTTAATGGGACAGAGGGCTTACGGCTGATTTCTTTAATGAAAGTATAGGCGGCCACCATACTTTTAAGAGCGACTTGAAAGCACTTACGGGCCCTCAATGTTACCAAACTGGCATTTTTATAAGCTGAGGACCAGATGTGCTGCCATATAAATCTGCCATCCGCTCACAGAAGAATATCTATTCGGAGCAGACGGTGCAAGCCCAGAGAAGAGCATGTTGTAAGGAAAGCGAGCCCAAAAAAAAGGGTTGTGTTGGGGTGTGTGTGTGTGTGTGTGTGTGTGTGTGTGTGTGTGTGTGTGTGTGTGTGTGTGTGTGTGTGTGTTGTGTGTGTGTCAGCTGAAACAGAAACATTCACACCAAACCACATGTCAGTGCTGGCACTGTAATTGGGAGTAAAGGCACTCCTGGATTGGTGGAGAGGCGCTCATCAGGAAGTCTGAATAACTAATTCATGGATCCAATGAGCCATGATGCTATGTATAGAACCCCTTTCCCTCTCTGCAGGAGAGGAGCTGTGTAGTATTGCGTATAATAGTTGTGTTGTGATTTTATTGTGTCCCGAAGACTGCTGATTAAGGTGAGACACCCCAGGTGAAATCATGATTTTTCATTTTTTTTTTTTTTTGCTATTTTGCTTCCTAAACATGTTTTCTTTCAAACTAAAGCAAAATACACATTAAAAATACAGATTTAGATGTTTAGTTGGATAGTTTATTTTAGCCAATGACAGCTCGTTTTTCGGGGTGAAAAGCCACCATCTCTATTTTCATGATTGGTTGTTGGTACAAAGGAAGTGACCATATTTGGATCAGACCACAGTCAGCTTGAGGTCCAGACCTTTCCAATGATATATGCCATTATATGTTGTTGCCAAGGTTTGGATGAGATATTTTGTCTCAAAATAGTGGCTTCAAATAAAACGTTTTGGAATTTTACAATACAAATCTTTAAAGGCCGTTTTCTCAAAATGAGTTTTCCTCATACTTGGGACAAAGAATCTCCACTTCAGTTGAACTCACATACACCAAACTTTCCAGTCTTATTCCTAACTATATTCCGCAGACATTTACACATGGATTTGTTGATATATCATTCACAGCCTGATTTACATCACATTTTATACCAAAAAAATGCCGAAAATTGGGTTTTTTATGTCTGTTGACACTATTTTCTGATTTGTGGAGTGATAATTAGAGATATCAAAAATCCCATGTGTAATTTTCTTTGTCTCTAATGTGTCAACAAAATGAAATGATAATTTTGAACCTGGCTTTATCCGATCTTCAGATTTATCGTCCCGAAATGTATGCAAATTAGCGCATATAATGCCTAATTTGCATATTTAAACATATAATTTCAGAAAACTTGTAATACAAAAAATCTTAGTTTTAATATAAGTAATCAACTGGAGAAGTTTCATTGTGATAGCTATTATTTAACTTTTTTTCCCTATTCACCTGGGGTGTCTCGCCTTAAAGTATCTATCTGTCTAGCAGTGAGTAGTAATACTATGAAAGAAAAATATTTTCAGGGGGGGGGGGAGGGAATACATTATTAACATTCAACAAATGTTAAATTATCAGCTCTACGAGCTCTGCCATTTCCACTATTCTTCTGAGTCCTATTACAAGAATAGTGGACATTGAAAACAATGCAATATGAATAATGTGTTGTATAGGTCTGCTATTTTTGAAAAATCGAAGAACGACTGACATAGAAACATAGCTTTTTCAGAAAACTGTCAGGATGTAGAAGACATTTTTAGAATCTGATCTCAGGTCAAAATAACACAAAAACAATCATGGCCCTTCTCTCTCTCTCTCTTGTGTGGTGGTATATGTGTTAGTGTGTGCGCGCGCTCGCTCGCGTGTGCATGCGTATGTGTTGCCCTGGCCCTCGTCCACAGGTCGTGTTTACACAGATTTAGAAGTCATAGATGTCAGAACTTTACTGTCATGTCACTGCCAGGAACACCGTAGTAATACAATACTCTACAGAGCCCCCCCCCCCCCACCCAGACCCCCCTCACACAGGTTTATATTACTATGCTTGTGAGGGCCGCATTTTAGGACAGCGACATTACGGACCGCCTGGAAGTTGAACCCTATATGAAGGACCCTTGGGGGGTCCCCGAACCCCACATTGAGAACCGGCGACCTATACACCACAGCACCACAGTTAAGCTTTGCTCCACAGCTGTGGCTTTTTAAAAATGAAGGTCAGGTTGAAAGTGAAAGTGAAAAGCGTTAAGAGAAGATCTGGTGAGAGATGCTTGGAATCAGCCTCACTCTCTCCACTTATCGGTCTCTTGAGAAGTGTTGTAATGGTGACTCAAGTACTCAAGTGTGCGTGCGTGCGTGCGTCTGTGTACAGTATCCTTTCTATTGCAGAGCCAGCTAAGGCCGACCCAGGCAGAAGAATGCCACGTATTTTAACACAGCATTAAACTAATAGGTGTTTTGTTTATTTGAAAGTAAGCCCAGATTGTCAAATAATGGATGTTGGAAGCAGGATGTTGTTATGGAGATCGTTCCGACATGGAGGAAAAACAGAGCAGGTCATATCTGGTCCTAGTTTGGTCCTATAGCTGGTCCTGGCCTAGTCCTAAGTGGTTTTGGTCCTATAGCTGGTCTTGGCCTAGTCCTAAGTGGTTTTGGTCCTATAGCTGGTCTTGGCCTAGTCCTAAGTGGTTTTGGTCCTATAGCTGGTCCTGGCCTAGTCCTAAGTGGTTTTGGTCCTATAGCTGGTCCTGGCCTAGTCCTAAGTGGTTTTGGTCCTATAGCTGGTCTTGGCCTAGTCCTAAGTGGTTTTGGTCCTATAGCTGGTCTTGGCCTAGTCCTAAGTGGTTTTGGTCCTATAGCTGGTCCTGGCCTAGTCCTAAGTGGTTTTGGTCCTATAGCTGGTCTTGGCCTAGTCCTAAGTGGTTTTGGTCCTATAGCTGGTCCTGGCCTAGTCCTAAGTGGTTTTGGTCCTATAGCTGGTCCTGGCCTAGTCCTAAGTGGTTTTGGTCCTATAGCTGGTCTTGGCCTAGTCCTAAGTGGTTTTGGTCCTATAGCTGGTCTTGGCCTAGTCCTAAGTGGTTTTGGTCCTATAGCTGGTCTTGGCCTAGTCCTAAGTGGTTTTGGTCCTATAGCTGGTCCTGGCCTAGTCCTAAGTGGTTTTGGTCCTATAGCTGGTCCTGGCCTAGTCCTAAGTGGTTTTGGTCCTATAGCTGGTCTTGGCCTAGTCCTAAGTGGTTTTGGTCCTATAGCTGGTCCTGGCCTAGTCCTAAGTGGTTTTGGTCCTATAGCTGGTCCTGGCCTAGTCCTAAGTGGTTTTGGTCCTATAGCTGGTCCTGGCCTAGTCCTAAGTGGTTTTGGTCCTATAGCTGGTCCTGGCCTAGTCCTAAGTGGTTTTGGTCCTATAGCTGGTCCTGGCCTAGTCCTAAGTGGTTTTGGTCCTATAGCTGGTCCTGGCCTAGTCCTAAGTGGTTTTGGTCCTATAGCTGGTCTTGGCCTAGTCCTAAGTGGTTTTGGTCCTATAGCTGGTCTTGGCCTAGTCCTAAGTGGTTTTGGTCCTATAGCTGGTCCTGGCCTAGTCCTAAGTGGTTTTGGTCCTATAGCTGGTCTTGGCCTAGTCCTAAGTGGTTTTGGTCCTATAGCTGGTCCTGGCCTAGTCCTAAGTGGTTTTGGTCCTATAGCTGGTCCTGGCCTAGTCCTAAGTGGTTTTGGTCCTATAGCTGGTCCTGGCCTAGTCCTAAGTGGTTTTGGTCTGATGTATTACCCAACCAAGAGTCTGCTCTGGGGGGGCTGTAGTTGAATTGAAGCGCTGATTTATGTCTCCAAACCCGTAAACCCTCAACGCCTAGAGAAGACGAAAGCATTTAGTTCTCAATACAGATCTATTCGTCTTCATTGTTTGGTTGGTGGAGAGGAGGACGAGGCGAAAAGGTCTCAGATGTCTGTGAATCCATCCGTCTTCTGATTGCAGGAGACAGGGCAAAGACAAGGCCTTGGACGTCCCTTCTCTCAAGTTGACACTGTGGGCTTGATGGCACATTGCAGGGGGAGGTCTGCTGCCGGGTTGTGAAAAGTGCTGATTAGAAATGGTATTTTTTACTTACACGCGTGTGGTCGCGTGTAAGAGTGTGTGTGTGTGTGTGTGTGCGTGTGTGTGTGTGTGTGTGTGTGGTCCAGGGAAGGGGGTGAAGACAGGATTACATGCAGCAGTTCCATCTGTTGGGAGGACAGGGGTCCTGTCTGT
This sequence comes from Protomyctophum bolini, assembly GCF_963924005.1. NCBI lineage: Eukaryota > Metazoa > Chordata > Actinopteri > Myctophiformes > Myctophidae > Protomyctophum > Protomyctophum bolini. The sequence continues at coordinate 10,157,167 of NC_137874.1, read as the reverse complement.
AAACACCCCTAACCTCCTATACCTCCTGTGGACCAGGCACTAAACCAAACACACACACACACGCACAGACGCACACACAGACCCACATAGACAGTATACACACAGACCCACGTAGACAGTACACACAGACCCACGCACAGAACAGATGCACACATGCAGTACACACAATACACACACACACACACACACACAGAAACAAAATATGCACATGAAACAGAGACGCAAACATGGACGCACAGTCGCGCACACACACACACACACACACACACACACACACTCCCGCGGCTTGAAGCAACAACAATCCTCCTCCGAGGAATGAGCCCTCCATTCCCTTCCCAGTGTCTTGCCCAACTTGTAAACAAGTCACTTCAGTTCAGCTGAGATGTTTACAGTGCAGGGCTATGATAATGTGCAGGCCCTGCAATCGTCGCTCTAAACCACCGGCTATCACCAGTCCAGACCGATACTCGACGACGCACTAAAACGCTATCGGAGGCGGTGACATCACCGCTATAGCGAACTTCTCGGTGCACTTTTTTATCTATGTAGTTCAGCTGCTCAGAGGCAGACCGGCCAGCCGGCGGCAGTATAAACCTTATCAGTCAAGTGCGTGCTGATAGCCCGCATGCGTGCATGCTGCCTGTTGGTGGTCAATGCTGAATCGGTCATTTGGGTCGTCACTGAGCTGTTTGTTCTAAAGCCAGTCCATTAAAGGTTCCTTGCTATCTGTATGACTGTAAACAACAGTGTCCCGGTCGAAAGTATTCGTTGGTTGGAAATGTAATTTGGTGGTGCGTCTGTCCTGTATTTCTCTGCTTATGGAGTGGAGTGACTTAAACCCATTCTGACCGGGAACCCATTTTGGGGTTTAGCATCATGTTATGCTTTAGCTATTGAAAAACAGCAGATCTACAAGCTCGTAGCGCGCCACCGAGTGGCGCGCTACGAGCTTGTAGGTCTGCTATTTTTGAAAAATCGAAGAACGACTGTGACATTTTTAGAATCTGATCTCAGGTCAGAATGGGTTAATCAGACCAGTGTGTGTCCAGCGGAAACCTCGTATGAATCTGATCTCAGGTCAGAATGGGTTAACCACAGCCCTATTATATTATATAGCATCCTTATTCTGTGGCAAACATTTGGCAAAAAGTGCATTACAATTGCTTGTCAATCAGTTGTTTTCGGCTTAGGTCTATACAGCATATATACAGATATCGTATATTAACACTATTGCTGTATTACTTACCGAGTCTGCTACTATGAAAAACTATGCTACTCAAACAACCAACCAATTCCAGGAGATGTACAAAACAATCAGCAGAGAAATGTATTCTCAGACCACAGAGCTGCAAAAAGCTTCATTTGGAAACAACCTCTTTTGTCGCCTCTAAAGACTTGTGGCTTTTCCAGTTGGAACATCATTAGGTTTTGTTTCCTAATCCCCCATATCGTCTGTCAGTGTGTCTCCCCTCTTCTCTCCGCAACCAAAAACGTATGGCAAGGTCCCTTAACGGCTCCACCACGGCACAAACACCATGGAATTCTAGCTCTCGTGCGATTCATTCGCATTCTCGCTGTCAATTATGAGAACTGCGTTTAGTCCTGGCGAGGTCACCAGGTGAATGCAGGTAACGTTAATGGTGGGAGAAACTGAGAGAACTCATGCCACCTTCTGTTCCTCCTCGGTTATCTCTTCTTCTGTGTCCCTTTTCCTTCTTTTCCTATAGTCTACAATTTGATTGATTCATTCATTGATTGATTGGTTGGTTGAGTGAGTTTTTGTATTGCCAAAATAGCATATATACATGAAAATATTTGTACATAACTGTCAGAAGGGTTTAAGCACTAGCGAGCTTATTTCCATTGCGGTGCAACTGTGTGGGTGTAAGTGTGTGTGTGTGTGTGTGTGTGTGTGTGTGTGTGTGTGTGTGTGTGTGTGTGTAAACTGGGTGCCACGTGTTGGGGGGGGGGGGGGAGGAGGGAAGTGTAGCAGAGAGAGAGAGAGAGAGACATACAGACAAGTACATTTGGCATCATTCTGCCTCTGTCTCATTCCCACTCTCTTTTATGTATGTATTTTGATCCCAGTAAATATCATTACTGTCGTCCTTATTTATTTTTTTCCCTCTTCTAAAACGTCTCTCTCTTCTATTCTGTTTTCTTTTTTTTTCCCCCCTTACAGAATTTCCGTCCCATTACGAGTGGATACGGCGGCTACAGTCGTAAACCCTCGTACACCCCCGAGCCCCCTCAGTCGCCCCTGTCGCCCCAGTCGCCTCAGTCGCCCCAGCCAAACCACATCATGAACAACGGCCATCACGCCGCCAGACCCAACAACGGCCACCACAGCTATGGCTACGGGAACAACGGAACGGGCCACGCTCAGTACAACAACGCCGCGGGGCTGTACAACGCCACGCACAACAACACGACGCACAACGGAGACCGATGCCTGCCGAGCAAGATGGGAGGCCTCAGCATGAGCGCCGCACACAGGTGATGAAGCACGCCGGCGATATGTATGGCTGAAGAATGATATGATGCACATGGATGAGACACACGCACACAGAGTTAATAATGCACACGCATTTACTTTGAAGAAATGCGCCTTGGGGGTGCAAAGCATGCCCACACCAGCGTGTCCTTTTCTACATCTCATTGTGATCTTGACCTTTGACCATTTTTCACATAAAACATAAAGGTCTCTTCGGGGCAGCCTATACTGATCTCCCCCCCCTGAGACGTTGTATTTAACTACATAGTAGAAGTAGCATTACTTTTGACAGTGCAGAAACATAATTGCCTTCCTTGATGAGCATCAACGACCATCATCCCCTGGGCACAGTCACAGACACACATAGCTCCCTTACAGTGTTCTACTACTGAAAGTGACTGTCAATTCTCTCCAAAAGCACTTGAATATGATGGAATATGACTAAAGCTCACATTTCACATCACACACTAGCCCCCCTAAAAAATAAAATAATAATAAGTTCACAGTTCTACAGAAAATGGTACTGTTCAGAACCTCATAGGCACCTGTAGGGCTGTCGGGAGACAAGATGTTTCGTATCAGAGTGAGAGAATCAGTACACTGATCCATCACTGGCTGTGCTGATCTTCACAGAGCCATGTCAGATACCGTGGCTGCGTGCGTGCGTCACAAACCTGCACTTCACACTCGACGCCAACGCACGCACGCACCACACACACACACACACACACACACACACGCACAAACACGAAGGTGGAATGTCAACAGTAAATGACAGATACATCCTGCTCCGTTTGGGAACACACTGGGGGACGGAGGGTACTGTAAATGTGCGGGCGGAAAAAGTTGTAACCTGCAACCTACAGTAAGGGAGTCATTATATTTTGATGGATGCTTCGGATTCCTTCCCGAGTAAACACTCTACCTGCTGCTGGCGTAGGATTGGGTCCAGCCTGAAACCTCTTCTACTCTGTATCTCCGCTGTCACAGCTTCAGTATTGAGACCGCACACTTTGTTCTGACACAATAGAAACGCAAGAAAACTGTCCAGACTTCCCTTTGCCCGCTGAGAAACATATTTACATTTACTACTTTCGTTTCGGCAATCTGGCAAAACGTCATTCTTTGCTTTAATCTAATTTTGTTTAGACTACTGTACTGCAACTCCCTGCATTCCATAGGTCTCAGTCAGGAGTCCACATCAGGACTCCAGCTGCATTATCAAAATATTTTTAAAAATAAATACAGTGACCAGACCCCGCTAAAGAAGACAAGCTCACATCACCCCATTTAAAAAAAGAAAATCTTTCTATCCATTTCGTGTTTGTGTTAGAAGAGGTTATAAGACTCACTCTAAACCTTTTTGAAGTTATGATGTATGAGTCTGTTGACAATCCGCATTGTTTGACACCCCGTGAGTGACCACCACACATTCTTTACTCCAGTGATCTCCAAACAGTGGTCCAGGAGCCCAAAAGTGGATCATGTAATGTTTAGACCAGACCTGGGAGTGTGAAAATGTCAAAAGATTGTACCCTCAAATCTACACTGAGGATTGTATTGTGCATGATGATGACCAACACAGATAGTGAGCATTTAGTCTTTCACACACCGGGGTCTCTATTTTGGGCCTTTATATGCAAACATAAATAAAGGGGGTAAAAAGTCATATATAAAAGATGTGATTCGGGGGGGCAGTGGCTCAGGGGTAGAGTGACCGGATGGCTACCGCAAGGTTGCCAGCTCGAACCCGGGCTCCCCCAGAGTTAGTGTCCTTGAGCAAGACTCTGAACCCCTAATTGCTCCCGATGTGCAGGTCGGTGCCTTGCATGGTTTCATCTGGCATCGGTGTATGAATGGGTGAATGTAATGCACAATCTCTGTAAAGCGCCTTGGATGAAGGCGCTATATAAATGCACCATTTACCATTAATTCGACAACATTGCGAGCTATTCGTACAGCCACGTATCTAGGGTCAGTCCAGTTGAGAAGCAGTCGTTCCCAAGTCTAGACGGAAGACTACAGATAGTGTCATCCATCATCTAGCAGGCCTCCCCAAGCTTGTATTCCATTAATGTCTGGTTCTGTCTTTAATCTCCCCTCAGCCCCGAGCCTCCCGTGCATTCCCCCGTGCCCCGCAACGGAGGCAACACCAATGCACCTCCCGTGCATTCCCCCGTGCCCCGCAACGGAGGCAACACCAATGGCAACGGCAACGCCTTTGACACGCAGTCCGACGTGTACAAGATGCTGCAGGACTACGAAGAACCCGCAACCGAACCCAAACAGTCCGGATCCTTCAAATACCTCCAGGGAATACTGGAGGCTGAGGATGGAGGTGGGTTCAGTGTGTGTGTGTGTGTGTGTGTGTGTGTGTGTGTGCATGCATGCATGCACACGTTTGTGCACATGTGAAAAAGAGTGATTATATATTCCAGTTCATACAAATGGAAGTGCAAAAAAGGGCTTATAAGTTATTCCTGGTGGAAAATTGGATCGGAATTATTAATGACCGCGGACCGCGACCAATAAACTCCAGTCAGCTGTAATAACGCGCGCACACACTAGTATGTGGATGGCCCCTGTGTTGGCTATCACGTTTTTTTGTATACTGTATGTAACATCTGCTGTAAACAACTACACACACACACACGCACTCACACACTCACGCACTCACTCACTGTAATTTCTCCCAGCTACAGCAAGCAGGCCAACAGCCTGTCTCTGTCAGCGGTAAGATCCGTCTCTCTGGCATATTTTACCTTTTATAGAAAGAAGAGTAGAGTAGAGAAGGACAGAGAAAAAAAAAGAGGGAGGGAGCAAGACAGTAAGTGAGAAAGGAGTGACAGTAAGACAGAAAGAAATAGAAGAGAGAGACAGACAGACAGACAGGAAGGAAGAGGGATGAGTGAAGTGTCTTTGTGGTTCACACAGAGATGTAGGAGAGGGGAGGGACGTTTTGTGAAGGAAATTTACTGCAAAAACAACCTCACAAAGGACAATAAAGAGAGAAATATGATTTCCCTGTCTGCCTTCCGACCGCTCAGCATTCCGAGAAGCAGTCTCTCTCTCTCTCTCTCTCTCTCTCTCTCTCTCTCTCTCTCTCTCTCTCTCTCTCTCTCTCTCCCCCCCCCCCCGGTTCTGAACTTTCTGAGGAGGAATCATGTGATGATGACAGTTGCAGAGTTAATCCTCTGGACCTGAACCCCTCCTCCTCCTCCTCCTCCTCCTTCGTAGGATTCCTGTTTACTCCAGTCAAAACAGAGGAGCTCTCTGAAAAGTCCCACGTAGGGTTATATACAAAGGAAATGTGGTTATATTGCAGGGAATTTGTTGTACGGGAGTTTGGTTATACAAGGAGGGACCAGTGGGTGCCTTTGGGGTATACAAGGAAACTTTGTTTACGCTGTGGGAGCTCTGAGTTATGTTTGTGTGTTACTAAATTATATGAATGTGAGAAGGGAGCATGCATGCGTGGCGAAACTCTGTGATGTTAAAATGTCAGTTTGACAACATTATTATGGGCGGCTAGGCTTGGATTATTTGCATACTGTACCATTCGTTGCACAACAATGCGCCGCACTGTGACGGACGGCAAGGTGTACAGCATGCAAGACATAATTATGGAAACGTTCAAATAACCATCCCTAGAAGACCTGTTGTGATGGCACTCATTAGTCACGCCACAAGAAAACAAATTGCCGTGAAAGGCTCCCACCGGCGCTCCTTGACATGTGAACGGACACAATGATCCACCGGTAAGCCGCTGCTAACGAGCATTCCGGGGCACGACCAGCTTGTGTCCATCTTTAAATGTGGCGTTAATCACCCAAAAGTATAAGGAATAGGGGGGCGCCCGCTGGCCTAGCGGTCCAGGCGCATGCCACATATAGACTTTGGCCTGACAGCGTTTCGCGTGTTCGAGTCCCGTTCATGACGACCTTTGCCCCTCTCTCTCTCCCTCTTTCCTGTCCATCTTCACTTGATACTATCAATAAAGGCAGAAAAGCCAAAGACTAATCTTTAAAGGAATAGAAAGGAATGACAGGGACTTAAATAAAACAGTGACAAGAGGGTGAAAGAGAGACACCCAGGGGTGGAGAGGCTTAGAAGGAAATGGGAAAATGTGTTTGCCTGCTGTCAGTATATAGGCTTTCAGAGCTATATAGCTTCAGTTGAGTGACAGGTTGAGTGACAGGCTGAGCCTCTGATGAAACCAGCACTCACCTGAGGTTTACACTGAGATCATCAGTCACGCTATACCTGCCATTATGACTGGGGGGTCCACTAATCTCTGTGTGTGTGTGTGTGTGTGTGTGTGTGTGTGTGTGTGTGTGTGTGTGTCTCTTTCATTCTGAGCCCTAATGTTTTGTTTAACGTGCTGATTAAAGTAGTCAAATTAACAGACAAAAGACATTGTTCTCCTCAAGTCATCCTGTTGTTGCATAAATACAGTATATCATATCATTGTCAGACTTGGATTTATCATAGCTTTGAAGGTGGGAGCTCCTGCGGCGACCATGTTGACTTTCACGGGCTTTTCGAGTCAAAGCAAACAAGAGTGTCAGTTTACCCAGGATTCCACAGTCCCTGAGTGATTGGATAACACTGCTGATGGTGGTCGTCTAAGGGTGGGGGTGGTGGTGGGGGCTTTAAGCAACCTCATTCAATTCAATTGAAAGGGCTTTATTGGCATGAGTAAACATATGTTTACATTGCCAAAGCAAAAAGCACAATACAACAATACAATCAAAACAAAAATGATTCAAATGACATTTGAAAGTCAGAATCTTCAATAAATCAATTTGTACCAAGATCACTCGATGCAGATAGTGCAGGAAGGAATACACACAATGATTAGTCTTTAGGGTCTTTAGTCATTCATTGTGGTTCAGTAAAAGAGAATAGTTATATTGCCTGTATGGCACAGAGGAGACTCTTTGTGTCTCCATAGGGAACCACTGCTGGTCATCAAATTGATTGGCTTAGGAATGCAACAAAAAACTAAGCATATTCATGAATTCAACTCTCCATGGGGTAAGTAATCGATAGAAAATAATCACACTCATGTGAAGTGAGGGGCTCCTTTGGGGGCATGCAACAAAAGTCCATAGACTTAGACTGCTACATGATGTCACGGGGGGCATGAATAACACATTAAAAGAGTTACAAACAGCACAGTTTTTTCAGGTGAAAACTTGAATATAAACATTGTGAAGGATGGCGCTAAAGAAAAGATCACTTGTTTAAAATGTTATGGTTTTGAGATATCAAGTGGAAGATTTTGGCCTAAGGGTGGCACTATAGAGGAAAGGCAATTGGTTTCACCAAAATCACTATAGGGGAACGTGAAGGTGCACAGCGGATTTCATGGCAAGCCAGCCAGTAGTTTTTCCAGATATGTTGTTTGGGATCAAAGTGGCTGACAGATGGCTGGACAGATGGACTGATAGCTACAAGCGGGGCTACAATTTCAACAGAGACGGTGGTATGATGGGGGAACTCTCTGGATTTTTTCCCCCTGTCAGTTAAAGAAATAAACATAATGCCAGTGAACTCTTAAATCCCCTCCATTCCTCCTCAAAGGTCCTGACCTATGAGAAGTTTGTTTGGATAAAAATTACATGGAAAAAAGCAAAACGCTCGTGCAGACTGACTGCGCCTGATGCATGTTTATCTCTAGAGGAATAACCTCCCGATAGATGAGGGCATTTTACTCGCCATCCCACCAACAACAACTGTCGCAAGAACAGTGATAAATGACTGCAAAGTCCCATTTTAAGCCTGCGAGAGAACCAGCAATTGTCAATATACAGTCTTCTGAGTAAGAGGTTTACTCAAATAGCATATAATAATGTAAATATGCTTCCAGTGTGTCCCTTTATACAGTACATACATGTTGACCCTTGCCTAATGCACAAGTCAGACAACTCTCGAATAGATTGAACCGATATTTCATTCTGTTTAGTTCTGTCACGTCAGCGTATGACGTGTGGGCTTTGCATAGCACCGTTGTAATAAGCATCCCTCTGCACCACAGTGTGCAACACCTCGAGTATCGGCTACCTGCCTGAACTAACCTCGCAAGCTATGTATCATTAACTTTGTTTGTTATTTGGAACAAGATTCCAAATTCTTTGAGGCCCTTGTTCGCTCAAACTTTTGAGTGTGGGTCAGTGGTGGTATGGCATATTTGGGACTGTTTAACCGATTAGATTTTTGTCATAGGCCTACATCTTGTATCTACACAGTATATAGCTCTGTGGCCTACTTGTCCTTTCCTGTGTTTATATTTGTGTGACCGTTTCAATAGCAGGGAAGAGACAACAGAGGGATTTCGGACCAAAGTTCTACTATATTTCCAGTGGTTCAGACATCATGCTGCTTGCCATGCCTGAATAATAAAGTAATACGCCCCAAGAGGCCGTGGTTTACGGTTTTAGTACAGCTGTGCGGCATTGTCAGGTACAACGCGGTGCAGAGTTCCTATAACCTTGTTCTAAAAGCAGTAATAATGATACATTGCGTGTGCTTCGACCACAGCTTAGTAAATCATTATCAAGGAAAGGAACAGAACTATCCATTTTACTCATACATGATGCTAGTCTGAAACAAATGAGTCCAATTGTACGTGAGTGAATTGGGGTGGAGCATCCGGTTGCGGCACGTTCACGAGTCACGTCTTGTCATGTCAAGTTCAAAACACTCCATGCACGCGTGTGTGTGTGTGTGTGTGTGTGTGTGTGTGTGTGTGTGTGTGTGTGTGTGTGTGTGTCTGTGTGTGTGTGTGTGTGAGGGGGAGGGGTGGCTGATATATTTTTTTGTTCACCTACTGTTAGCTCAGAGTCTGATTAATTTGAATCTGGCCAGGTGTGTCAAGGAATAAGCATCACCCAAACTACATTGTGCTTGGCCAGAGAATACACAAGCTCAACGTGCTGTAGCATGGCGGCGATTTAATATTAACATTACACAAGTTGAAACAGGCACACTTTCACTTATGCTCGTCCAAGATGTTCGTGACTCCATTCTGTAAGACGTATTAGTTAAACTTGCACCGTGCAGAGCCTGACACATGAAAGAGTTTTGTCATTAGGTCGGGTCATTAGGCAACGGAGCAATTATTCCCATAAAAAACACGCCCAGTTGATTTCTCTGACTCTTAAACGCCCCATGAAGCTCCAGAGCAGTGTTGGTGAGGGTCGGAAAGTGCTTTGAGGTAGGTAATAGGTAATGGTCATGCGGTTAGCGGTTAGCAGTAGGTGGCATACTGGGCTGATGGTCTCTCCTGGCACCCTAGCCCACATTAATGAATGGAAGGCATACAATTCATTCAGGATTACGCTCCAATGATTTTTGGTGAACAATAACCTTTGGAATATGGCTCCACATTTTTGGTACCATTCCAGTCCAGACTACCATAATAGTCTGCTAAATGCTCACAGTTTCTCAACAACACATTCATGTGAAGCCTTATTGTGAAGACACAATATTATTTTTAAGAAAATAACACACGCACGCAATCACGCATGCACTCTTGGGAGTTGTGCTCATTTGGGACTTTCCACCGTGATGATTTGCTTTTTGGACAAGTACCCCGCAGTCTCATTAAATCATTTAGCTCTGCGTGCCTCAGCTCGACCCCCTTTCCAGTTTCTCTAGATTCAGACTCAGAGGACAGCTGTAGTCAGTGGATTGTTTATTTTCAGTGGGGCTGTCTGCAGGTCAGTTTTTATAGTCCCTTTTTTTTACCCAAAAATGTGCTACTGTCTGTTACTGACTTGCATTTCATAATTTGTGCTAACACAGTGGACTCCATTGCCCCTCAAATCACCCCATTTATCTGTCACAGTGTGGTTCACAGGCAGGGTGTGATTGTAGCATATCTATGGGATGGCCTGGGTCTGTGTGCCTTGTATTAATGTGGAATGTTTGCCTTGCCAGCTGCTTCCTGGAGAACTGATGAGCTCCTCTGGGAACTGGGCTGGCCTACGCAGTGGGTAACGTGAATGGAGCAGGGATAAACAGAGGAGATACAGTATCTAGCTACTGTAGTACTAGGAAGACAGACCATTAGTTTAGTTTAGTTAGTTCATACATTACATTAATCCATAATCTACCTTGATATTCTCCTCTCAGGGAGAATAATCGGTAATCTTCTACATTTCACAGCATAAAACAGACGTGGCAGCAACTGACACACGTACACACGTGCACCCACACACGTACACACGTGCACACACACACACACACACACACACACACACACACACACCCACACACACACACACACACACACACACACACACACACACACACTTACTTTCCAGACACCCACTGCTTGGAATTCCACAGACCTCATCTGCATAGGCTACATACAAACATAGACACACCTTTTCCCGGTGCATAATCTACTGAGGTGTTGAGGTCACTCAGTGTCAGGGTCTGGCATTCTTGAGTATAACTCAGGCTGTGTGTTCCTTCCTGATTAGGAAACACCTAGCAACCCAGCCAACTGCCTTTACCGACACACCGTTGTTTTATGGTAAACTTCTCACCGTTCTTACGTTTGTTCCTTCTGTGCTCGTTTGCCAATTTTAGGTGTTTCCCCGACAGAACGAATGAGGAACCTGAGGTCCCCAATCCGGTCCCCAATCCCCAAACTGGGCAGCCCCATCCCCATCCCCACCGGGCACATGTCCGGCCTGCAGAAACTGCCTCAATGCACGCGCTGTGGCAATGGCATTGTGTAAGTATATACTCAAGACAAGAGCTTGTGTTGTTTCTTTAAAAGTGCTGAACCAGCCAAGACCTCAGGGAGAAGAACATCTGCAATTACGTAGGGGTCTTCTCTGTCATAGAGCTTCTTGTCATTTAAAAAAAAAACGCCCAAAGGAATTCACTTAGACAATGTGTGAACAGTTTGGCAAACAATGACAGAACACACAGTAAATTTGCGATTTTATCCATTTGCAACTTAGAGAGTGTACAATTCAAATGGAGCCATAACGGCCCATTTGGTTACATTTTACGCTCAAATTGATTCAAGCATGAGCAACAGCTTGAATGTTGCTGTTCTTTCTCAAAACTTGAATACATACCAGGCCAAAGGCAGCTATGTTTGTTGGAGCCTAATCCAACATAGACGTTTTATGCCCCAAAGTGGAGGGCTGTAATGAATCGTAAACTCACACAGGCTTAGTGTTCCTGCCTTTTTATTCACCCCGAATCCTAAAGGATACAAAGTGAGTGTGACCCTCGAGCGAGTTCGACAAAGCCACAGTCTACTAAAAAGATGAAAGGGTAATACCGTTTTGAAAATGACATTGCCTTGTCATTTATATTGGTGGTTGGGCAAATTATCTTTATTGCCAAACTGTTATTTTAGGACCAAATTGCTGGTCATAAAGCATGTTATCAAAGCTCCCTGGGGTAATGTAAAGGAACTTCCCTGGATCAGAAACAATGGGGGTACGTTGTACAGGAAAACATGCACTAACAGGTCTTCTTTCAACAGCACTGGGGGGGGGAAACGATCTGCATGTGTAATTTTTAATCATTAAACCGATCTCTACAGGCTATACACTGCTCCCTTTTCCCACACCCCGCGCGCACACACACACACACACACACACACACACACACACACACACACACACACACACACACACACACACACACACACACACACACACACACAATCAACACACATTATGTGCACACAGACATGCTCCTGTTCTTATATATTTACACACGTGTGTGTGCGCACACACACACACACACACACTCATGCGCACCCGCACACACGAAACAGGTACTGGTAATCCCCCTGCTTTAAAAGCACTTGCAGGTAAACAGTTATGTCATGCGTGCAGCTATAGCGCTACACACTAACAAGAGAGCGTTGTGGGGGCCTGGGCCGTGGCTCAGCGGTCCAGGTGCACCCGATTGGCTGGTAGTCCAGTGTGGCAGTGTGCCGCGGGCTCGACTCCCGATCCCGACAGCCTTTACTGCGTGTCCCCCCCCCCCCCCCCCCCTCTCTCCCCATTTCCTGTCAGCCTACTATCTATCCCTCTATAAAAGAATATCAAAATAAAGGCGAACAAAAACAAACGAGAAAGAGAGAGCGTTGTGGGTCGGAGCTCACCTGGGGCACATTGAGCCTGTTCTGTTCCTGGAACATTTACACAGGAGTTTACATATAGGTACAGGGCACCAGTCTTATGTTTATTATACCTCACATAGCGGGGCTGAAGGGTGAATACAGTATCTTTAAAAAAAAAAAAAACTTTATGGAGCCTGTGCAAGCTGGAGAAGAAGGCTTGTAAGCAAGCGGTCCTGAATGTCTGGATCAACAAGGGACGTCTAGATTTTGGGAGGAAGTTGAGTAAATGAGGAACCCCTCCTTCAAGCCCCTACTGTTCTCATGCCCTTGGCCCGAGGCTGGGCCTCCACATGCACCAGCATGCTCAATTCACACTTCTGACATTAAGCCATTCTGACCTGAGATCAGATTCTAAAAATGTCTTCTACATCCTGACAGTTTTCATTCTGACCTGAGATCAGATTCTAAAAATGTCTTCTATGTCAGTCGCTCTTCGATTTTTCAAAAATAGCAGACCTACAAGCTCGTAGCGCTATTTTTCAATAGCTAAAGCACGACATGATGCTAACACCAAAATGGGTTAAGTATTTTGGTTAATGTCACTGTAGGTTAAGGACAGAGTGACTTTTTGCATACCTGGCTTTGAATGAAGACCAAGAGGCCATGTGATAGGAATCATTCAAATTGTTATTTGGTTACAGCCGCTATAAAAAGGTAAACTCTATAAAATGACAACAGTGTTGAATAAGCATGTTATTCCATTAACCAAAGCAGTCAGTGTGTACTGATGCATTGCATACAGTATCCGTTATCAAGAGCAGGCTGTGACAACATTGTGTAATTTGCATCTTGCTGTATGACATGTACAGTACTGCATGTGCCTCAAGTGATAATTGCAACAAACGTAGTGCAGTTGACACCACTGAGCTAAATACATTATATGTATTAAGTTGCACCGGACACCCATTACAAAAGGCCAGGGATAGAGAATGAACAATAAATGCATGTTGTTATTAAAGATGTTCAGGATCATCCCAATGTTTTTCATTCGCTGATCTACAAGCTCACGGCGCATTGTATTTGCAACGTCTTGTGAGCTTTTAAATCGGCTAGCCGGTGCATAAACTAAGTTCAAAGTGGTGAAACTGATGTTGATGCTTTATTAACTCATTTTGCTGCCAGCCCGAAACAACCGCAAGGACTCTACTTTGGAAAAAGTTCAAACCACTGCTCTATGTCTCCGTCTGTCAGCTGACTCTCTCCCCCCCCCCTGTCACCTTTGTTTCTCCATGCAGGGGCACCATTGTGAAAGCGAGGGACAAGCTCTACCACCCCGAGTGCTTCATGTGCGACGACTGCGGCGTCAACCTCAAGCAGAAAGGCTACTTCTTCATCGAGGAGAACCTGTACTGCGAGACCCACGCCAAGGCCCGCGTCCAGCCGCCCGAGGGCTACGACATCGTCGCCGTCTATCCCAACTCCAAGGTGGAGATCGTCTGAGATCATTATGAGTACGCGGACGGAGCCGGCGGCTATACTGCAGATATGGGGATGCTGAAATGTGGGGGGAATGCCATGACCATCATCACTATAGGCCACATCTATCGAAAGCAGGAATGGTGATCTTGAATGAGACGCGTCTTTCAGATTATAAATCAGGTTGAGAAATTAATCCACTGGCCAAAAAAAGGTGGTTGTTTTTTGCTGTAGCTGACAAAGCGTGACAACTCGGGTCAACGAATTTGTCAAGTTTGCCGACGATTGGTGGTCAGCTAAAATCCAGTTGGACAGTATAGCAGCCAGCTTAAATGTCATGGGCATCATGTTGACTTTAAATAACCCTGGGTCAGCATTCCTATATTAGCTTGATGAATTAAGCCCATATACTTAAATATTATTTCTGTATATTGAGCACAATTTGCAATAACAGAGATTCTGACCGTCCCAACATTTAACAAAACTGACAACTACCAAATCCCCTCATCTACAGTATCGATCTATGTGTTTAAATGCATAGACTATGACTGTACAAATTCTGATCATACATATTTTGTGGACATTCTGAATATTATATTTGTATGCAACAGGAATTTCGGAGGACATACAAGTATCTGCAACAAAACACCAAACAGGTTTGCCATTGTAGCCCAATTTCCACCATATCACAGCTATATCCAGATTTCAAATAATCTGCAAACTATACATATGAAGATGATTTTGGACATCATACATGAGATATTGAATTTACATCCACCAGCTCTGGAGAAAAAAAAAACACTCTAGAACAATATGCCTTAATATAACTGCTTGTGCTCCAATGCTTACTGAACGGCCATTGTAACAAGGCCCCATTCATGCCTTTATCCTCCATCTACATTTCCAGTATGCTACATTAGCGCTGTTGACATATATTTGTGGAATATACTATAGTTAGTATAGTAACACCAAGTGATAACACATTTCTCTCAACAAACTGGTTAACCATGTTTATTTTATTTTGGTTATTATTTAATTGGTGGCCTGAAAGATCCAATTGTGGATGACGGGAAAAGGCATTGTGTCAGCATTCAGTAAAAAGGTATGACTTCTACAATGGCTTCATTTACTTAGGGAAGAAGGATGAAATACAGTATACAGTAGAAATACTGTAAATAAGTAACTTTGCCTTGCTGTTATGGTGTGATAAATGACAGGTTTCCTTAGACTAACTTTACACATGGATAATATTGGACAGGTTCTTCTAATGCAGCAGTGGAGTGGATTACAACATCAGCTTTTCTTTTATCAAGTCATATAAGTAGTAGTTGATACATTTGGAGGTTAAAGTGTATTTTCTTAAGTTGTGAAATGTGTTGCATTCAGACTTTTTCTTTTGTGGATTTGGGTTTCATTTACATTTATTCACTTTGCTACAGGATTTCCATTAACTTATAATACTACTACAGGGGATAGATTTGTGTACATTTTTTTCTAACTTGAATGGATGAATGGATTATATTCATACATGAGTTATCATTTCTCATTCAAGTTTGAAAATAGGCAATAACATCGTCAAACAGGCGTTGTATGATTTGAATGGGTGTTATTGGTGGTATTTTTTAGGATTCATATTGACTATCCCAAATGCCCAAATGAGTTGCTTTGTGAGACCTGAAAAAAGCTCACGAGACACGAGACACCCACAACACTGTGTGTAATAATTGCGTAACCACTGCAAGTTCGAAAATAACCTGTAAGCTTGCTCCTCAAAGGGACCACAGCAAAAGAAAAAACAGGGGGAAATAGTTTTGAATGATTAGACAGCATAAAATAGAAATCCACAATTTTCACTAAAGGCGAAGCCGCGAAGCATCTCCACTATGGTTTTATAAATATGTAGATGACATAATGACATTTACAACATGTATTATTCAACCATCTCTGAGGCGATTTACGAGGGGCACTACGTTACGGGTGCAAAGGTTGAAGAAGCGTGACAGTTTCTCAGTTCCAAACTTCCTTTTGGGTCATGCACCTGACCGAGGAAGGAATTTAAACCTCCGCCCCTCCTAACAGCGGAGAGTTCCAGTTTAAAGAAAGGCGAGCCAGAGTTCAGTGAATCTGTTAAAAGGCATTCCAGGTTGACACCAATATGCTCTCCGCCACCCGTGGCAGCTTTCAAAGATGGCCAGTGCAGATCTGGGACGTGAGACAGGGCCATGGAAAACCGTTGGAAAGTCGTAAAAAGAAAAGCTCGCGAAAATCTAGGGCCTATAGCATGTGGGAATGATATACATTTTGTTTAGAGGTCATTTTGGGGCGATTACAAAGACATAATTATTAATGTTCTACCTTTGAGGAAAGGAAAGACTTTGGAACTGTGTTTAGTTTTATTCCCTTTCTAATTCTGAGTGAAAACGTCTGGTCACAGCCAAGTCCACCAACCAGATGTATCACACATTCAACATTTCCTACAACAGAGCAGTGCAGAGGTGTCAAGTATGGTTGGGGCTGGGTTCTCTTTCTGTCTAGAAATGAGAAAGGTTGCAGTGTCCATGCAGCAGTGCAGAAAGTAAACTTGTCATGCTGAAGTGCAGGGCTGTCAATCTCGTTTTGTTGTGAATGGTGAGGGAAAGAGTGGTTTATTCCTAATGTTAGACATTCTTTTAAATCTATGTTTCTGCTTTTTTAATTTTGATTATAAGTAAGAATCTAAACTGAATTTTGCAGTGCTTGATATGATATCCATTTGTTATTAGATATCTGCAGTGGTGCAAATGTATAGCTGCTGGTATGCCAACTACAGTAGTTCTCTTTGTAAATTATGTGAAATTTTATGACTATCATTGGGTCTTCTTGTCTTTTAAGTATTGTACATATTCGTTGTGTTTGCTTTAACACATACAGTAACATGTCACTCACATGCCTTCACCTGTCCTGTGTTCTTTAAGCAATTTCTGTTTTCATATGAATCCTCTTCCTTGAGGTTAACTTATTTTTTATTTTACCAACATTTGTTTTTGTCCTGGTTCTTCATGATTGCTATTTTTTAAGATTTAAATAAAGTGAGAAATGCATTAAGATGAAACCTGAGCCTGCATATTATTTACCCAAACTTATTTCCCTTGTGCTATTACTTAACAATTATAGAGCTGTAATCTGTCTTTGTCCTCCACAGACAAACTGTGGAAATAGCCGGGGATTCAATTTATCTACGTTTTTCCCTGCTTGGACATGGCAGATCCCTCCCACGGCGCGGGTCTCAGCCCAGCTGCCCCAAGGTTGCATCTACGGCAGCCTAAATCTCTATAGACGTCCACTTCACAGAGGCCCTAAATCTGAGTGTAGAGTTGTCACGTCACAAAAGCAGACTTGTTTTCATATAGCGTCGTTGCCTCTCTTAACACCGCATTAATGAGACCTCGGAACGAAGAAGTATGTTGTGCTTGGATGTGCAGTGACCCTGAAACAGTTATACGTGAAAAAGGGTATGAGGTAATACACAAGAACGTTCTCAACCCAAACATTAAAATAAGCCAAAAAGAAACAACTGTGCTACTAATGTCTACTCAGAGTCTCAGACCTTGTGGAGATCATTTTTCACGGCACCATGAATGCGTCGACATTAATCACCTTTATGTTTTGCCTCTGACAGAGTTACTGAGAACTGGGTCAGGCCGCTGGTGTAACACTGGACTCATACAGTTAGTGTCAGGACAGAGTGCCAATGCCTGTGTATCATACAGTTGTCAAGCTTGGCACAGAACCAAGGGTTTTCTTGTAATCGGGAACAGAAGGCGAGAGGCACCTCATACCCCATTAAATGTCTTTGCGCTTTTAATAATGGCTAATTCACCAACCACACAGTGACTGCATCCACATTATAGTGCCAGGGTAAGGGGGGACAAGGGTGCGAGAAGCCCAGTCAGAAAGAGAGAGAGAGAGAGAGAGATAAAGAGAGAGAGAAAAGGAGAGAGTGACGAGAGGGAGGTCTACAAAGTGCTGGTTAATGTAGCAGTGATGTGGTTAACGTAGTGGCAAACAGTTACTTCATTGAAAGTCTTTGAGGAATCAACTTTACACGCATTTGTTTAATGTTTCCCATATGCATGACATTTGTGTGTTAGGCTGCCAGTCTCCAGTCAGTCAGCAAACGGTAGCGTGACAAGCTATGTAGGCAAGTAAGCACATACAATACTGCACTTATACAGTATGGCCAAATGTATGTCTGTCCTCTGAGTCATTAACCACACGAACCCTAGCGTTCCTATCCTGGGCATGTCATAATAGGGGAACATTAGACAAAAACAGATGAACACTTGACGAAAATAGCAGATCTACAAGCTAAACTACATCATGACACGCTGTTATAGAATATATGGTAGGTATAGGTTTTCAGTGGTTAAAGATTAGTCTCCCTAATCCATGTTGAAACTATTCATATATAGTATGGGTATCACGGTTGAGGTGTTTATTTACTGTACAATCTGGACAGTGGGTTAATTGAGAATAAAATAAATTGACCTAACAAATTCCTGGCAGCTTGTTACTGCGTACACAGCACATGAGGTCAACTCACAGATCTGCAGTATAATAAATGAATAGAGAAGACTAGAGATGAACATGCTGTAGCAAAATCGAGAGGGCCTCTCAGCATGCACGGAAAGAATTATCGTACTGTGGCTCCAGAGGTTCAGTTGTGTCATATCAACTATAAACATTTATTCCAATCTAAAGATAAACACTTCATGTTGCCCAGTTACAGAGCCTATTTGGCTCTATGGTCAGTAATACCACCAACTTAAACTCTAGTGGATTGTTCATCAGATCTGTAAACACAAAGAGGTCTCGTACTGGGAAAGCTTCATAATCATAGCCCAGCAAAGCAGCATACCTGGGAGTGGGACACATTTGAATTTGCAAGAAATCCTTAGCGTTACTAGCCTGGCTCCAGCCCTGAATCGCTAGCCACATTAAACAGTATGTCGCAAGTTACACCTGCTGGTCTGAGACCAATTCTGAGCTATATAATACTGTGACATCACACCGGTGTGCATCAAGTCAACAGGATCCTCCGCAGACATTCCAGAGAGAAGATTGGATAAATTCATACCTTATCCTCCATAGCATGACTCATTTAACAAGTAGTGCCATTTGTATGTGGGGACCCAGGAATCAGACATGTTTCAGGATCCAATCCTGTCGCTTACCTTGGTTGTTCTTCCTCCCATACCAGACGCTGGCAGCTTGTAGTCTCGGTTCCAGCCCTTACTCATCTGCGAAAGAGAAAGGCTATGGTCACAACCGGAGGCAGAGAGAGTATAGCCGGAAGTATCGGGCCGGAAAATCCACCATATGTATTTCCACCGTCCCGGATACGATATTTTTCGACCAAAACACACAGAATGTAAACCGATTTGTAAAGCGGCAATGTCATTTTCAACAAGCGGTACAACTTACACCAAAATCCTGCTACTTCCACTATAGACTCTTGACTTGCGTGGGTAGCTTGCTGTGCAGGTGTGGTGTGCGTTTGCGGTGTGAATGGATCTTCTTATTTATTTCCTCCAAATCTGCAATGAAGTAGCTACTTTGGTAATCCACCATATGTATTTCCACCGTCCCGGATACGATATTTTTCGACCAAAACACACAGAATGTAAACCGATTTGTAAAGCGGCAATGTCATTTTCAACAAGCGGTACAACTTACACCAAAATCCTGCTACTTCCACTATAGACTCTTGACTTGCGTGGGTAGCTTGCTGTGCAGGTGTGGTGTGCGTTTGCGGTGTGAATGGATCTTCTTATTTATTTCCTCCAAATCTGCAATGAAGTAGCTACTTTGGTATATAGGCCTATTCATCATACACATTAACATAATAATTAAATCCATTGGTATGTATTATTTGGTGGTTCCGCAAGTGATTCACATTTTCAGTTCAATGAGCCCCAAAATTGATATGTATAACGCAGTGAACCCACATAGGGTTATTCAGCTGTCTCTACTGTAGGTGGGGGTGACGGGTCATGGGGAGGTAAGAGTGTGACTCACATGTAGTAGTGTGTATATAGTTAAACCAATGATTTGAATAGTCATTCAATAGGACTATACACTGACATTGGGCTAAAATTTCACCTACAGTTTGAAACTGTTTCCCTTTTATAACTCAATGTAACTGCATGGACCCCACTTTAAGAATAGTCGACGAATAGTCGAGACAGGTATTGCTACAGCCTGCAATAGTCATGGTTTATCGTGGCTGGCATTGTTGGCAATGAGACGTACTGTACACGCGCGCGCGCACTCACACACCCACACACACACACACACACGCACACACACACTAGTCGACTCCTCAATCCTGTACTAGCCCCTTTCGGTTTCGGGACCCTCGGTTACCTACCACGGTGGCACGGCGCCGTCCAATTCCAAAATACAGTCTTTTTTGGTGTTCTGAATCTGAGTTCAGGTCTGCGTCATCAAATATAACTTACCACGTAGGTCTACTGGCTACTGCTACTGTGGAAATGGGGAATCCGAGTTCGCCCCCGGCCGAGGCTACACTACTGCCCGGTTTCTCCGCACGTGTAAGTTATTGTTGGTGATTTGATTTGTTTGGAACTCAGTACAGTAGCTCTCTCAAGCTGGTCTTATATAAACATGACAGTTCTTCTAGCAAAAGGTTAATTTAGCTCGTCTTCTTTCTTGTGCTCCTTGTTATAATGTTTGTTTATATCTTTCCGCACGACTGCGCGTGCGTCATGTCCCCGCTCCCCAGCCCAGAGAGCTGTAGGCCTACACAGCTGTACAAGCTGTCAAGCTTAATTGCCGCTGATTGTTACGTTTGACAGCAGTGGAAAGCACAGCACGTACTGGGCAAGCAGTGTGGTCCCCTACTGAGCCTACTCTATGGTACATGTGCTACTTACAGTGAGGGAAATACCACATAATTTTATTTAAAAAAAAAACAATATGAATGTTAGACTGCATCGTTTCATCTCCTCGTGAGAACGCAACATAAGAGTACACTACACCACTTTCCACTTTCGCAATCTTTTCAATGTATTTTAAATAAAAAATAAAAAAAGAACACTTTGAAAGTAAAACATGGGGCATCAGTTTAGTTTGCTCCACCTCAAGAATTATTCACTTCAAAAGCCTCAAAATGGAGAAGAAATAAAGTGTGCACCGTGCAGTCTGGAAAACATTGTCTGTGTGGTTAGCAGGCATGTAGGCATACTCATCCCGGACTCTCTCCTTCATAATGAACGAGACTGATGGGGAAGGAATGCTGCTCCGGCATTTCATCTGGATGTCAGACAGTCTTTTCTGCTGATGGCAGCTGACTGTCAGCTGGGATCTGACGCTCTCATCCAAGTTCAAAACCCAAAGTCAATTCTCATATTTCATGCTTCTTTTCATGCTTCTTTCGTCTGTCACACCTGCACCTCTCCCGTGCTCACAACAGAGAGCACACACAGCTTTTTATTATTTTCCCCATTTTCTTTCTTTGTTCAAACCGGCACATACTGTACTTTGCACACATGGTACCTTACACAATGTAAATGCTGTATATCCCAGCAGCAAAATGATTCCCACATTATTCTGTACACTCTTCAACCAGTAAATAACTCTATAATCACAACAGACCACACTATTCTCCCTTAATAGTCTATGCTGCTCAAGGTTTTTCTTTTGTAGCCTACTTAAATACTTTTTGTTGTTTACTTTTTAACTTTTAACTTTATATTATACCCTGTTATTATGGTTTGTTTGTTAATCATGACAGGATTAGTAGCAATGAAGGGACAGACAACAGCAGAAATTGAGGGCTCTTTTATTTTCAGTGATTACAGAAACTTGGTGTGTGTGTGTGTGTGTGTGTGTGTGTGTGTGTGTGTGTGTGTGTGTGTGTGTGTGTGTGTGTGTGTGCGTGCGTGCGTGCCATCGAATGGCTCGCCTCGATGCCCAACAGATGTCTAGTCAATTGTTTAGTTAGGCCAGGTGTGACTGCTTAAACCAGCAGCCAGGCCCATCACCCACACCACATATATTGTTAGCACAGTCTACAGAGCGCAGCCGTTTCACTGCACATACTGTAGTTGTATGAGTGAGACTGGGTGACAAATAAAATCAAATCGCTTTTTCCTTTCCTGTCTCCTTTCACTTGTGTTCTTTGTCTTTCTGTGCCTATAATACTCACTCACTATTTATACTCATAGCAAACACATTGGTTTAGTCATCATGATTGTATTGCCTTGCCCCTTAGACGTTTGATGAAATTGAGTTATTTGATCTCGATCCCTCTCTCAGTCTTTTTTCCATATTTGATCCTCTCATCCTCCTTGCACTCTCTCTCTGTCTGGGTTGCATTGTTCTCTCATGGGTCCATACGGTACCAACCTGTTGTGTTTAAAAGCTGTGATTTGTGGAGTCATGTTGGATGCGAGCCGGAGAAAACCTACATACACAGACCAGAACTGCATTCTAGCCGTTCCATGTTAAGCCATCAATTGAAAACATAACTTACCACATTAAAAAAAAAAAAACATAAAAGGACCATAACTGACCATAACTGACTCTGATATTTCATCTGCGGGCCTCACAGGGTATAATACAACATTTCTGTTCCAGAATTGTTGGGTCAATAATGACAGGGCCAACATTTTCTTGTTTGGCAACATAATGACCTTAACAGCTAAGAAAAAAAGGACAGTTTTGCAACCAAATTCCACTCTAATGACTCTGTCATCACAACATGCTGCTCTTTGTCTGATGTCCATGTTCACTGTCTGTACTGTGCAAAAGAGGACAGTACAAATGATTATTACTCATTTGAGTCATTTCAAATTTCATTTTATTTCAGTTTTGTGCGTATATGTGTTGTGCTATATATGCCTTGATCGAATAGCGAAATAATTGAACATTCTCTAATTGGGAAGCCACTTGGCAACCATATTGTTATTAATATTATGTGACCAAGTAACCACGTTAGCATATTATTGTATGATATTTAGGATGGATGGATGCATAACAGCATGCAGTGTTGCCAACTTGCCATACTGATTCATCTGTAGCTAAAAAACCAATGCAGCATAGTAAGCTTTGAGCTGTTTTAGTCTCATGTTAATCATATAAGTTGAAAATAAAAAAGGAGTACAGTTAGAGATATAACATGTATAGAGATTTTTCATATACCGGTATTTCTTTGAATAATGTAAATATGTATAGGCCTAAGTAATTATCAGACTAGCGGTAGCGGGGAATACCAATATGGTGTGGTTGCTTCACATTACGTCATCCTCAAGTCTGAGTTCATTATAGATGGCTATGATCAGCGGTTGTGAATTTGATTGTTTGCAAGGCCCTTGTGTACCTCCGTGGAAGCCACTTGAGCTTCATAATGTTTTGCTTGGCCCGAGCCAAGGGATGAAGCTGTGCTTTGATTCTCATTAAAACAGGATTTACAGAGAGACAGTCCCTGATCTTGAGACACCCACAGGGTGACCTCGGGCTGTCTACAGCTCCCAAGACAAGAAATGAACACTGGCGAGGCCAAAACGAATGCGGTTCTGTGCAGTTCTAAACGGCTAGAGAACGGTGCTGACACTGCTAATGTGCCGTCAGGCCGTCCTCAGCTGGGACGACCCATCCTAAAAATAGGCAGCTTTAGACTAAGATGTTCAACAAAAAGCCCTTTGTTGTGTAAAAGAAAAGGGGCAGTGAACGTCACATACTGAGCTCCCTCAGCCAGGGAAAGTCCACCTAAGCATTTTATTGTTCACATTCCTTCATTGTAGCATGCTGACTTTATTCCTCCGTCCTGGAAATGAAACACTCGACAGGAATCGCACAAGGCGTTTGGCAGGCGTGTAAAGAAACTAATTATTACAAGTAGTCTCATTACTGTAATTGAGTAGCCTTTTCATGTTCAAGGTTTCTTTATTGTTACAAGAGTCAAATTATGTTGTCATGGTTCCTCGGACATTGTAATGTAGCAGCAATAATAATAAAAGATTTAACATGCACTTAAACATGTACTTGTACCATTTTGAGTAATGTCTACTAATAATCACTGAAGTAGATTTACATTTTATACTTTTGGAAATGTAAGGATTAGACAATTCAAACTTTGTATACGAATACAAAAGAGTACAGCCTACATTTTGATTCTAAGATATCCATATTACTTATCCATCATGTACATATCCATCATACATACAGTAGGTCAGTTTTTGAGAAATCATTCTCAAAGAAAGGTTTGAAAAGAGCATCACTGAATTGGAGAAGGATTGATTGGTAGGATATATTCATATTGAAATGGTGAACATACAGCTTTGGAGTATAGTTTTCAAGTAATCTTATTTGAGTATAATATTTAATCCAAGTAGCAATACTTCCACACAAGTAGGGCAGCTAGTACTCTCTCCGCCCCTGGCATGGTTTAGCGATCGAGGTGCTATGTGATTAAAAGAACAAAAAAAGCCAATAATCTACAAGCTCACATGGCTATTTTCATGGTTAAAATCCAGCAATAGACAAAGGAGGAGGAGGAGGAGATTTGATTTATTCAGCTGACCTGGTTTTTGATATAAATATTAGGATTAAACAGTGGCCTCATCCTATAATTTAGGGAACACTTATGGGAATGTTTTTCAGTTTTTGCAGTGGAACTGCAAAATAAATATTGGGTCTATAAATTATCGTGAACTCATATTTATTCATTTAAAAAATGATCCAATTATAGAAGACACTGATAACATTATGTCCTGAAGGGGCCCTCAACAGTGCTGCAGCTTTCAACAAGAATGGTATAACTCATTCTGAAAGGGCGTTTTGTTGGATTTCTTGCTTACTGCTGTAGAAAACGTCCATAAGGACTTGTGCATTTCTGCAAAGGTGAGAGAACGTCATTGCCTTGACGTTTTCCTTCTCGCAGTTTATGCACCATTTGCTGTGGTAAGATTTTTTATGATGGACTAAATATCTCTCATAGGTCAAGTCACATCAAAATTGTGTGTAGTGAATTGGAAACCACTTTGTTCCATTGGCTGTGTTTATACCTGCATGTGCACAGCTTGCAAAGTACCTCTTCACCTCAATGTGGAAGCTCTCAGCCTGTCAAAGCAACCAACAGTATGGTTGGATGAAGCCTCAAGCCTGATTTACAGTATATTGAGCTGTATGGCTGTGTTGCGTGCGATCTACAAGTTAACCAGGACCTTACTGTCTACCAGTGGTTCTCAATCGTGGGAAAACCCACGGCTATACTGCTGCTTTTCATTATAGTCATCAAATAAAGGACTAATTTAGGGTTGAAAACACCTGAATGTAATTCCCTGTCTGGTAGAATATAAAAAATCACATACATGTGAACTGAGTGTTGCAACTCCATGTGGGGGTCCCCCGGGGGGTCCCGGAACGTCCAGACCCACAGGAACGTGTCCAAGATGCCAGCCCGGTTCCGGCGAGCTGCCCCGTGTCCGAAACGGTCGAGAAATGACAGAGTTACCGTGTGGGGGTCCCCAGGGGGTCCCTCTACTTACTGTACTGTCACTGTACTGTGACTGTCACACCCGGAATCACATAATGGCTGCTAAAAACTCAGCACCATGCACCTGTGCACAGTGTGAAGCTCAACAGCGCCACTTTGTCACCTGTTGGTACTCTAAACAGACACACATTGCACATTGCTGTTCAATGGAGTGGTTGCACCACTCAAAAAAGCACAGTGAATTGGATTCCCATGATCAGAGTTGTTGAGAAACGGTGGTCTGCAAGACACAGAGGAATTACTTTTAGGAAAATTGTTTTAATTGAACTGCAAAGATGTCAAAACAAAAATAATAACAATATGGATTTTGCTATGTACTCTACGGCAGTGGTTCATCTCAAACATTTGGATTTCAAGGATTCCTAGTTTAATATACATTAACTCACGGGTCCATATGTTGCATTTGTACACCCTGGTGGTCCGCAGATCTCACGTTTAGAACCATTGCTATATATGGAGTAGAAACCAGACACAGTTGGTTGAGACACTGTCCAAGGCAAAGAGATAGAGACAGGAAACAGGAAAGCCCAGATCAGCTGTCCCCATAGCAGCAGGCTATAGAGCGTCGCAGTCCCTCCCCCTTGGGAGGGTGGCCCAGGAAATGAAATGCAATGCATTTCTCCCATAGGATTTTCTTTAAGTATTTATTTAAAGACGGTTATGCCGCGGACACTCGTCGTTCTGAAAGGGGGAGGGACTGCGACGCTCTATAGTCCTCACTACAAAGAGACCTGAACAGACCTACAACTGGGTTGAGGATTACAGGAAGAGCAATGCAGAAGTAATCAGTAACTCTGTGACCTGAAGAGAACTATAGCACAGTTGAAAGTGAAACAGATATCATATATCATGAATTCAAGTGTTTGTAACGTTCTCAATAGAGATAGAGGCGGCAGGCCGGCCGGGTTTCCATTTAAAGTTATATGGGTGGCACAAAAAGATAACAAACTCATCAATGCACAACAGGTGTGTCACAGACCAGAGTGTTCTAATTTGACTCAGGCCAGGTTGAGACTGTTTATATCAGCCATCCCTCGATCCCTCTACAAAGTGTTCTTCAAATTCAAGGGTATATCTTTGATCTTGTCTGGCTTAATTTGTTGGCAGGTTTTGGTTTCTCATTCTACTGTTAACAGAAACTCTCCAGACATTCAGGGAAACAAAGTAACGTATCTTCACCATGTCATTCTCTGTCTAGAGAGTGTCCTCTCTGATGTCAGTACTGTGTGTGTGTGTGTGTGTGTGTGTGTGTGTGTGTGTGTGTGTGTGTGTGTGTGTGTGTGTGTGTGTGTGTGTGTGTGCGCGCGCGCATGCGCGTGCGTGTGTGTGTGCACACGTTTTTGTGTGCTTGCACGTTTTTGCGTACACAAGTGTGCAGACAGAGAGAACATGCAGTACTAGTGATTTCTCTGTTGTCTTTGTATCACATATTCATTCCTTTCTTTCTCCGGCTTAATATGGCTTTTAACAGTATTATTTCTTGGCCACCCTGGATCTTTACTTACATCTCACTCATTTCTATGCATTCCTGTAACAGCTAATGACATATTTCTCTGCCGATTCCATAGCGACTCTATACAAAGTGCCAAAAATGTCAGCCATGGGAGGTAGGAGTCCCCCCCTCTCTGTCTTCCCCCATCCTTTCTTTGTCTTGACTGTTGTTTCCAGAGGTGACTGAGAAAGGCCCTTTTCGTTGCCTAAAACAGCTCAGTCAGAATGTAATGAATTACACACATAAAAGTTACAATCGCAAGAGGGGTCAGTGAGAGGCTAATGTATAATTTATAGCCTGTCAGTACAATGGTGTCGCAGACCCAAAAAGTAGCAGATCTACAAGCTCACACCGTGTCGCGGGACTTGCAGATGCAATGCAGTGCAAGCTTGTATAGATCAGCTATGCTTTTGCCGCGCAACACCGACCACGCGACAAAGTGGAACTCAGCGAGTGCGGAGAGTGCAGAGCAAGCAGTGTCATTATTCTATATGGAAGACAGGAGAGGGTGGATCCAGGCTGTCAGCTTGTGGTTATTTGTGCCACTGGTCATGACCATATACAGTTTGGTTCTATAGACTACAGTCCTAAGGCACGATCACGCTCCAAACCTGAAGAAAGACCGCTGAGCTGTGATTGATTGCCACTTGTAGATGCCAAACACTTCATGGCAAATAGTCCGACCATATGGTTTCACACGAGGATCCCGAGGCTGAATTGGTCTATAAACCCCCCTCCGAGGAGGTGGTTTTACGCTTAACTGCTTGTGCTTGGTAACCGCTTGCCCGCTGGCTGCCAAACATTACATGGCCAGTATAGAGTCCGACCATATAATGTCATTCACACCAGAGAACAGATAGACTGATTGAGCCCAGAGAAACCTGAAACACTTGCTTCATCCTTCTTAACCAGTGTTTCATCGTATAAACCAAGCATGAAGTGCCACTTCGGAATTGCCACCAAGAAGAATCGATCATCTATAAACCAGTCGTTCTCAAAGTGGGGTCACAAAATAATTTCTGTGGGGCTCTGCGTCCAAACAAACACATGCATTTAAGGGTCATTGTCATGAAAATGTTTGAGAACCATTGCTATAAAGTGTCCCCATCAACCCAGTGTCCCCATCAACCCAGTCCCAGGCCTTTAGAATCTTCTAGCAGTCGGTCAGTCTCTCTCACCATGCACCAATCCACCCCAAACACTTGGTTTCACACAACGTATGGAATCCACTCCAAGCTTCGTTCTGAACGACATGGTTATACCACCCTTTTCTGGATCAGCGCCCACTTGAAAATGTCGAAAACGTTTGAGGCATCATGACCACGTGGGCCGCGTGAACATTTTCAGAGCGGGTTTACGTCCATGATCACTCAATCGACTGTGCTATACGGCTTGGATCAATTGAACTGACGTAGTATGCGTGAAGTTACTACTTCCCGCATCACGATGAAAACTATGTTTTCAAGATTTGAAGGAAAGAATACTATAAGGCTTCTTTTTTTATTTACATTATAATCATACTAATTGGGATGGGAATCACTGTTCAAAGTAATTTTGTTGTTATGCTCCTGCTTGTTGCTCAACACTGCATACCACTAACTGAACTGCAGACTCACAGCAAACTACAGAACACATACTGTAGGCACTGGTTCAACACAGTGGTATGCAAACATTTATGGTTTATGGCTTTCATGGCTTTATGATTATGGTGTAACCCCTGGCTGCTGATGTCATACTGTACATTACTGTATGCCCTGGATTCTTTTTGCTCTATATGTTTCTCTGTTCTCACTGGTTCTCAAAGTGGGGTCTGTGAATCTCCAAGGGCCCCTTTTGTATTAATTGGGGGTCTGTGGTCTAATGGGGGTCCTTGAAATTAAAAGTGTCGAAAATGCAATGATCCATTTGTACACTCTCAGAATTAAAATAACATTGATTTTACAATATAAATAGGGCGTCCCAGAGACAGAAATGCCATTAAATGGCAGTCCGTAGACCAATTCATGTCAAACTGGGGGGGTCCTTGAAATTAAACAGGTTGAGAATCACTGCTAGAGCCATCAAATATATTCTCTTATGGAGGTCCCTGGCATATCTTCTCAAATGGGGGTCCGTGTGTCAATTTGGGGGTCCTTGACATGAAAAAAGTGTGGGGACCTGCACTGATTTATAGACAGTGACCCAAAAATGGGTCCCAGCCCATTGTTTGGGAAACACTGCTGTAAGTAATCTTCAGAGAGCATGTTGTGTTCTACAACCTGGCTCATGTAGCTGTTTAAACCCTACATGCGGCACAAACAGGACACACACTGTAAATATTTTGAAATTCGAGTCTCTTTTCATGCTCACCGGGGTCAAAGGTCTTGTTATGGCTTCACGCTGTTTACTTAAAAGAACATCTCTTGATGTCTGTGTGTGCTCACGTTGCTCAGATTACGTTCTAAAAACGGCGCTTATTGTTTTGCATATACCGTAACATGGAGTGACTTGCATTTTTTTCCTTCGACCTCCTGAGGCTGGTTTTTTGGTAAACGATCAGAAGCGTCTGAGTCACCGGCCAAAGTTATGTACGGTTCGGGAAAAGATCATATTCAGGCCATCCTACACTGACCACCAAAAAAACATTCACGAATATGCACGCACGCACGCACTACACACACACACACACACACACACACACACACACACACACACACACGTTTGTATTACTATACTTTGGAGGACATACTGTACTGTAAACATGTCAAGTCCACCATGGAGGCAGGAGAGATCCTCTATAGATGACTTTGGATCAGGAGGAACGACGTGGGCCAATACTGGGACACTAGCCATGGGTCAGATCACCCTGGCTGGGTCACCCGAGGGATGATGTCGAAACACTTTTTATTTTGTTGCCTGTTGATTTTTAACACTTTTTGTCTGTGCTTAATTGCATCTTTACCCTCACCATCACATGCTTAACTTAGCCTGACCTTAACCAAAGTCTAATTACAACGCTATATGTGAGCCTATAAGCTCTGTCCCATAAATAGATGCTTGGAAACTATGGGCTATATCCTCACAACGACAGAGATAAAGAAACCCCTCAACACACACACACACACACACACACACACACTGACACACACACGACACGAGCAGGCAGAAAAGTCCACAGTAATCCAAACCTATGTAAATGACAGGGCGAGCGTAATTACAGTTGTGTTAATATGACATAATGTTTGAGCCGTCCACAGATGCCGACAGGCTGACTGGATGAAACCGTCACCGCCACTACATCATGTCAAACCAGGAAGCATTAGCTCATCGCCTCTTTGGAGATGCATTATGGGGACACGCTGTGGGAACGTCGACGCACTGTAGGCCTACACTGTACAATATGCACCCTGTGTTGCACAGCAGTGCATTTCATCAGTGGTGTCAGTCATGTCAAGTTAGACAAAAATAGAAAAATAGCCACCGCTCATCTGCTGAAAAAGACTTAAGGGAGGTGCTGGAGCCACAAAGGTATAGTATAAGAAAAAATAAAGGGAAGCTCCGCACACTCAGATCTGCGCATAATCAGATTTATTAGCAAGCTTTCGGTCTACTGACCTTCTTCAGGCATGTCATGTCAAGTTAAAAATACATCTCCGACGTTTATACTAACCTGCTCCAAGGATCTATATGGCAATGATTCCCAACCAGTGGGAATTTGCCTGGTTATATATCCGGGCTGGATCCCGCATGGCTAAGTGGGAATCATGCAGATTCAGATATTAGGATATGGCAAGTGGGCCCACTAATCGCTGAGGTTTAATTGACAATAAGGTTAATACAAATACAAATAATAATAATTATATTCTTTCTTTAAAACCATGATAAATGAGTTTTCATTGTGATAATGATAAATACTGATTGATTGATTGATCATTAAAATGAAACAAGCTCTAAAAGTGCATGCGGCCCACCCATCTGACCACTTAACATGGCAGTGTTAGTCAATTAATTATTATCTCTGAAGTAGCTACAGTGTATTACTGTAAGGACATGTCTGACACGGTTATATATCAGACAGTAACATACGGTATAATGCAGGCTTTGTAGAAGGTGTGCATGCCGGTGTACAGTACAGTACACAGTCTGTATACTGTCATTTTTGATGAGCTGGTCTGGAGTACGGTTCACCTCAGAGGGGTCTGAGTTCTTTTGGAGTGTTAGTAGTCCACTTCAGGTGCTGAAAGGGTCCAAGTGATCCACAGTCATGTCAGGGTATAGGAGGTCAAGTGGTAATGCATGCTTGCACACCAGATATTCACCTCCGGTCGTCTGTACTATACTGTACCTGTATAGTTACAGTATCTGTCCTGTGTTTCATGACCACACTGCCGTTATGACGCATACATTTCCCCACACGATCGATAACCGTCTGTCTGACTGCCTGCCTGCCTGCCTGCCTGCCTGTGGTTTGCTGCAGGTTCACACTCGAAAAGACGACAAAGGAAGCAAAAAAGACTTGTCAAATGGTATACTTACAAATGCTTTACGAGGGACTGACAAGAGTACAGATGTGTCAGCCTTGTGGCTATCATCACCCCACAATTACTGTTTGCCACCCCCTTAAAAAAATCGAAAGACTAAAGAGGGGGTGGGGGGGGGGGGGGGGGAGCAGGGAGCAGACAGAGGCACAGGATGCTAGGTCAAAAGTGATTGAGATTCTATTGGATAGCGCAGATGAGAGAGGTCCCCCTCTGTCCACCTGCTGATGCAGGTGTTCCATCAATCCCCGTCCTACCTGGCTAACTCTGAATGACTCTGGCCTCTTCATACCTTCTGCTGTTTGCTGACAGACTATGCAGCAGCCACATGCTTATCAGCTACAGATCTGCACCCTGCTCAGCCCTGATACCAGATTAAAGTTCTACCAAGTCCTCCTGTGGACACACATGCACATGTCACACATGCACAGTCACACAAGCACGCGGCCGGGCACAGACACACACACGCGCGCACAGTCACCCATACACTCGCAAGTTTCCTTGAAGCAAGTATGAATGTTCCGAAACTCGAAACCAAATTTTCATTTTGCACCAATAGCGGAGTGTTGAACTGCGCTTGCGACTTACGTAAGATGAATTTGGTGGTGGACCACAAGTCTAAGATAGAGTTTCTGTCGTGCTTTTATGGAGTGCAGCGCATGTTGAAAGTTAAAGGCCTCCACTTGGCACTGTGCTGACTCAGAAAAACCTCACAGCATGGAGTCACTGGAGAGAGAGAGAGAGAGATGGGTTATTTGATTTAAATCAAGTCATTCCATCTGTTTGATGTGGGTAGAGTGATAAAAATGTATGTTTGTGGTGCAGCATGCAAAAAAGTCAAGTTTATTTGTTGGCCACTAGATATGCACTGATATAAATAAGTCTAAAAGCAACACTAGCAGCCCCTAAAGGCTGTACTGCTCCTTACACCGAACCGGACCAAAGTGGTTTGAATCAAGTGACATTGTTTTTTAGAGCCCAAAGAAAAGCTACAAAATAACGTTTAAAGGAGCATTCAGTGATTTGGGTCCGCCCCGGTAAAAAGATGTGCACTTACACACGCTCTACAGTGGGGGAGAGGAGGGGGTTAACTGGGGACAGGGAGGAACTCCTTATTTACAGTACATGGTCAGCACACTCTATACTAGGGAGGATTATAAAAAATAAAAATAAAAAGATATTTGAATGAAGTGAAATCACTGAATATTTAATTTAATTTGGGAGGTGGAGCGCGTTATTGTAGTCACTTTAGGAGGCACTAAAAGAAAGGCCTATTCGGTTATGGGATATCTTGTGTACAACGCTGTCAGCCTGAGGGTGCCGATAAAGGCAACGTCATGGGGTCATAGGGTTCATCCACTGTGCCGAAAGGTTCATGGCAATCCTAGCATGGGGTTGTTGTGAAGTGTGCAAGTAGAACCTTTGGCCTAAGGTTGGCGCTAGAAGAAAGGACATGGGATGACCAAAAAAAAGACTCATTAGGGTTGATCCTCTGGGGGACATGAAGGAGTACAGCAATTGCCATGGCAATCCAGCAAGTACTTTTTGAGATCTATTTTTGCCCGGCTATAAAAGTTGCAACCATGAAAGTTGACAGACAGACAGCTTATTCTGCTGTTGCTATTGACTCTTGTGGGTTAATTCCTTGGGAATGGGGAAAATGAGGGCAAATGCTTTCGAGGTTTTTCAAGTGGGTCCTGTTCCAGAAAAGGATGGTAACCAGTCGTTGAGAACAAAGCTATAGGTCGTTGTTTTCATGTGCAATGGATTCCATCCTATGTTGTGTGAAGCCTATACTATGCATGTGGCCAGCTAGGGCAGGCTCTGACTGCAAGTGTCTGGGCGGATTGGTGCTGAGAGAGATTCTAAAGGCCCTGCAGGGCTGATGGGACACTTTATAGCAGTGGTTCTCAAACGTTTTCATGTCAAACATTGACCCTCAGATTAATGTGGGGAAATGAACAAACTACAACATTATATAAAACGTATTGCCAGAAGCATTGTTAGCATAACAGAGACATAATGCACCAAACACATTCCTGACTTTTTTTGCTCTATGTTTATTTAGAATAAAGTGGAAGGACGGTGTGTTTATGGAAGCCTTTGCTTTGAAACCAGAACTGTGTTTAGTAATAAAGAAAAGTAATTCACACACAACACATGGCACAGGATGCAACAATCAACATTTCATAGCCAGTATACACATGGTTGATGCAAGCTACTTTAGACTTTTGTTGTTTTGGTGAGTTGCACCCCTGGTAGCAATATATGCACTATGGATGTAATGTGTTAACAGTAAAATCTCCCTAAAACCTTCCAAACCCAGTAGTATGAACTGAACCTATCATCCTAATTGAGGGAAAAGAGACCAATACAATGCAGGCTGACTCTCGGGGAGAACATTCAGTACACTAAACCCGCTCACTTTGGACCCATTACTGAAAATAAGTGGTTAAATGTTGTACCGTCACATCAGTCAAGTCAAGCCGTGCCTCGGCT
The DNA here is from genome assembly GCF_963924005.1 of Protomyctophum bolini. Taxonomy (NCBI): domain Eukaryota; kingdom Metazoa; phylum Chordata; class Actinopteri; order Myctophiformes; family Myctophidae; genus Protomyctophum; species Protomyctophum bolini. Next base: position 10,123,024 of record NC_137874.1, on the reverse strand, counting down.
ACGAGAAAATGAGGGTCAGATGAGAATATAAAACCAGTTCCCTGCACTGGTTTGGCTATTGCTGGGTGAACGCTCACCGCAGTGAAAACCATATGCTCTCGGGCAACAGTTAGAGGTCCATTGGTGGACAGAAAAAAAGCTTGGAATAATCCCACAAATTTGAAGATGCCACGATTGCTTTGCGCACGTACGCCACATACTTTAGTCTGAACTAATTCGAAAATGCTTATTTGTTTCAGTGAGGAATCATCTTTACAATGCATTTGACTTTGTGAAGCAGTATAACGTTGTGTGTGAATGTATGGGCCTATTCAGTGATGAATCTGATGTTACTTTTACTTAAGTGTGCATATACCCTGGCTATAGGATAGTGAAAAGACAATCTGAGATCTTTACATGCCGGTATACATTTTAGGATTTTAGTTGCTAGAACCTATGCCTAGCCTACTGATTTGGAATCCATGCATATGTCACCGCCCCAATAAGGAAGTATACGGACTACCGGTACATGAAGAAATGTGATTAGTTCTGTAATTGTTTTAGCAACAAAAGCTGTGAGATTGTCCTCTATTGAGTGAAGCATTGACAATTTGACATGCATGTGCAATATTATATTATGGTATTGAATTGTACATTGGAAGTTCATCATGTTAACGTTATCTGCTCTGCCTCATGACAAATCCATTAGACCCGAGGTTGATTTAAAAGAAGCACCTCCTAAATCCTAACCTTTTCTCCTAAACCCTTCTGTTTTTCTGGAAAAACTTCAAATATCGTGTATCGTGTATTCTAAAAAATGTCAAGGAAAAGATATCGCGATATACAGTGTGTATATATAGCAACAACAGTTCAACAGATCTAAATGGGTTATGGTTTCTTTTACCAATGAAAAGTGCTTCTTGGGCACGGCCATCCACGTCAAATGCCTCACCATGCCTATACAGTTGTCTGTGGGTTAGCTAATGAATGGGAGTTAGGTTACTGTGGTCCTTTCCGTCCTGTCCTTTCTGACACAGCGCTTTCAGCCTGCAGCAGTGGCTCTCAGAGGCAGATGCCAAGGGACTGTCTCCTCGCCTGCCAATGCAAGCACTTGTTTGCTTTTTCCACAGAAATGCATGAATGTTTGCAAGGGCACATCTACGTTAGCCTGGCTAATAAGCCAGACTAATATCACACAAGTACTCCGGCAGGCAGGCAAGGCTGATTCGGTCAGGCTACGTCTACGTGTGTGTGTGTGTGTGTGTGTGTGTGTGTGTGTGTGTGTGTGTGTGTGTGTGTGTGTGTGTGTGTGTGTGCGTGTCTGTGTGTACTGTATTTGTGAGCAAACATGTGTGTATGTCTTTCAGTGTGTCCTGATCTATACGCTGTGTGTGAGTGCATGTGCATGTGCACGGCAATGCATGAAGTTGTGCGCGTGCACGCATGAACTTATGTGTGACTTACGACCCCAGTCGGTCCACAGAGCCAGATATTGGCTCACTCTGCGCCACGAAACCAATCTGGATGTTAATGCATTCAGTGGCCGCTGTTATTCTGATGTCCCACTGCTGACGCAAGTCTGCCCAGCAGGTTCTATTTGTGCATCAAAGCGGCTCCTTTATTGGACAGAGATTGCACACAGGGGTCTTTTGTTTCCCCACTGCAATATAGTTTCTTAGTTGACCCTTTTATTCACTTGCACTCATGTCTAGAATTATACTGGCTGTCCGGCAAGTTGAGAAATTAGCAACCATGAAATGAGATCAGCAGGTGGGGAGGGCTTTGATGCAGCCATTTGCAGACATGGTTGGTTAATAAAACAAACATGGATCATCATGACGGAGAATGAAGTCACTCCTCTGTCAAAGCAGTGTCACTTGGGAGCGCCGTTTTCCAGTTTGTCAAACAAAAGTTGTTGTCCTTTCCGTTCACGTCAAACATTGATTCCTTTATTCCTTTCATTCAAGGCCATTGTTCATGGCCAGCCTTATGTGCATTGCAGTTAATGATGTCTTGATCTTGTCAGATGATTTCACACAAGCACTTCATCTCAAGTACTTTTTTTTAGGAATTTCCCTCGCTTTGTGCTTCCTGGATGGGCGTGCCGTGGCATAGTAGTGTTTGCCCTCTGCAATGATCAGGCAGCCATTGTTGGGAGATAAGAGCCTTCATTGTCCTGAAGAACCCTGAGAGATATAAGGACTCAACTGGCACACCGCCAGTCAGTTCAGAGTGAACATGGCCACATTTTTAACAATGACCATAGACCTTGACCCCTTCTATCTCACTTAGAGCTGAGGAGACAGACCCTGAGTGAGGAGTGACTACCGTCTGCAGAGAGGAAGGGAGGAGGGGTGGTGCTGCTGGGGTTGCGACGGCCTGTGCAGATTAGTAGCAGTGTTTCTGATAAGGAAGACGGACGGCATGAGGAAAACCCTCACGGTGACCTTGGCCCGCAAAGCGGCCGTTATTGCCATGGAGATGTGTGTAGCGGTACTTAGGCATGTGCTGACCAGTTACTGAACCTTGATCTGTGATGTCCTCCAATCAGGAGACGGGGATTGTGTGGAGAGTTTTCCCGTAAAAACAGAACAACAGAGATGTTGACCCAGAGAAGTTATAGCTTTGCCCTGTCCCTGACCCGAGGAAGGTTAGCCACCAGCGCAAGCATTCCATTCTATTGTTTCACAAACACCTGATAGCAATTTTATTTACGAGTTGTTGTTGTTGAACATTCATTTTGCTGCTTAGACACCTTTAGGGTTTCAGTGCAATTTACTGTTAATTGATGCTTTCTGTTCTTGATAAAGTTTATTATTAAGCGAAATGAATATTCATTTGAATCATTTAGCTCTTATCTATAATGATGTACAAAGAGCAAATCAGCAACATTATTTCACACAATCATTGCAATAGTAAAACTAGAAAGGTTTGCACTGATGCGAGCTGCAAGGAATCCGCTGAGAAATTAATTCCGTCTTGAATTCTTCATGTATTCGGTCTTCTTCATGTGTGAAGCCATTTGCAGACTTTTTTGCACATTTCATGGGTTTATACTAGAAAGTTCTGTTCTTGATGAATTCTGTCTTGCCTAAGAAAAGGGACAGAAATTTGACTTTTGGGGTTACAGAAAAGGTTACAAAAAAATGTCCATTGTCCATTGAACTCAAAGAATAAAAACAAGTTTACTTTACTTAGCTCACTAGGCCAACAGTATTAGGATGATGCATGATGATGATGTATTGACCCACATGATGTCACAGGGACCCTGAAAAAGTTTATATGCATGGAATATATAAGTAATAAAGTCGAGCAATTACTATAGTCTGGTTGGCTCTGGCAACCACTCTTATTATTCATTCATGTTCCATTCACTGACTCAAGGACAGCATCGTTTTTGGGAATATTCAGTGAACCTTACCATGTTTCTATATAGGCTATTCAGAACGGTACAATTCATGTTTGCCACCATAGAGTCTATGAACGGTACATTGATTATTAGTATGTCATTATATCTGTACACCTGTCACAGGCAATTACATCACACATCTATAGGCCTTTATATTTAAACATCTGCAAATACTGAGCCGGGCTAATGTTTCTCCACTGGACGCATGACTGCTGCCTTCTTGCCGTTTCCCGTAGATGATTGCATTCACCTGGTGTCCATCCAAGGTCTCAATTAGTCCCTGATTAGCCCGTGGAGTACTGCATCTCCAGGATTGGAATCGATAACCACTTCCTGTGACCACAGGGTTAACCCATTCTGACCGGGCACACATTTTGGTGTTAGCATCATGTTATGCTTTAGCTATTGAAAAATAGCAGATCTACAAGCTCATATCGCGCCACCGAGTGGCGCGATACGAGCTTGTAGGTCTGCTATTTTTGAAAAATTCGAAGAACGACTGACATTTTTTTGAATCTGATCTCAGGTCAGAATGGGTTAATCAGACCAGTGTGTGTCCAGTGGAAATCTTGTATGAATCTGATCTCAGGTCAGAATGGGTTAATATACACAGTATTCTGAAATTGAGCACTGTTCGCCTTGTAGCAAATACGTTAGCAAACATTATAGGGAATATGGGTTAGCACGCTCTACTGTGATATAGTTACCACTCTGTCACCTGGCTGCCAGCCAGACCTACACAATAAAACCTTAAGGCCAGCTCGACAGAGCATAAAAGCAGCAGCTGGGGCGGCAGGCAGCAGGCAGGGCATTCATTGAGACCAAAAGTAAATGGAGTCATTCTGCTGATGTGGGGCCAGCTCATCGGACTGGCTGCTGTTGTAACCCAATTACTATACCCGGTCCACATGCTTGTCAAAGCAGTGGCGTTGTGCGGAGAGGGGGAAGCCCTCTCGCCTCCCTCCTGGCTGTATGGTCAGTCACCCTATTAAAAAACGAGGGGAAAAAAAAACATTTGCATTTGCAAGAACGAGAGAAATAAAATATAAAAAGAAGGGAGAATAAAGCGGTGCCTAATGAGTGTGACAGGCCTGCAGGTGAGAGATCTCAGGCCTCCTCATACCTACAAGGATCAAGGATAGGGAGTGGGAGAGTGACAGAAGGGAATAATCTGATTCAATGGCAATGCATTGACACTCTTTGTTTTGTTTCATGTTATTCAGTTCTAATCGTCACATGATCGACTCATGCCACGAGTGAACTCCTGTAGGCAGCATATAGTTCAGACCTAATAAATAATAATAATAAACCGCACCAAGAGCTAAAATGCAAGGTAAAAAGGTGACTGCGGTGGGAATGTGTATAGAAGAGAGATTGACAGAGACCGTGATAGAGGGAGACATGATGCAGGCAGGGGTGTGGAGCTAAAGAAAGTGACAGGATGTGGTTTTCAGTATTTAGGGAGTAGTGTAATTGATGATGTGAGAGTGAGTAGTTGTTACATGCAACCGGATGCACAGGTCACCCCCATCTGCCATTACGTACGTACGCCCTTTAAGCCTCCCTCAACTCGTCCTACCACAGTAATGTTTGTGTGGAAAAGGGATTCCCCTGATAATGCTCGGGTATATCGGATCTCTCAAGTTGCAGTGTCCCCCTCCACTCTATGAGAGGCGCAACGTTACATCATTGGTGTGCATTGCAACACACTTGCACGTACGCCATGGACGTGGTACTAGTTGCTGTTATAATCTGATAGCCCATGGCTGTGTACTTGTACGTGAATACACAATGTACTAGATATGTATTGTGAACTGTAGCATACTTTATAGTTAGCTACGGAGACATCTCAGACTGCAAGGTCAGCTTGCTGCAGTTGTTATGTCTCAAGCGTTGTTGTCACGTCATTGGGATCCAGCCGTACCAACTCTAAGGTTACTTAGAGTTTACAACAGTTGCATTGGGATGGATTACATGAATCTACTTGGAAAATGAAGACATTTTGTTGTCAGTGTTTTGATTCTTCATTCTTATTCTTATAAATAATCCTTAATTGATTTTGTAGTTCATCATTCCAAGCTACTAGAAACAGCCTTTTTCTGCAAAGTTAGCATGCTGAAATTGAAGCTTGAAATCTTGTTTGAAATGACCAAACCTGATGCCATTGATAGGCAGGTTTCTGAACAGTCCACAGTCATACTCTGAGACACAGGCCAACTAGACAAAAACTCATCTTAGCGGTCCAGGCACCTTGGCTGGTCCAGGCACCTTGGCTGGTCCAGGCACCTTGGCTGGTCCAGGCACCTTGGCTGGTCTTGGCACCTTGGCTGTCTACCTACTGTAAATCTACCAATAAAGGCAAAAAAGCCAAATATCTTTGGCTAAAATTATCATTAGTTAGGGCCAATTATACGAATATAAGTTGACAATTTGTGAAATGCTTTAAGTTATTCATCAGGCTATGGTGTAGTGTAGTTATAGACTGACCCCTGAAGGCCTGAAGGCCTAACATTGGAATTAACTGCACCCCATATAATGCTGCTGATTATGTTCAAAGCTCTGTCGCCATCTAGTGGAATCAGAGGATGATACAGAGTGTCAGAGACCATTAAAACCCTGTTTTACTGGTCATTACATTTTCATCCCATAACACTGTGACGGCCCCTGGGCCTTTAAATCTACTCTGGGGTTCGGTGGTTCTTTGTGTGTGTGGGGGGATGTGCCTTAACCAGTCCATCGCAGCGCTGGATTGGAGGGTGGAGCCAGAGGTGATTAGTGAAAGGGGAGACACCTGGCCAGTGTCTTCACAAACACTATTTAAGACACCTGTGCTCATAATGCTTCAAAACTGCATTTCTCCACACAGAGCCCCTTGTCTTTTAGTTTGCTTTGCTTATAGGTTTTTGGCACTAAGTATGTTTCCCTGCCAGTATGATTTGGAAGCTTTGATTGAATTGCTTTATTTCAACTTTTTTCACAAGTAATTCAAAACACTATTTTGATTTGTCCTCCGGTGTGGTTTCCCCTTTTTTGTTATGGCCTCAGAGCCAGCCATAACCATAGAATTTGTCTGTTCTGATGATGAAGGTCTAAGCGACCTGAGCGACACTAAAGTACAGTGTGCGGGACCTCTGCTTTGTCTTTCAAAGATACCCTTTTCAATGTAATGAATAGGGACAGATAAAATATAGTATGTATACTGAGCTATACGCCTACTTGGGCACTATAAGCATACCACTCAAACGTTAAGGTCACCACCACATCCTTGTACATCCTGCACGATACCCAGGTCACAGACACAGAATAAATGTAAATATAGATGGTGCCGTGCAGGCACTCCAACAATGTGTTGGCTGGAGAATGGTCTCACACACGCGCACACGCACGCACACACACACACACACACACACACACACACACACACACACACACACACACACACACACACACACACACACACACACACCTTTTTCAAGTACGGTATAAATATACTTTGAAAAAGGGTCATTTGCATTTGCGCCCTCTACCGATATTGACGTCAGACTTCGGTGCTCAATAGGGGCTCAAAGGTCAGGGTGCCCTCTAGAAAATTGGGCAGACTGAGACACACTCAGGGATGGAAACAAAAGATCGGGCTGGGAATTTAAATTACCCTCATATGTCATGTATAAAAATGAGAAAGTAGTGAAAGCACAGTTAATTCAGCTGATCTGTCTCTCAAATAAATACAAACTAAAGGGCCCCAGCAGCACAGTCTGTTTTGCAAACCACATATTTGTACTGCACACAGGATATGAAACTATCTCTCGACAGTGGGCCTACTTGTTGTTGTTTTTTCCACTCTATGGGAGGAAACCGATGACAAAAAACAAGAAAGGGAAGTATGAGTAACAGAAGTGGTCGGTATCATGAATGTCATGTTGAAATGTGTTGGCTAGTGTGCCACATCTCACACTAAATACAATGCTGCTAAATAGAACCAAAAGTGACAAAGACTACAAAATAAATCTCCTGGTCTGGATGGAATCCCTCCTGAACTGCTCTCTGAGCTATGGTATTTACTAATTTTATACATACATTTTACTTTATGCCTGAGCATAGATTTAAATGTAAATTAGTTAATTTCAGACTTATGTACCATCTGTTCTTCTGTTAAAGGAGACTATTTACATATGTTTTGGCATTGCCCCTCTATCAAAAGTTTTTGGAATTGGATTAAGGAGATTGTAGCAACCATTGTTGGTAAAGCTCTTCCCAGCTGCCCAGCCCTCTTTCTCATTGGTTATAACCAAAACATTGCATTAACCTTTCAGGACAAACGCATATTATTAGCTGCCTCAACTGCATGCTGCTAAGAAAATAATTATCAAAAACTTGTTGACTGGTTGAAATTGGCTTAATTTTCTGACATTTGTTTACTGGAGCGTTCGACTGCCAAGATGAATGGTGCCAGAGCGGACACTGTGGACAACTGGTCCAAAGCTCTTGACGTAGTTCAGTTAATTATTTAATTGATATGACGTTGTGACCAACGCTTTGCTTTTGGCTCCCTTGTCTGTATCTGTAGCCCTTGTACTGTACTGTACATGTCTTATTTGTCTTGTCTGTGTTTGTCTGTGTTTGTCTTGTACTGGTCTGTAATGTCTGTATGTTTTTTTGTTTATTATTGTTTTCCTTAAAATAAAAATAAAATAAAATATATTTTGCTGACTTCGAGTTACAGTATATATCGATTTTGTTTTTGTCTTTAACGGCTCTTTTTTCTCCATTTTCTAAAAGTGCCAAATTCTGCAGAGATGTAGCCCAGGGAATGCTCCAATCATGGTTTAGCTAAGGGCGCCCGAGCTGGCGACCTTCGGGGTCGCCACAGCGGCCAAATCCATATGGCCACTTAACAATAAGGCAAAATGTCATTATGCTTTAAGTAGCATGTGACGTGTCAAACTAGGGGTTTTCATGATTCTGAACCCATTGCAAGCGAAAAACACTCCTTGGCTTATTATATTCGCTCATAGCCACTTGCCCAAAAATGTGCCCAAATGTGCTGATCTCATCACATTTTTGTGATGACGGCTATGGCCGTTTTTAGCCCAAGGAGTGTTTTTCTTTTTTTTTTAACAATATATTTATTGCATTTTTCTTTTTTTTTACAAACAGACAATACAACAAAACAATACATAATACAGACAATACAATACAATACAATTACTTAAAATGAAAAACAAACAAAAAACTAAACAAAACAATAACATACAGTACAGTACAGTATAATAAAATAAGAGCACTTAGAATGGTAACAACAACAGAGTCCTTAATGGCCACAAGACCAAACAGCTGCAGAGAATACAATTAGACATTTTCAGTTTCCACCATTAAATAAGATAAATCATTAACCGTAATATATTGGATAAACCGTCCCCATATCTTATCAAACATCTTCTGTTTATTCTTCAAAGTATAAGTGATTCTTTCCAGAGGAAGACACAATGATAACTCCCTAAAGTCCTAAACCACTGAGCAATACTGGGTTTGCCTATCTTTTTCCACGATAAGGCTATAGCCCTTTTGGCTTGTAGTAAACATAAATCTAGAAATCTTTGTTCGCTACTCTGAATGACCAGGTGGGTAAAGACCTAATAGAAACAGTTTTGGGTCAAGCTCAATATCTATCGACAATATCTTCTGAATCTCCCTCCTTACTTCTTCCCAGAATTCTTTCACTCTTGGACATGCCCACAGACAATGGAAAAGTGTACCTTTGTCTTTACCACATCTGATACAAGTATCTGGAATATCTGCACTAAATTTATTGAATTTCTCTGGAGTGATATAGACCCTCATCAGCCAATTTTATTGCAACAGTTTTAACTGAGTATTACCCGTCTGGGATTGAGCATCCATACAGGCTGTGCTCCACTCTTCCAATGTCAATTCCTCTTGTAGATCACATTTTGACATTGGCCCCAACAATGTGATTATCAAACAAACAATGTGATTATGTGTAGAATGTGTTCCTGTGGATTGCTTTCCACATATTACTCCAAGACTACCAGCATGCCATGCTTTCATTTTGAGTAGTATTTGTATTTGAGTAGTAGGCCTATACATATTGCATAAGTTAACACTTATATGTATGGGGAAAATGCTTGTGCTTAATAGAACCCCAAAAGTTTTATTCAGGCCAAAGGCTAAGGCAAGGACACACACATTCTGTGTACTAATAGATCATTGGAGAAAACAAAACAATCCTCATCCCTATACAATGGTGACCATACAAAGAGCACAATTTCTAAGAATAACATGCTTGTTACACACAGTTTGTAAAATCACAACATTAAGATGTCAATATCTTTTAACATAGCTCAATTAGACAGATCCTGAATACCAAACTAAATCAATGGCTCTGTCAGAAACTGGAGGAGACCCATGTACTCCCATAGCCTACAGCGCAGCTTGGTCAGTTGTTGGAGGTGGACGTGTAGCGCTGTGCCCTGTTCCCTGTATTCACTGTGACGGCTGCGTAGACCGAATTACCTAGAATAAAAAGACAATGGTCTGAGAGAGATATAATTCCAGAATATGTTTGGTATGCATTATTATTTTATTAGATATTATTTATTTATGTTATATTTTATTTACATGGTTATGGTTCCACAATCGATTAATTTATGGGAAATTCTGAGAACACTTTGTATGCCTCTTGTTTGCATCAATGTTTGCGTCACATTTTTACCCCATGCTAGCACAGGATTGAAACCTTAATGGAGTTCACTCTCCCAGAGCATTTTCAAACATGACATGACATTTTGTTTGAAATCCCATGACCTCTCCTCTATCACCATCAAGAGAAACATTAAACGAGAAAACCGGGCAGATTTTTAGGCTTTGGCAGAGGTTTGCAGTTTGCACATTCTATACTCTGTTTGCTCTATGTTTTACCTGTGTTAACAGTGTGGGAGCTGCTTCTCTTACGCAGAATGACGGTGCAAACACACAGAGAGAGGTTGAGAGCCGTGGCAGCAATAATAGCTATAATCACAGTCTTGAAGGAGGAGTCTGGAGTCATGTAACTTAATTGACCTGGAACATGGTTTAAGCACATTTCATATACAATCCAAAGTTATTTACATTATGGAAAAAGGCATTTAAAAGTATAATGAAATTGAGCAATAAAATGTAATCGAAAAGGAAAAGGCATAAACAAAATTTAGGATTGCCCAGTCTCTAAATCTCTGAGATGTTTCCATTACATTCTGAAAAATGCCATGCAGCATCAATGTAGACAAGAGCCAACTTGGCTACCACCCACTAGTGGAAGTACAAACAATACAAAATAAATAAACATGGTGTCAAACTTTCAGTAATCACCATGGCATTTGATCATTTTACACCCACACCCAAATGAACATAAGAGCAATGCCAATTAAGATGAGTGCATTTTAGAAAGGGCACAACATGGTTACTATTCATTTATCTACTGACATCAACAGAAAGTCAAGAATGATCATTCTCTCACCTCCACAGGCTGTTAGCTGGGTGACTGTTTGACTCACGCTGACTTTGTTCTGAACAACACAAGTCAAGTTTCCCACTAATTGACCAGGTAAGCTGAGGCTGCTCAGGTTGGTGTACTCAGGTGTGGCTCTGCTCAGTGATTGGTTATCCAGGCTCCAGCTGTACGGCGATTGGCCGGTGGTCATGATCAGCTGCCAGATGAACTCAAGGTCATCTCCCGTAGAAGAACAGCTGACCTTCTTCTCTTCTGCTGATACACACACCTGAGATACATCTGGCTCTGACACGGGAGCTGGAAACACACACACACACACACACACACACACACACACACACCAACCAAAAACTATACTATTACAACAAGTTTAAACATTTCAATTAAATTATTGTTCAAATTAAAATTAGTTTGAATGTTTTATATAAACACACACAAATACTTTATAATTAGTGAGAATGTGCCTTTTGGGCCCACCTTGTATTTGTAGTTGCATCAAGGCTTTCCATAAGAATCTACCGTTTGAATCATATGTGTCCAATTGGTAAATGCCAGAATCTTCCTTCATTGAGAAGTCCAGTCTTAATGTTCCATTGGGTAAGTATTTACACCGATTTTCACATTCCCCATGAGGTATTTCTCCCTCAGATGATTTATCTTTTTTCATTAAAATGATATGACTGCCCTGTCGGCCTCTTGTTAACCTAAAGACTTCCTCATTAGTAGAGGTCAAATTAATCAGTAGAGGTGACCCCAGTGCTCCATAACACTTAATAAAACTGTGATAAAACACAGTTTTATCACCTTCAGCCAAAGTACACAATCCTGTAAGGGGAAAGAAAGCAATTACAGAAGTGTTTATTTCAGCTGTAGGGAAAGAAATCTATCCTTTTTCCATGTCAGTAATTATAACACCCAGTTTGTGTAATAAAATAAAATAAAGTAAAATATGAAATGAAATAATACAATAAATATAAAACAGAATGTATAGCCTAGCTATAAAAGTAGTTTGTTCATAACTTACAGTAGGCTACTACAGACTCAGTATGTATAGTATAGTTTTCAATAATGGTAATTATGAAAAAGGACACGTGTGTTTGAATTACAAATATATGTGTATGTAAATAAAAACTTGTAAGTAAACAACAGTTTTCTGGTAATTAAAGAGACAGTATGGATAAAATGGTGACAATAAGCAGAAACATACCTTGTGCATTTGCTGTCAGAGCTGTGATGATGATGATGATGATGATGGAGTTCATTTATTCAGTTTAGGCAGAATGATTAGAGCAGGTGCGTGGTAGTCAGTCCAGTCAGTGTTGTTGAGGTTTTACTGTCTGCACCCCTCTTTTAATTACAAAACAACATGCACCAATGGTTCACACCTCTAACCATTCTCTCTCTCTCTCTCTCTGTCTCTCTCTCTCTCTTCTGCTGTAATGCTATTGTCTCTGTGGCTGCTGAAACAAGCGATGGAAGACGTTGTGGTTAGCACCGGTCTGTCTCACGGTCTGGCTATATGTTTAAATATAGCAATAGTTCATTTTCACTGTCGATGGCAAACATGCAACATGTTCATTATGTGCAATGCAAGTAAGTGCAGACATGCTTCGGAAGAAATAAAACAGTTAAGCAAGCAGGCATATCACTGACATCGGGGTTCATGACCTTATATTGGAGGCACCAACGTGACCAACATATATTTTGAACTTCTACACCAACATAACGTGTCAGTCACGTTCCACAAATTACTTCTAAATCGCTAGTTCTCACACTTTCAAGATTTTCCAAAAATGTTCAAAAATAGCAGATGTTATGTTAGTGACATGCCGTGAGCTTGTATATTTGCTATTTTTGAATAGCCAACGCAAACATTTAAAATGACACAGAAGCTTTTCCAGTTTGAATGGGTCAATGGTGAGATTTATGTCACAATGTTTGCATTATGTTTTATTTTGTCTATACAATTTTAAACAACACAATATAACAATATGTATCCCAGTTGCCATTAAATAACACCCGTATTCGTGTCTTCTTTGCTGGCGCAACGGCCGCAAAAAAGATGGTTGCTTCGCACTGGAAACCGCCTCATACATTGTCATTTCGCTTGTTTCGGGATTGTTTGTTTTTGTGTTCCTTGCTTTTGCTGTTATGTGTTGTTTTTATGTGTTTTGTTTTCTTTAAGTCATTCATGATGTTAACGTGTCTTATTGTGATTTTTGTCTTAAATAAAAAACATTTGATAACAAAAAATATATATATAACAATATAACTATATAATTGTCCTTGCTGCACAAACACAGTATGGGAATTAAGTCTGAGTGCTTGACTGCTTGTAATACTATAAACGAGTGCTCTTAATGCACTGGTGAGTGTGATCTCCAGTGCTCACATCTACTGCATACAGAACATACATGTCTTCTATATGGTTGGCAGAAAGCGGAGTGGTGTTGTTTGTGTCGTGTTTTTCAGTGTAGCAGACAGCAGGGCTTTTGTCCACGACTCCTGTCATCCATTTCTTGTTACCTTCACCTCCCTTTTGCATACTTTGGCCATTTCCTATAGGAGCTGCTGTAGCAATGGTTTCCAGGAGCGTCACCGGCCCAGCATGACCTACATCATCCCCACCTATAGGAACACAAAACAAGGATTAATGCCAAGTTATAGTTGCCATGCACGTGATATGATGTCATTTTCATCACCATCTCAACATGTCTGTGGGGACATCCACAATACTGTACATCCTCGATTTTGTGATCACGCGCGACAAGTACACTGACTGCATATGAGCTAGAAAGTTTGATCCTTTTGAGGAGAGGTTGATAGGAAATCAAGTGTAAAAATGGAACCAAATGAACTGGTTCCATTTGTACACTTATATTTGGAGGTCAAATGCGGAAGTGCATTCGAGCGCTCAATGTTAAAGCTCAGCTGCACGGGGTTTCCTCGTCATGAATCCACGGGTCCGCCTGCAGTCCTTCCTCTTACCACTAGGGCCCAGCGCTTCAACATTGGAGTGCCTAGCTGGCCCCTTGTTTTACGCACCATTCCCGCGTCTGCACTTCAGCGTCGCCGCGGTGACGAGGTTGTCCAGGGGCTGCAGGGAGGTCATCCAGGCAGGAAGGAAGTCCCAGCTCCGCAGCCCGCGCGGCAGACACGCGGGCCTCCGCGCCTGCAGCACGTTCACCGCCACGACAAGGACGGCCGCCAAACCCAGCGGCGTCCCGACCCCGGCCAGCACCCGCCAACCCGCCATGGAGAGAGCAAACACCACGGAGGGGAGGAGCAGGAAGCAGACCAGCAGGTAGAGCACGGCAAACCAGCGGTACCTGCATGGGGGGGGGGGGGGGGGGTTATGTTGCTATACTGTACATAAATGGTAAATAAATGGTGCATTTATATAGCGCCTTTATCCAAGGCGCTTTACATAGATTGTGCATTACATTCACCCATTCACACACACATTCATACACAGATGGCGGCGACGGAAACCATGTAATTGTAAGGCATCAACCTGGACATCAGGAGCAATTAGGGGTTCAGTGTCTTGCTCAAGGACACTTCCGACACCAACTCTGGGGGAGCCCGGGTTCGAGCTGGCAGCCTTGGGGTTGCCATCCAGCTACTCTACCCCTGAGCCACCGCCACCCCTCAATATACATAGCATAGCAACATAGCAACAAGAACCCCAAAAGGGGGTCCCGTCCTAATCCTCATTTCCTTTAATCTATCGAGGTTTCATTAAATGCAAAGCATGTCATAATGTAGCATATAGATGTATACCTGCCAGTACATCTGCCAAGGGCACGAGCCATACGGATGGGGAGGCGGGAGGCTGGTACCGGATACCATAACATGATACCGAGGACATTGAAGAAGAAATGACACAGGGCCACCTGTAGTGAAGGAGAGGACCGCTTATTCTTCATTGAATCCGAGAATGTGTTAATGAAATGTGTGTGTGCGCGTGCCAGTGTTGTTTTCGTCGACTAATACTATGACGAAAAATGTTCGCCGACTACCTTTTTGTCACTGGCAAAAACTACATAAAAGCTAAATAAAAACAATAAGCCATGATGACTAAAACTATGACTAAATATATACTGTCGATTTTGTCAACAAATAAATACTAGACTAAAATGTTATGAAGGGACTAGTGGACAAGAGATCCAGTATAAGTCATTTTACACTTGGTTGCATGCTGAACATTGCAGATCTACTAGCTCCACGCAAAAACGCAGGTGACTAAAATGTGACTGAAACTAAGTGAAAATGAAAACTATTCAACTAAAATCAAAACGTTCTGCCAAAAACAACAGTGGTGCGTGCCTCTGTGTATAATGTACTGTACCTGTACCGATGCAGCCAGTTTCTCTCCAGGACTGGCCAGGGCTGCCAGTATTGCAGTGGTGGTGGTTCCCAGGTTGGAGCCCAGCGTCAGAGGGTAGGCTCTCTCGATGCTGATCACACCAATACCTGATTATTGGGTCCTTCATGCATTATATGAACACGCATTTCCATGCAGACAAGTCATCAAGTGTGTGTGTGTGTGTGTGTGCAGTGCGTGTGCGTGTGGGTGTGCGTGCGTGTGTCTGTTGTACCTATGAGAGGCGTGATTGCAGACGTGAAGACAGAACTGCTTTGAACCACAAAGGTCATGCCTGCTCCCACTAAGAGAGCTAGATAACCTGCCAGCCAGCCAAATGGATAGGGGAAATCTGGACAGAGGAGGAGAGGGAAAGTGTGAAGACAAAAACTGTGTCTAGTATCCGGTAAATGAGGTTAACTTATAATATAGCAACAAAAGGTTTAACCTCAGCATTTCGAAATAGCAGATCTGCCAGTTCACAGCACATCGTGATGCGACGTGTTCTGAGCTTGAAGCTGCTATTGTGTGTGTGTGTGTGTGTGTGTGTGTGTGTGTGTGTGTGTGTGTGTGTGTGTGTGTGTGTGTGTGCGTCACGTGCATGCGTGCACCCCTTTACAGACCTGTATTAATGACCGTGTTGACTGCAGAGGCCAGCTGGCCCTTCAGCAGCGATCCCAGGACTTTGACCAGAACTACCAGACAGCTGCACAGCACCAGCAGAGAGCAGCCCAGGAGGATCAGACCTATGGCCACATCTGATAGAGAGCTGTCCACAAATAGATGGCTGCCTGGGACACGTATAGACAGACAGACAAGCTTATTGTCTAATAGGATTGATTTGAAAGGTAACTGACTACTATTACAGAGACTATATATAATAACAACATGAACTACTGTATATCTAAATAGGTAGAGAAGAGAAATAGATAATATAGACTAATGGCTATAGGAACGGAGGCTAAGCCTGAATGTAAAATAAATGCACACTAGGGAGAGAAAGGGAAAGGCAGGCAATGCATACTTTAATATTAACTAATGGTGTGAAATTATTGGTCATCTTAAATAATATAAATAGTATCTAATTCAAGGTCACTGTCTTATCTCTTCCCCCACTCCAATGTGTCCCTTTATGCCCCCCTTTTTTCATTCCGGGTACTCTTGCCTCCTGCGATGCTGTGTTTGATTTCAGCGGATTCGTCCGTTATCACTGCATTAAATATACAAAATCAACCGTTATCAGGAGATTGGAATATGGCCAATATGGCCATACTGGCATACTAGACATGGTGGTGCTTGGCTGTGTTCACCCGGACTGCATGCAAAGCCATGCATGCAGGGTGGTGGTGCAGGCATAGCCTGGTCAAGGACTGAACAATGAACATGTCATTTCCAACTCTATTGTCGGGCATGGAAACTAGGGGCTACTAATATTTACTATTCTCTGCTTATCGGGACGTAACTTGGACAGCGCTGAGTCGGCTGACTAGGCTCTGGTGGCCGTCGCAACGCTCGGCACGGCGACTTGCTCGGCTAGCGCCTCGTGCGGCGGTGCCTCACGTGGCTCAAGGCCGCACCAGAGACAGCGCACCTCCGTCATCGACACAAAAAGCAAACGCTCCCATAGTTTCACTTCCGGATTTCCCAGTATGTTGATAATCACATACTGGGGGTATTTCTAGGGTGCTGATAACGAACATTCTCTTGAATAAGCGGTGATAACATCCGAAGTGGGTGCAGATTTTGGGTTTTGAGTTTCTACTTTTGGGTCCTTCGTTCATGTTCGAGTCATTCCTGACGAGCACAGCAGAACTTGAGCAGAAGAGACCCGTCTCAAGACAAGAGGACATACTTTAAAAAAAGAAAGAGTCTCACATCTCTTTGTGTGTTCTGACAGAGAGTGGTTGTGTGCACTCCACGCTGTTTCATTCTTCTGCAGCCGAGACAGAGAAAAGGAGAGAGAAAGATATTTAGAGAAAAACATTGTGTGAAAGACAAGGATTGGATGCTATGAGAAACCAGGTCATATAAGGGTCGACTATGATTTCAAAGAAATAGAGAGGAACTGTGTACGACTCAGTGCGAAACCCCTTTAAGCGAGCATTGCATATGTCTTGACTCATACACTGGCTTGTAAAAATGCTAGTCGGTACTTACAAAAGCTTACTCACACAAACACATTAGGGCTGTCCTATGATGGTCTTTTTAAATGTTTTATTGTTGTTATTTAAGACATTGTCAATTGATTAGTACTTTTTATGCTCTTTGCAATTTATTTGATTTATTGAATACTTTATTAGTCAGAAATGTAAACAGGACCAGGTACAGTTAGACATTTAGGCTAAAGCAGTGGTTTTCAACCCTTTTTGTATCAAGGCCCATGCATTATTTATCGGGCATTTGGGCCACGGATCACTATTCGATGACATTTAGCCTCTCAGACCCCAAACTTTGCATATCTTGATCAAAATAACAATTCTTCTACATTCTCTAATTGTGTAAACTTCTTGTAGATAATAATGCAGATATTTAACAATAATGTAACTCTTGAGAGCGTGAATTCATTTTACACTCTCAAGAGTTAAAGTTACCAACTCTCCATCATCATTTAGCTGGAGACCACCTGGAACCCCCTCAAGGACCACTGGTTGAAAACCACTGGGCTAAAGGGATAATAAACAAGTCTTGCAAACTCTAGAACCCATATTGATTCTGCCAGTCTACATCTTCCAATAGAGAGCTGATATGAAATAACCATTACAATGATAATGTTAGGATCTGTCTCTCCACAGACCATGTCAGACCTGGCCACTCCCACTTTCCCCTCCACTCACACAGTCAGTTCACTCACCTGTCTCCAACCCCATCGTCATCCCACCTGTGAACACTTTGACAATCAGCCTGCCCCATATAACTGGACTCATTGCACTCACACTTTGTCAGTTTATACATTGTTGTTATGATGTCTACCCTGGAGCTCTTGCCTGTGTCTCTGTTCCTCTGGACCCTGCCTTGAATACCTCTGGTAATTAGCTTGTACCTATTTTTGTGGGTGCATTTTTGGGATTGCTTATCCTCTGCCTTTTTGTTAGCCTGCCTTTGTTCTGCATTTAATTAATAAATTAGTGTTTGAACACTACTCCGCTGTTTGTTAGGGTTCAACACATTTTGACACCGTAACAGTTAATTTCCATATCCCACCAACCTAGGCAGACATCATGCAGACACAATCTGTGTGATTTAAATGGTAAATGGTGCATTTATATAGCGCCTTTGGCTTTAAATAGATTGTGCATTACACACACACACGCACACAAATAATTGTATAATAATACAGCCACATGTGTTTCTAATGTGATGTAGGCCTACATAACACTAACCCTTATCTTTTCTCTTCATGTAATTCCAGAATATGAAGAGTCACTGCACCAGTGGTGTAGGCAGCACCAAGCCCTGGACCCTGAGACGAGCCATGTCCGTGGGCCCCACAGCCCCACCAATTTAGGCTTCCGAGGACCCCCACCCTGGAGCCCATGTGAAGTGTCCCAGACCGATGCCCCCCTCCCTGCACAAGACATTGAGGTAGGAACTGTACGCTATAGCTGCTGGGAAGAGCTGCTTAATGCGCAGTGAGTACAAATCTTGTTTATTGTCCTTTGCTGTCCCTGGTGTGGTTAAGCAGGGTACTGATGGTGTTGCTCTCGTTTGCGTTTGCGTTCCGGCTTCCTGCGGTTGCGTCGCGTCGGGCTGCCTGCTGTTGCACTCGTTTGCGTTGCGTCTTTTGCGTCGACTGCCACAATTTCGGCCGGTTCTGTCATTTCAGTTTACACCTCATTTCACCTAACTTGTGGACACTGCCTGTCTTCTGCAGAAGAACGTGATGGTTCACGGTAAGTATCTGGTTTTTGTATTCTTTGCTGCTGGTAGGGTAGGGCTGGTAGGGTAGGGCTCCTACTCCTATAGGGTAGGTTTTAGCGTTGCATCGCAAACTAAGCACTTTGGCACAGGCATGGAGCTCCTGGTTTACTGGGATGGGGTTCGATTCCCTGCTGCGCCCTGCTGATTAAATTTAATCTGTTAAACAGGCATCCTTTTGCACAATAGAGCGTCGCAGTCCCTCCCCCTTTCAGAACGAGTGGCCCAGGAAATTATTCTCTTTCATTTTCTCCATAGGCATTTCAAAACGTATTTATTTAAAGACCTTTAAGCATCGTACGAAGCCAACTCTTGTCGTGACAAATCATGACGACACACTATTTTGGACCAAATGATTACAAAGAAGAACAAAACATGTTGTAACCTGCCGTTTTTATCTACTTTCGAATTCTTTGTTTGGCCCGAAAAATTGTGTTTGTCATGATTGGTCCGACTGTTCACTCTCAAATTCCTGCCGAAGTTCGAGTCCTAAAATAAGGGCTAGGGTACAGCCTTAACACACGCACACGCACACGCACACACGCAAAGCTGTATGATACCTGCGCTGCGATGGCTGTGCTTTGGCACCAGTGTCTCACCAGACTCCTGTTCCTCATGCTCTGGTCTCCTGTAGCGACAGCTGTGATGACAGAGGGGTCCAGCTACATGGACAGGACAGAGCCAACGTGTTAGCCTACTACAGCATATTAATATTGCTCTCACTGTATGTCCAAAATGATGTCGATCCATTATGTTTCAATGGATCCAGTGTATTTAGTCACCATCTCTTTCCATATAGCCACAGAATTATAAGGCCTATAAGTTCACGTGTCATGAGTGACTCACGATGTGACGCATTGTGTGCTTGTAGATCAGCTATCTTTTCATCAGTCTCACACGACAAGTGTAGGGGAATTAGGGTATAGGGAAATTGAAGTATTGAGACGGAAGATTTACACAAGAGCAATGGTCTATAGTGCCACTACATTGCAACAGACGTCCGTTTCCAGCTCTCACAGATGGGTTTCATTTGTGCCACATCCACCACAGCTCGTATAATAGTGGGCAAAGGTTAAAAAACGGTAAATACCAGATATCACAGGTGTCACAGGTTTGAACCCCTAATCATTTATCATACCATTTTCAACCCAGTGTCCCTATTCTGGTCATGCAATTTATGTTTATTTAAATAATTGAATATAATCATTTTGGCGAGTGGTTCAGTGATGTGTGTAGCAGCACCTGTATAATCATTTTGGTGAGAGGTTCGGTGATAACTTTCAGCAGCTCGGGGGCTTCCTCCCCAGTCCTGAGTTGGAGGGAGTCGACCGCCGCCTGTGACAGACGTCTCAGGAGACCACTCACAGCCTCCAGGGGGAGGAGCACCAGCACGGACAGCCAATTAAAACAGTCGTGGACTGTTGCTCCAGCAAACGCCCTAGGTGGAAGGTATGAAAGTATTTGTGTTTTCATTTGCTGTACAGTCGTACCCAAATGAACGGACAAATGCGTGTGCGCACACACACACACACACACACACACACCTCCACTACTAGTACTCGTAGGCCTACCGCTCAAACTCATCTCTTTCCCCAGCCTGCATCAGAGCAACAATGGTGTTGGTGACTGATGTTCCAATGTTGGAGCCCATGATGATAGGGATAGCAGACTGAACATTCAGTACTATACGGGAGGGAAGGATAAACACATTGATTTAATTGAACAGATTAAATAAATAGATTGACGTATAGACAGATACAAATCTTTTGTTTTTACAGGTTCAGTAAGCATATAGGATGCCTATCATATAGTCCTTATCTTGACGTTTGTGCTGTACACTGTAACTCACATCCAGAGGACACCATGCTGACGGTGATGGAGGTGGAGGTGGAGGAGCTCTGCACCAGCACCGTCACCATGATGCCCACCACCAGGCCTGCCACGGGGTTAGACAGCACAGCACTGTCCTGGAGGATGTCCCCCGCTGCCCTGCCTGGGACACACAGAGAGAGAGAGAGAGAGATTAATGGCACTTTTTGACGACGAGGACTAAAAGTGGGTTTCTGGATTTGTTTCCATATACACTATGGTTCGGTTTCAGATACGGTCCTGATCAGAACCTAAATTTGGGCCTTGCTCAGGAGGTTGGTACTAACCCCAGTTACACAGATTTACACGTTGTTAGCATCGGCTATTTGCACGTTCTTTCTTTTAATGATGTACCTGACACTTCAGGGATGGTTTCCAGTTATAAGCGGAAATGTAAACAAAAAAACAGTTCACAGTATACTGATGTATATATTTTACCATACAGGAGAGAATTGTGCACACAGACGAGATGAAGTTCCATGATGTTTATTTCAGAGTAGGCACAGCTTACAGCATATAGACTCACGCCAGCCAGCAGAGTGCATGGCTCATGTCTCCACAAGGCTTGCGCCTCCGACTGACCCAGTGATAGTATTCTAGGTCAACCTTTTAAACAGTTTACATGGGTGTAGGGTGTCAACTTTTATTGCATAATGTAAAACCAAACTCTTTGATCAGCCAGTATGTCCCTTCAGGTCAACAAACCCCTTTTGTTATACAAATAGCCACCGGAATTCGGCTGCTTCTCCTCTTGAGAAGGCCGACACCCACGTATGGTGACCACAGCTGATAAACCAAAATAGGTCCACTGTCTGTAGCCTAGTATGTAAATTACACAATTGACACAAGGCATTGCAACATTGTATAATTATGGAATCCCATATTCTTCAATACTTCACAGGTTCTGAAAACGGTTTCAAGTTATGGAAGTTTCTGGGTCATACATCTTTGTGGTTAAGAATCGCCAGAATTGAGAGGCAGGAAAAGAGACATGGATTGCAATAGCTGACATGTGATGTAAGAAGTGACATGCTGAGGAACGACAGTAAGGGTGATGGTGGTGGTGATGATGATGATGATGATGAAGGAAGAAGCGTACCTCCGGCCAGCTGGAAGGCGGAGCTGAGGATGTCGAGGGAGCAGACAAAGAGGTAAAGAAGGATGAAAAGGAGGGGGATCTTGGAGACGCTGGCAATAACCGATCTCACACGTCCAGCTTTTGACTGACCTTCCATGGCAGAGGACCTGCAGCGCCATAGGGACAGCAAGAACACATACGCTATATGCTTTATTCAGAAGAAAAAGGTGAAGCATTTGTAGAAGTATTAGTAGTGGAGGACGATGTACAGTAGTAGTAGTAGTAGTAGTAGTAGCACTCTGATGAATTGAAAATGGAGGACCCTGATCTTAGTGCTTTTTATGGTTTTATCATTGTAGCAGATTTTGTATTGACTTGTGCTTTTGTTTGAAATGCACCCATACTGTGAATACATTTTTCAATCAATCAATCAATCAATAAGCAGCAGCAGTAGGAGTAGTTACTGTAAATTGGTAGCCTACTTAGAGTTTGATTCAAAATCATTCCTTATGGTCAACACCCTGAATTTAGTGATTCAGGTATTTTTCTGCTACTGTAGCTTAATGTGGCAAATTGTCACATTCACCGCCTTTTACAAGTCATGTGGCAGATTGAAATTTAACCCAATTCTTGTTTTCTTTTGTGGCATTATAATGACTGCCTGTACTACACAGAGAGAGAGCCTTTATCTTTTGCTCAAATGCTAAAGTAATATTTATTCTCGGAATTCAGTGATATATATATAGTTTTGCCAACATTGCTTAAAGAAAACAATGAAGAAAGTTAAACTGTAACATAGCTGACATCTATAACTGAACCAGACTGATTGCTATATTATGTTCACCCTTTGGATTCTTTCCACACTGGCTAGTTGACATTCCCCCATGAGGCTATTTTGTGATGTCTAAAACAGTTACAGAAACTGGAATAGAAAAAGGAATAGTGGTGGTAGGTCGGTTAACATTGATATAATAAAAGAGGACTTTTGTAGAATACATTTGTGTGATTTTACCACAATAATGCAATAATGAAAGACAAGGGTGAACGGGCAAAAGAGTGAAATAAGTGTCAGAGAAAGCAGAAAAAGATAGATAGATAGATGATTCCGGCCTGGAGACATGTTATCTTAATCAACAAAAAACAGAGGAAAACAGAACAGAGAAAGAAATAAAGTAACATAATGAAAGTAGAAACTGTGAAGGTGTGAAAGAATAAAGGTACAAATAATCAAACAAATAATTGACCTACCTTCTTTCCATACAGTGAGAGCAGCCTCGCCAGCCCGAGACAGAGAAGAAACGGGGGAAAAGAATGGAAGTGAGAGTGCAGGAAAATAGATTTAAGAGATCTGGAACTTTGAACTCTCTCCCTCCACCCTTTTTATTTAATTATTTGTTTGCTAACGTTGGTGTCTTCCATTTTTCTCTTGCCGTGTTTGCCATGACCCATTCAACATATTTATTAATTGTATTTTCAATTCACACTGTGAGTGATTTGAAATGGAAGATAATACATTGTACCCTAGTTTATGCTTTGTTGTGTGAGCGATTAATGAAAATAGCAGAACCACAAGCTCAGATCTACTGTTCTTATTAAATAACTAAATACAATTTTGAGAAATGTATGAAAACTTTCAGCTATAATGACATGTTCAAAATAGGCCGGGATGCCAGGGTGAAAGTAGCTAACCCAAGTTGTTGTGACCCATAAGTGGGTCACACTTTTTTAAATACAATTCCATGCAATATTAGTTTTGCACTTGCATGTAGTGTTGTTTCTGACATTGAAACTACTGTATGTATGGCTATAGGCTACTAGACCATGTGCTCATTGCACACTGGCCTACTCAGGAATAATGCTTCCTTTTATGCCTTTATAACGGGACCTTGAGATATGCTGGTGACACACTTTCAGTCAATCAGTCAATCAGTCAGTCAGTCACTCACTCACTCACTCACTCACTCACTCACTCACTCACTCACTAACTCACTGTGAATCTATCTGTACAGATAATTTTATTGTAAATTATTGTTATAAAAACTCACTCAAATATGCCTGCATGCCTTGAGTGTTTCCTTTGATTATTACGGTTTGAGTATACAACTGGATTTTTGAATGGCTCTATCTTTATCTCTGGCAGTAGTAATGGACAACAGATCATAGACCAAAGTCTATACAGTAGAAGTACTTTGAGGAGGCGTAAGACATTAAACCAGGAAGACGTTAGGTATTGTTGTCGGACGGTGACGGAAGAAACGGACATTCCTGCACGGGGCCTGGGACTATGAGTGATTATGAGGAGGCCTTAATGGACAGTGGAGGAGGAGGAGGAGATTCTCCTTTCTTGAACCTTGATTCTCTGGGTCCTGCAGGGCCTTTATTGGCTATGATGAGGGACTACGAGGAGAGCACGGCATTCCTTGGACAGTGGGGACGCTTCCAGCAGACGGTGTTCTTCCTTCTCTGCACCAGCACCATTCCCAATGGCTTCAGTGCCTTCTCGGTCATCTTCCTGGCCGACACCCCCCGCCACCACTGCTTGGTTCCAGATGTCAACCTGACTGCAGAGTGGCGCACGGCCATCATCCCAGTAGAGGTGAGTGCCTATAACGTCACTGTGTTGTTCTTTAAGATGTTTCCTTGTGTTTTAAATTGTATTTTTATCCCATGATTTTTTTATAACCCATTCTTTTCACTCGGTGTCATCAATTGTCTAATAATGTACGCTCCCTCTGCCAACCTGGGGAGAGCAACGGACTATGTAAGAAATGCATTTATATTTGACGAGGTGGTAAACGGACAGGAGGAGCAGAGCCGATGCCACCGCTACAGACTGGATGAGGTCAGGAACCTGTCTGCTCTGGGCTACATCCCCGGTTGGGACGTGAACCTCACTGAACTGAGACAGGAGAGCTGTGTAGACGGATGGAGCTACAGCCAAGACGTCTACCAGTCCACCATAGTCACAGAGGTCAGTGTGTGTGTGTGTGTGTGTGTGTGTGTGTGTGTGTGTGTGTGTGTGTGTGTGTGTGTGTGTGTGTGTGTGTGTGTGTGTGTGTGTGTGTGTGTGTGTGTGTGTGTGTGTGTGTGTGTGTGTGTGTGTGTATCCGTCAGTGTTCATGCGTCGCGTCGTGTGCGCCTACAGTACTTTTTTTTTTTTTTTTTAACCAGAGGTGGACCCGGAAGTGTCAATCTTTCTTTACATATAAGCTCTCTACCTGCAGTTCGACCTGGTCTGCAGTGACCAGTGGAAGCAACCGTTCACCTCCTCTGTGTATTTCCTGGGAGTTTTGTGCGGATCCTTCTTCTCTGGACAGCTCTCAGACAGGTATTTGTGCGGATCCTCTCTGGACAGGTATTTTGAAACACATGGCATATGATTGACTGATGCTCTGTCTCTTCAGGCTTCACAGCCTTCCTATAGAATTCAACAGTCAACAGTATGAAATGATTTGTCTTTGAAATGTAGTGAAGTGGAAGTAATCCAAAAAAAAGTGTTAAGAAATACTCTCTCTGTGTGAGATTCATATAAGAAGAAAGTCATGGGATTGTGAAATGTGTGACTAGTTAGTACCCTTTGACCTTCAGTGACTTCTGTGTTATCGTTGGTCTATCCCGTTTATAATCCACCAATCATATAGTTTCCCTTTATCCAGATACACATATGGCATTGGCTGGCCTATTAATAATATATATTTTTTAATCTGTATCTTGGGTGAACCTATAGTCTAGTAGAACGACAACTCTTTTTGTATCGTTCAAAGGCCTCTTTTGATTCAATTATCCAGATGTTGTTGGCTATTTGTGCACATAATGTTACAACATGTTGTATGCAGCTTGTCAGCCACAGATTCTAATGTTTACCTCACCTGCCTTCTGTATAGAGCTTTGTTTGTTCTTTTTCCTTGCACTCTATTTACGTTATACCATTTACAATGAAATGTGTTGACCAAGGTTCCAGCTATTAACTCTGTTCGTGCATTCTTTAAGTTGGCCTTGATAAGTGCATCAGCAAAATGTCTAACATGTAAATTGTAAATTGCAATGGGAAAGACAAACAAGATACATATTGCCTAATTTTGTCTCTCTTGTTTTTCCTTCTTTTTTTTTAAGGTTTGGAAGAAAGCCAGTTCTGTTTGCAACCATGGCAGTCCAGACACTTTTTACCTTCGTCCAAATCTTCTCTCCTTCATGGACGGCATTCTCTATCCTCTTCTTCATCGTTGGTTTGGGCCAGATCTCCAACTATGTGGCTGCTTTTGTCTTAGGTATGTATAGGTAACAACTATACTCACATATTGAGAGTGGATGGTGAGTTCAAGCCTGATTTATACTCTGACGTACAACGGAGTCACACACTGACAATAACTGATCCCCATGCTCGCAACACGGCACGGTAGTTTGTGAATCTGCTATTTTCGTCCTGCGACTCCAGCATCAGGAATGCAATGAAATGATATAATTATACATACTGTAACTGTACATATCAATATTATTGCAAAATACAGTGTCTAGGTTTATAGAAATCTGTGGAACAGCGGAGGTCTAGCCCAGTGGTTCTCAACCTGAGAGTGTCGGGACTCCCACATGATTTTGGGGGGTCCCCAGAGGTCATTTTTAAAACCTAAAAAACAGTAAGAAAGAAAAGAAAAAAGTCCATGTTGCATCAAAAGTAATCAACAAACTATACTATAAAAACTGGTCTCGGTCAAATTGTCAAACTATATAAGAAAGTACAAGCTCACAATCAGCTATTTTGACAATATTTATCTGACCGTGGAAGAAAATGTAATGCCTCAACTGTAATGCCTCAACTATTTTGGGGGGTCTCAGCCTGAAAAGGTTGATAACCATTGGTCTATAGCTAGCCGATAAACGTGTTTTATTTTGGTGCATTGCTCTCCCTCTGCTTCCCTCCAGGTACTGAGATCTTGACAGGCAATGTTCGCGTCCTGTATGTGTCTCTGGGAGTGTGTCTGTTCTTTGCTGTCGGCTACATGATGCTGCCTCTCTTTGCTTATTTCACAAGGGACTGGAAGTATCTTCTGTTGGCTTTATCTCTGCCTGGCCTGGTCTACCTCCCCCTCTGGTGGTGAATTGCCGTCATTGTAGATTGAAGAACCATATCACAACTGAGCCAGATTTTGTCTTTTTACTCATAATATTGGGAACTTAATGTTATCACTATTCTCACTGTATTACAGATTTTGAAAGGGTTAACGGCATTGCTTTCATGACTATAATTTGGGAATTGTATTACTTTTGTATTTGTTTAGATTAGAGCTTCTTGCATGCTTATTGTAATTGGATTATTTTTTAACCAGTTGATATTTGTAGGCTATAGAAAGATAGAAAGGCCTAACCAGGGACGTAAATTAGCCTCGGCTATTAATTTCAAAAACCCCACATACAACGGTTTCATGTTTTTAAAACCCTTCTGACTGCTGAGTGTGAACTCTACTGTGTTCCATAACGACCTTATCTCTCTCCTACCTGCGAGGCAGGTTCATCCCAGAGTCTCCTCGGTGGCTGATCTCTCAGGGAAGAATAGAGGAGGCTGAGGCCATACTGAGAGAAGCTGCTAGGAAGAACAACGTAGAGGCTCCACGGGTCATCCTTGAGGGTTATGTAAGTCATACTGTTTAACCTTTTCAATTTCATTTACTTGTAATATTCTTCACTGGCATATTTTCTGGCCCCTACACTGGGAATCACATTCATAAGATCATAACAGATGCTGTAATGATAATGACCATGTAGCTACCAGAGGTTTCACCAAAAAACCTCCTAAAAAAGATTGTGCACAGAGGTTTTGTAGTGCAAGCCTAATATACAGTATAAATGGCCCTGCTTACATCTAACATTATGTTCAGAAATAGAGAATGACCATTATAATTGACTTCAAATGTGTCTTCAATGACAGCCGTTGGCGTAGACACTGACATAGCATGGAGGAAGAATGTATACTGAACTGATGGAGATTGAGGAGGCCAATGCTTTGTGTCCTGCAGTGTGACATACCAAACCCAGAGGAGCACCACAGCGTTCTAGACCTGCTAAGGTTGACCGAAACCAGAAACACAACACTCATACTCTTCCTAGTGTGGTGAGTCCACAGGTTGTATGGCAGAGTCACCATATCACATATATCTATGTGCTTCCTTTGCATTCAAGGTACCAAAAGTTATTAATTTTCTCCATGCTGTCTAAATGGCAGCCTCTGGTGGACAGTTCTCACTTCTCACTCTCTGCATCATAGAGTAGAGACTAGAGACTGTGCTCTGCATACAATGACCAACAGGTGTTTGCCATCATCACTTAACTCATTGGCCAATGACAGTCCGGGTGTGTCCTTATATAAGCCCTCATTCAGTCCACAGACCCGAGCCCTCACTCAATGCACACTCCTGTGACCAAATAAACCAGTAAACATGTGAAATATATACACAACCCTCTCTTTGACTGGAGAAGCTTTGGGTGGTCAGCTGTAGGCCTATCCAGAACTAACATAATATTGAATGGTGGCTTTTGCCTGTGCGAATATGTGCACAATGTGCACACATGTGCACATTGTGGGGATGAAGGTTTGACATCCATATTCATCCCGTGCATGCATCTATTATCAATCTGCCCATCATCCATCCATCCATCTGTCAATACATTATTGATCAGTACTTCTATACCGCTGTGACAGAGACTGTTGCCGTGTGTGTGTCCTTCCCAGGTTCGCTCTGAGCAGTGGCTACTTTGGCCTGTCCCTGAACACGTCCAGTCTTCACGGTGACCGCTTTGTCAACTGTTTCATCTCGGCGGCCGTGGAGGTGCCGGCATACGTCTCCGGCTGGCTGGCGCTCATGTGTCTTCCCAGGCGGCTGTCTGTGGCAGTCAACATGGTCCTCGGGGGAGTAATGCTTTACTGCATTCAGCTGGTGCCACAAGGTGGCTGTTTTTTTTTTTTTTTTGTGTGTCTTAGAACATATAGGGAATTTATCATAGGAAACTGGCGCATGTCTGACGTTGCCTGAAAATGCCAAATAATACCAATGGCAGTAAAAAAGTGTGCGTGTTTGTGTGTTCTGCTATTCTGCTATTATACATTTTGGATATTCTGTACTGAACATTCAGTACGGTGAAGCGCTTACATGCACATACGTATATTACGTACACAAATATATACATGTATAAATACATACACCCATACAACATATCTACAGTAAATAGATATATACAGTACATGCATCTATTCTACTTTATTCTCTTCTATTCTTGTTTGCTTATAGGCCTACCTGTCCTGTCCATAACACTGGAGATGCTGGGTAAATTGTGCATTTCCACCAGTACAGCCCTGATGTTTGCCTACACCGGAGAGCTGTACCCAACAGTCATCAGAAACACCGCTGTTGGCACGTGTGCCATGGTTTCCAGAGTGGGCAGTATCCTTGCTCCTTATGCCATGGAACTGAGTATGTTTCTGCCTATATTATATCTGCAATGTCAACTTCTACTCTGTCAAAGAGTAATTACTTGGTTTTACAACTTACTGGCACAGAAAACTGTGGTCTCTATTTCTATCGCGCCTTTATCCAAATTGCTTTACAAAGTGCATTACATTCACCCATTCACACACCATCGCCGATGGTGCAGATGTGGTGATACACAGGTAGTGGGGATTGAACCCCATTCTCCCACTCACCAGACCCACGCACAACCTATCATGCCAATAGGGCTGAGCCCGATTAGCACGGCTGTTGTGGGCTGGGTCCGTATAAAATGTATATGTGTGGTAACTCGTGTAGTCCTGGTGCAGGGAACATCCCAAAAAGTAGAACCATACCACCAAGTCAAACTATATGCAATAATTAGTTAGGCTAATTAATTTGGTTTCGCCTGACTTCAACCCTTGTGCACTCCCATGCACAAATTGCACATGCTGCATATACACGCAGTCTAACCTATAGTATAAGGTCATTAAAATGTGCTCTTCTCCATGTGCAGGTACATACTACAAGTATCTACCATATATATTGCTGGGTTCTCTGGCTCTTCTGTCAGCCCTGGCCACTCTCTTCCTCCCAGAGACCTTCGGTCAACCTCTGCCTGAAACTATCCAGCAGATGCATGTGAGAGAGAGGTATATATATGCTCCTCCGAGAATTACTAGTCGTGATCTTGGAGATAAAGATTGGACAGATATGTTTGGGCAACATTTTTCCCCAACTAAATGTTCAAAAATAGCAAGAATACAAGATCTACAAGCTTGTGCATCAGCAGATTTTGCAAACAAAGTTTAATATATGGCTTTAGTGTTTATCTGCATTTATTAACACTAATCCTATGCCTTTTCTTTGCCAGGATAAATTGTGCATGTTTCGTCATTGCAGAGGATGAAACCCCATCTGTGCCCCATCTACAACAAAGTTCTAAATTTTAATTTTTGTAAATTGTGTTTATATTTATTTTTCAAACATACAATTATTTTACTAGTATTTGTTGAAATGTGTCAATCATTCATTTAAAAGGAAAAAATATATAAAAAAGACACGTACCAATTTACCAAAACACATACAGTAAGATTATGAAGTCTAGGCTGAGTCTAAATTGAATGTATCGCAGAAGAGCTCTTGCTTTCACAATGTCTCATCGAGGCCTTCTTCTTCTCCTGTAGTCTGAGGGAGTTTGTAAAGTTTTTTTTTACAACACCTGAGAGAGAAAATGGATCATTACTACTAAGGAATTTTGTTCATGATTCTTTTGTTCATGATTGCTTCATTTGTCACTGTCCAACCCACCTGCATCTGAAGGAAGTGGATGTGTGTACATGTTCTTTACACAAACATGTAATTGTCAATAGGTCAAGTTCTTACACGCGTGTTCAGAATGTAAGGCTAATTCTGTTATTTAGCGTGTAGTGTCACATGTATTTGAAACAATAACTTGGGTGTAGAGCACCTGAAAATAAAAAAAATAATATTGTCGTTCAGATCAAAATAAACTATCTATTTTTCAAAGCGCTTTTTACCCTATTTCCACACTAGGTATACTGTATCTTCCAATCATCACTGTCAGTACTATAATACACGACGTGACAGAGAAATACGCCTCACCCGGGGAAGCGCTGCATGTGAGCGATGGTGTCGGGGAGAGGCATTCCGTAGGTCTCGGGGAGCAGGAGGCTTAGCAACCCAGACACAGCTGTGAGACTCCCTATGAGGATGTAAGGCAGTGAAACGGAATAGCTTCCTGTGGAAAAAGAAAGAGGGGAGTGAAACAAAACAGCTTGGGTGTGAAATGTGTACTCACTTGCACCATAATTTAACACAATAAAACGCATGCCAAAATAAGGCTTTATAAAAAGGTTCAAGTGAAGGTTCAAGTGAACGGCTTTGAATTAAGAATTAAGAGCACAGCTTTGCACATCAACAACTTAAAGGCATCTAGATTGTTGGTCACGAAACAAACCATGGTCTTCTGAAAAGCAAAGTGGTTTAATCTGGTCGATGTTTATTTTCTGGAAGATTATGACCATGCAGGTTCCTACAAGCTTTTGGTAGTGCTGTTTGGATCAATGGGGGATTGAAATGCCTTACTAAAATGTGTAATGTTTTATATGCAAATGAAAGAAGGGGAGGGAAAAAGATCTCTCTCTCTACACACGCACACACACACACGCGCGCGCATGCACACAAATAATTGTCCTTACGCAAGTAAATAAAGTATGGTGCAGAGATGCTGCCTACTCTGGAGGCCATGGAGCATGCACCTATGGCAGTGTTCCTCAGCACGGTGGGGTACAGCTCGGCTGAGTAGGCGTAGATAATGGCAAACGCTGCAGTC
Organism: Protomyctophum bolini; assembly: GCF_963924005.1. NCBI lineage: Eukaryota > Metazoa > Chordata > Actinopteri > Myctophiformes > Myctophidae > Protomyctophum > Protomyctophum bolini. Next base: position 10,091,064 of record NC_137874.1, on the reverse strand, counting down.
ACGCCGAACTTCCCCATCATCTCCAGGGCAATGGCTACGGAGTTCAAGTCTGAGAAACAAACACATTGAGCTGTTTAGAATGCAGCCTGAGATCAGATTCTAAAAATGTCTTCTACATCCTGACAGTTTTCAAAAATAGCAGACCTACAAGCTCGTAGCGCGCCACTCGGTGGCGTGCTATGAGCTTGTAGATCTGCTATTTTTCAACAGCAAAATGGGTTAACTGTACAGACGCTTTCATACTGACAGTGACAACACTAACCGCCATTCGTCGACTACCTTTTTTCACCGACGAAAGCTAAATGGAAACTAAATGAAGACTAAGCCATGATGACTGAAACTTAAGACTAAATGTATTGACAATTTTGTCAACAAATAAAAACTAGACTAAAATGGACAAGTGGACAAGAGATCCAGTATAAGTCATTTTACACTTGGTTGCATGCTGAAATTAGCTGATCTACAAGCTCACAACGCGTCGCAGCGCGACGTGTGTGAAATCAGTCATTTCGACGGCACCATGGCCCGCCAAAATACATTTTAGTCGACCAAATCAACTGTAGATTTAACCGACTAAAATCTTATGATATTTAGTCGACTGAAACTGGACTAGCACTAAAACATTCCAGGTGACTAAAATGTGACTGAAACTAAATGAAAACCTTTGACGAGACTATGACTAAAACTAAAATCAATTTTTTTGCTGCCAAAAACAACACCAATTCCAACCCATACAGAACATTAAGCTCTGTTTCTTGGATACCAAATAAAGGAGAGGAGAAAAGACATTGGCGCGCCTCTTACTTGATGGAATGACGTGTACGAAAAGCAGCACCACCCCTCCCAGGAAGAGGGTGGAGAACAGAGACAGTCTTCTGGGACAGCAGCGAAACATGAGCCATGACATGGCATAGGCTGGCAACTCAATCGCAGCCGACAGGAAACAGTTAAAGTGGGCACTGCCATGAAGGTTGGAGGTGTTTAGAGACAGTGCAAAGTAGGCAATAGACAGAACATTCCTGGGGAGGAAATAAAGATGCAATTAAACACCTATGGTTTGCCTGTCGTGAGTCGTGACATGTGGAATCCTTTAGGGGAAAGAATAAAGTTACAAATTTGTTCAACGCAAAATACTGTGAAAGCGTTCAGGAGAAAAAAAGCAATTCTACTGAATGCTGCCTTCCGGAATGGCATGGTAAGGAGTGGCATTTGCATTTCTTTCACCATAGTAAATGCTGCATTCGTGGTCTGAAAAAGGCAGTTGTTTTACAGACGGCTAGAAGGGCAGGGGCTGGAAGCCCCCTTTGATGTCTATGTGTGCACGTCCCTGCTCTGCAATATCCAAAAGATTTGGGGGTTGATTGGATAATGTGTTCATTATCTATATCAGCTTTTGTAAAATACTGTAGGTCCCACATTTTATAGCAGAACAGTATTGACTAGCAAAAGCCTGTGAGGCTGTTCTGAGTCTCATTAACATACTCATATCATACCAAAGTTTGTGGGATTTGGACTGCGTAGAAGTTTCGAAGGGCGTGTGTTTTGAAGAAGTTAATGTGGGGAGTTATGGGTTATTTCCCCTAAACTGGGTACACAGAACACAAGATATATATTTATTTCTACCTGAGATAGGTCTAATGGTGGCATTTCCACCGTGCCAATTAGTGTGACTTTGTTCTTTCTGAATTCTGAACCGCAAATTGTGTCATCTCTCCAGACAGACTAGTCATTACTTGACGTTCTCTAGTTAGTTATTTAAACTTATTTTCCTAATAGATAAACAGAAGGGGGAGAATTTATAGTACATTGTTTTTTAATTGAACTAACCCATGTTTTTTTTTATAGATTCATGCTCGCAGGCGGCAGATGTGGAAGACGACCAGCATGCTGTGCCGTCCACTTGGGTTTAATAATGTCCACTTCGGTTCGGATTGATCGCTGTTTGTTGTTCAATGGCTCAGCTGGAGGTGATGCATGTTGGAGATTGGAATGTGTATGTGTTGCACTGTGTCACTCCACTAGATGAGGGAGGTCACCGGCATAACAGGAACTCACCAGACCATCCACAGCGTGATGGAGGCCCAGCGGATGTTTCGAGTACGCAGCAGATCGCAGATGTTGTGGGGCTCACTCTTCGCAGGCTTCAGGTCTGTCTACCGGACGGCACAGATTATGTAACAATAGTCTCGTGTTGGACATCAATCTTAACCCATTCTGAGCTGAGATCAGATTCTAAAAAATGTCTTCTACATCCTGACAGTTTTCTGAGAAAGCTCTGTTTCTATGACAGCCGTTCTTCGCTCGTATGAACTTGTAGATCTGCTATTTTTCAATAGCTAAAGCATAACATAATGCTAACACCAAAAGGGGTTCCCGCCCAGAATGGGTTCACTGACAAGACATTCCATCCCACCGGGGCGTTCACTTCCTAAATTACCCTTTACCACTTGTTAGGTTTCATAAAAGCACCTGGAAACAATACAGTCAATACAAACTGGCAACCTGTGCTAATTACAGTGCAATGACTGTTGCTAATGAGTGTTGGCACTGTTCTCTGAGCTGCCATCCCAATCGAAGTGGACTCGGATATGAATGTTTCCATGCCACTGAACAGTGACCCCAGAGGCCCAGACATTCAGCTCCAATTGCCCCTTTAAGATCCTCCTATTTTTATTCTCATGAACTCCAGGATTCAGAATCATGAAATGAACCACACTGTAAGGCCGAGAGTGATGTAGAAAATTCCGTCTATATCAATGTTTACTGTGTGTATAAAAATGTACGATAAAAAACAAAAACAATTTGTCTTTAGTTTGGGGGAAATCATTTTCCCAGTTATCTAGCTTTTTGATAGTCTTCTAATCATCAGAACTGCAGTTTCAGGATGTAGATTTGGAGTGTATTTCTGTGATTCTGTGAATTGTGTTACTAGCATAAACTCACCCACCTAGTACTCCAAGTATGTTGAACGGTTGCAAAAATATGTATTTCATTTGAGACAGATTTGATTAATAATATCTGTTAGATCTATCTATCCATCTATCTATCTATCTGTTTGTCCATCTATCCATCCATGCTACTAATATATTTGAGTGTGTGTGTGTGTGTGTGTGTGTGTGTGTGTGTGTGTGTGTGTGTGTGTGTGTGTGTGTGTGTGTGTGTGTGTGTGTGTGTGTGTGTGTGTGTGTGTGTGTGTGTGTGTGTGTGTGTGTGTGTGTGTGTGTAATGCAAACTGGGCCAATAACCTGAAAATATTCTGAGCAAATGATTAGGGCCATTCTAATTATCATTCATTATATGCAGCTGACATTAGAACCAAAAAGTAACTCACCTGCTGTGTACTAAAGATGACCCGCGGAGCCTCCACGTGGTTCTGTTTAGCAGCCTCTCTCAGTATGGCCTCAGCCTCCTCTATTCTCCCCTGAGAGATCAGCCACCGAGGAGACTCTGGGATGAACCTGCCTCGTCGTGGAACACAGTGGACGTGTTACCATGGTTCATCTCACCTACAAATCCCTCCATGAACCATGGTGCCCCACACAGACCTCCTCAGGGACTACAATTTACAATTTAGGCATTTAGCAGACGCTCTTAATCCAGAGCGATTTACATTAAGCAAGAACAAAAAAGCATGGGAATACATCACATAAAAAGCATTCATCATTAAACATGCGTAAGCTAAGAACGTAACAGTGGAATATCAATATAATGAAACTATACATATATAAACTATATACTATTCTATGCTATACATATGTACTTTGACGTGCTATGACTACATACAATGCAATTATAGTGCTGTCTACATAACAGGCTATAAGTCTGTATCAAATGCTATCTAAGTCTACAGAAATGCTATCTAAGGGTGTAGGGTAAGTGCTATGGGCCATGATGGAGGTGGCTTTTCAGACTACGGCGGAAGATTGGGAGTGATGCTGCAGTTCTTCCCCTTGGAGATTCGCCAGACTCCTACATTGGACTCTTTCAAGTCTGCACTGAAGAGACTCAATTTGTTCACCTAGGCTTTTGGCAATTAGTTAGTTATTATTATTATTATTATCTCAAGGGGTTATTAACAATAAAAATGTTCAATATAGTGCAGACTGCAGAGGGAGAGTTCATGTAAATAAAAGAGACTGAATATGACTGATGGCAAGTTAACTTGCCATCAGTCATATTCAGTCTCTTTTATTTACTTACTTTGTGACATTTTGCACCCTTAATCACAGCAGAGGTTGCAAAAAAAAAGCCGTCACGGTGGATAATGTTATGCAGTGAAAATATAAAATGTTTTCCTTACCACCAGAAAGGCACACAGATAAGGCCAGGCGTGGTGGTAGCCAGAAGAAGTCTTCTCCAGTCTCTGATGAAGAAGGCCAACAATGGCAGCAGCATGTAGCCCACGGCGAAGAACACACACACGCCCAGAGTGGAGTAGACGGTGCGTACGGCGGGGCTGAATATCTCCGTTCCTTTGAGAGAGAATGACACGGGGGACTATTTACTACAATGAAGGAATTGGGCTTCATAAATAACCCCCGTAGTTCAGAAAATCCCTATATAGGCAAACGGAAAATACCTAGGACGAAAGCAGCCACATAATTAGAGATCTGTCCCATCCCAACGACAAAGAACATGGCACAGAACACGGGCCAGGACGGGGAAAACACCTGGATGAAAGTGAACACCGTCTGGACCGCCATGGTAGCAAACAGCACTATTTTCCTCCCGAACCTGAGGAGGAGAGAATTAATTAGAGAGTTAATTAATTCATGTAATATTTTGGACCCAAATGGAGTTATGTGATGTGTGACAGAGCAGGGTATGCTGCCTATAGTGGCTATACCTAAACTATCCTCTGGAGGAAACAGGAAACAGTCTGTGGTGAGGAATTCACCCTACAGGCTGAAATTATTCTTTCTATGCCAACTATACGAGAAATCTCACATTTTCCCTCTACACACCAGTTATATGCCGACTACGACAACTCTTGGAGATAAAGCTTTATATCAAATATGAAACGGTTTTGCTGATAATCTACTTTTAACACTGGCAAACGCCTTGCATACCCCCAGCACCAGGAAACGTGCATGTGTGCACGCATCCCATCGAGTCCCGTTTAAAATAGGATTTTTCCCTCTCCGTTTTCTCTGAAACTGCGAGCACTGTCTGTGGTTTAGGGTCACCCATCCGAGGTTCAGAGTTTTCTGGCGAAAGCGTCCGCTAACGTTATAGCCGTTTCTTACAATGGAGGTCTGCGAGCCTGCATGAAAATGAGTGAACATGGCCAATTTCTGTTGGAAAGGCTTACCTACCCTCCGCGGCCACACGGTATAGGAAGGTTGTGATGCAGTGGTGTCCACAGAGTCCACAGAGACGTCATAAAACAGTGATCATTATAGTCGCTGCTGTTTATCTTTGCACCCCTCACTCCCTCTCAACCGAACTGTTCGAGGCAGATGGCAATGACCACCCATGAGCCAGGTGATCACCTGGCGCTGGCGGCAGGCTGGCGCCAAGTCCCTCCATGCCCCGGTGGTCCGGAACGCTCCGGTGGACCTCTCCTTCCTCAGGAAGGCCTTCACCGTCACGCGGCAGGAGGCTCTGCGCTTCGGCAACTTCAACTACGTCCTGGATCACCCCGACAAGTGTTCCGGACAGGACGTCCACCTCCTCGTCTTCGTCAAGAGCGCCCCGCGGAACGCCGACCGGCGGCAGGCCATCAGGGACACGTGGGGCAACGAGGCTTACCTCCGGCACGCCAAGGGCGTCACGGTCAAGGTGCTGTTCGCCCTGGGAGCGCCCATGATGCCCGACGGCCAGCGGGTCCAGCGGGACGTCCAGGACGCGCTGGAGCGCGAGGACGGCCTCCACGGCGACCTCGTCCAGCAGGACTTCGCCGACTCGTTCCGCAACCTGACGCTGAAGGTGCTCATGCAGCTCCGCTGGGCGAGCACGCGCTGCGGCCACGCCCGCTTCTTCATGACGGCCGACGACGACGACGTGCTGGTCCACACGCCCAACCTGGCGGACTACCTGGCGGGCGCGGCCCAGAGGGACCTGTGGGTGGGCCACGTGTACAGCCGGACCGGGCCCTTCCGGGACGCCAACAGCAAGTACTACCTGTCCGAACAGGCGTACCCGTGGTCGCACTTCCCCGAGTACACGTCGGGCAGCGGGTACGTGATGTCCCGGGACGTGCTGGAGAAGATCCACCGGGCCTCGCTGACCCTCGACGCCTCCATCCACGTGGACGACGTGGTGGTGGGCCACCTGGCGGGCGTCTCGCCGCAGCACCACGCCTCCTTCCTGGCGGGCCTGACGCGGCAGGCGCGGCGCCACCCGTGCGTCTACAGGCACATGATGACCTCGCACGGCGAGCACCGCGGCCGGGACATGTACGAGCTCTGGGCGGCGGCCACGGACCCCCGCGTGGAGCGCATGGCCTCGGAGGCCAACTGCTCAGGGAGGGGATATTGATTGGGGCGGGACAGACACACACACAGACAGACAGACAGAGCTGCGTTCACTTCCCGCGTTTGCGCGTCTTACTGGTATAACCCCCCTAAAAACAAAAGATGTGATCAGGTGTGTGCTGATCGAATGTAGATGGCATTAATATAACCCCCCTAAAAACAAAAGATGTGATCAGGTGTGTGCTGATCGAATGTAGATGGCATTAATATAACCCCCCTAAAAACAAAAGATGTGATCAGGTGTGTGCTGATCGAATGTAGATGGCATTAATATAACCCCCCTAAAAACAAAAGATGTGATCAGGTGTGTGCTGATTGAATGTAGATGGCATTAATATAACCCCCCTAAAAACAAAAGATGTGATCAGGTGTGTGCTGATCGAATGTAGATGGCATTAATATAACCCCCCCGGAAACGGATACACTAATGCTTGTAACTGTATGACACTGATCACCTGTCTGATACCTGTCCTGATATGAAGGAGCCCATGAGCACTCCGCAGAAGAACAGGGAAGAGGTCAGTGGGTTCTTCCATTTGTCGTCACACACCAGATCCCACTGTAAAGACACAGAAGAGAGAACTGGTACACGATGCAAGGATAAACAAGTGAAATGGGAAGAGATGAAAACAATAATTTGCAGACTAAATTGGAACTGGGACACTGTACATTTGAAGATGATGAATGTGTTCTCTCTCTCTCGTGGTTGGATGAAAATGGCAACCTATCTTTAGTATCTTCTATTTACTAAAGAGCATGGAGAGAGAGAGACATGGAGACTACAGCAAAGGCTCACACGCACACACCTTTAGTGTGTCCCTTTCCCTTTACAACTTACAAGGGACTAAATTAATTTCTCTGCTATATGCCACCAAAATGTGGAACGCCCTACCAACAGGCCATTAAGACATGCGAATCCCTTGACTACTTCCAAACTGCTCTCAAAGGTGACCTTATATGGACGGCTGCAATTCGAAACTGGCCCCCGTAAAAAATACTAAATACCAAATTTTCCCACTCCACAACCCCACTGCCAGACTATATTGAGTTGTGATTGAAATGTACCTACTACTGTATTCAGCATACTGTTAATAAATACTTCAATCAATAAATCAATCAAACGCACGCACGCACGGGCACGCATACACACACACACACACACGCACGCTCGCACACACACACACACACACACACACACACACTGTGACTACACACACTATAGGCCTACCTCTGATACGATAGTGGAGATATAGGTGCTGCGGTCATACTCCCATCCGTCCAAGCAGCCCTCCCGCTGGATGCTGGACAGGTTGACATCAATGCCCGGGACAAACCCTCGCTCCGACAAACTTTTGATCACATCTAGTTTATATCTGGAGCACCTGCTGAGCGCAATGGCGGTAACACCCCCGCTGCTGACGCTTTCTTCCAGGGGAATACTGCTGTTTCTCCATGCGTCCGTGAGGTTGGCGTTTTCGGGAATCAGGCAACTGTGCGCCGGCGTGTCGCCGAGGAACACAATGGACAGACCCGAAAAGCCGTTTGGAATGATGCTCATGCACAATAGAAAGAACACGGTCTGCTGAAACGGTCCCCATTCACCGAGAAACGTTGTTAAGTCATCATAATCAGTCATATTGTAGGCTACTATAACTTGAACTCTCTTAAAAGGTACAACAGAGCACACACACACACACACACACACACACACACACAGTCACACATGTACACACAGTCACACACACACATACACACAGTGGGGGTGGGCTAGTGGTAATTCGAGTGTGTTTTATAGATAGGGGAGAGGGGTCGTTTAGAACAGCGAGGACTCAGGTCTCAGCTGGCAGGCTAGTCTACCCCATGGGGACTGCATGATGACAAATGTCCTATAATGACAGCAAAACTGTGTGTTGTTGTCTCACAATGATCCCTGCATGGCCTATTAACAATGGGGTCTCTCTCTCTCTCTCTCTCTCTCTCTCTCTCTCTCTCTCTCAATTCAAATCAAAGGAGCTTTATTGGCATGAGAAAACATGTTTACATTGCCAAAGCAAAAGTGCATGGAACAAAACAATCAAGGTAAAACAATTTACAAATACATATTGAATATAAATTGGAATAAAATTAGTTAGATTAACACTTTGACTAATACTATCTTGTGAAACTATACAAATATAAGTGCATTTCTGTCAGATAGTTATACATCCATGTAGTTTAGCTTTATACTTTTGAAAGTTGACAGCATAGTATTTCAATGTTTTTGCATTCACTTAAAAACATTTACAGCAAGTAGCAGCAATTTATTAAAATGTAATTGAATTAAAGTTAGTTGCTCTGTTTACAGTATATAGTATTTCTATGTAAAGAGGTCATATTTGCTGTAAACAGTGGGGTGTACTGTAAACAGTGTATTGTTGTACTTCACCCAACAGATTGGAGTGATGTTTTCAAACTCTCATTGATTATAATCCATGGGAATGTCTCTGATGTCTTGGTACAGTGGGCAGACGGTTATAGGAAGTGTAGCTCAGTTTCTACCTCGTTTTGTGTGCAGTGGGTATAGTCTGTCTTCTCTTTGGAGCTCTCTATCTCTCTCTCTCTCTCTCTCTCTCTCTCTCTCTCTCTCTCTCTCTCTCTCTCTCTCTCTCTCTCTCTCTCTCTCTCTCTCTCTCTCTCTCTCTCTCTCCCTAGGCCTTACCACCCAGAACTCACCTAACCCAGGACGTCTTGTTCATCTGTAATGCTGCATACTGTTCTGTTTTTGACTGCAGACGTCTCAAAACAAACAGGTCAGATTACTACTAGGCCCCAGAACTCACCTAACCCCTGGTCTGTTCATTCCAGTTTCGGCACAAAAATGGGGTGAAATAAGTTCGACCGCTACGCCACCAGAATGTGGAATAATGTCTTACCAACAGTCATATAAAAGTGTGACTCCTTATCCGCTCTAAAAGACCACCTACAGCCAGGTGGCTGCAATTTAACTCGTCCCTGTAAAAAGTCTAAGCTTATCACCGGAAAAGACCCCACCCCCCAACTGTAAACTGTTAATCAATCAATCAATCAATCAATACATTGGTTATACTTCAGTTTTGTATTGTTGTTCTTTTTTTGTCTTGTTTTCCGGTGTGTAGTTTGTTTGACATAGGTTGTGTTGGTTCACACTGAAAGAAAACTACTATAGTGAAATGGTTGCCAAGTGTGGTTAATGGCGGCGGCACGTCTTTCCTATTGGCTGGCGCCCGGTAAAAGTTCACCAATGTTGAACCCCACGCTTCGCACGTGTTGGACTTCACGCTCACACACATGCCCCTTCTCTCCCATAACATGGAGTCGGGGCTTTACACACACAACACTGGCAGAGAGAAAAAGGGTTGGCTGGCTCAATAGTGCAAAGTTATAAATTACTTTGATTTAAATACATAGCAACCAGCAGACCCAGCAAGGCTGCTGGCCTACATGCGCACAGATGTAAAATGCTGTGAGTTGTTTGTGCATGTGTGTATGCACAGTTATATCCTTTTCATTCCCTTCTTACCGTGTAAAAAAAGAAGAACATTTGAGCAAAAACAATGAAGTACTGATGTACTGTATCATTTCAAGCCTACTTGCATTTGAGAAAGTGTGGGGCGTTCAAAAATTTTAGGCTTTGCTAATGGTGTAGATATACAGAATGGCTTCCTATTTTGTTTCAGCTGCACTTTGCATGCACTTGTGTGTGTGGTTCAATAGCTTAAATAGCCTGAATAGAGTCTAAGCCACTTAGGAAAGTTAAGAGTACAGGCACGTGCAAGTCTTTGGCATACTTAAATGCGAAGAATGTTCTTTTCGAAGAAAAGAACTCTGCGATGGCAATGGCAAGGAGAAAAACCTGCAGGTTGCGGGCTGCATTGGCCAGATGGTTTGGCCACTGCTGAGCCTTTGATTATTTCTTTCACTTCTCTCAATTCTAATGAAATGCGTTGCCTACTTGCCTCACACCTCCACTGCCATCCCCCTCAGATCTGACTCCGTCCCACAGGGATACCTGCTGTGTGCTGACCCAGGCACTGCCAGCTTGTGTCATATACTGTAGCTTGGACGCTGTGTTTGTCTTTCCCCCCCCAGTATAGCTTTTATTTTTATAACGAATGGGAGAAGGCAACGAAGACTTATTTTCTTTCTGAATGATTGGATTCAATTAGTTATATTAGTTTAATAGTTATTAGTTATTATATATCTGTCGGAGCACCTCCAGAACGCCAACGTTTCATTCCTGAGGTCAACCCGAGTGTGCGGCATGGAGGAAGGCCAGCATTCCCACAGAGGTGGTTATGAATTATTATTACCTTTATCTGCTTGACCTAGTAGCCTACTAACCTCGCCCACCAGGCTTTGGTCACGTCAGGCGGTGAACAGACAGGACGTCCTGAGCCAGTGTAACCGGTACACTGCATTATGGCATGAGCTCAGAAAAGCCCTTACACAACGTGAGCATGGAGAATGAACCATACAAACATCACTGGCCTGTATTTTACATTCATTATTCATATTGGCCTGGGCCGGCTTAGCGGTCCAGGCACCTTGGCTGGTAAGCCATCATCCATCATCCATCAGTGTGTCGCGGGTTCGAGTCCCAAATCCCAAAGAACTATGCTGTGTGTCTTCCCCCATCTCTCTCCACGATTCCTGTCTACCTACTGTACATCTGTCAATAAAGGCAAAAAAAGCCGTCACATCGACAGCCAGACGGCAGAGAAGGAGCGAAGGAAACGGGTCATCCTGCTGATGGGAGGCCGTCGATGTTCTGTTACGCTCAAAGTGTTAAGTAGCCAAACGTGCCAGGGACCGTCGGGCGCCGGCTCTCAGCAGCTTATATTGGCAGCGTTCTGTTGATGGTGATTGTGGAGCAGCTGGGCTGATTGAGACCAGCCACACCTGTGCTGGCTGCTGGCCGAGGGAGACGCCGGCCCTTGCCCTATGATGTCGTGCAGGGGAGGGTGTTTTCATGGCCATAAATATTATGTAGGCCTAGTATTCTGCAACATAAAATGAATCACTGATAATCTGTTTTTATGGTAAGTGCATTTAGCTTTGAGCTTCCTGATCACAGACCAGGAAGTTATTCATTTTTATATATTTATTTATTTTTATTATTAGTAGGCTAGTAACTGCTTCTTATCAGCCGCCATTGAGGTCCCTGCATGGTCACGGTGACCTAGCTGCAATATGTACGGTACATATTGCAGCTAGGAAGAGAATGCTATTATCATTTCTCATCATTGGAGGTGGATTTCTCTTATAGGCCTATACAGTAGGCCAGGGGTCCTGTCCTCAGCTGGTGTCTCCCCAGTGTCTCCAATAGCAAAGCAAGAGCAATAATACCGGACCTTAGTCAAAAGTGAGCTTATCTTGTTTGCATAATTGCCAATAACAAGATAAAAACACAATCATCCATGATAGCTTCAAAGGCGGGATCGCTGATAATAAATGATCCCACACAAGTTGCTCTTTAAAGAGCAACATTTTATCAACTTCCAGGCAGTGTGCGGGACTGTTTTCTTTCATTTTGTTATCAGAGATCCCCTTTTGGAACATTTGTTGTCCAACGATCTGTCACCAACCTTTGAGGTGAGCATTTCTTCTAAAAAGTTAAATGGCTTAAAATAGTCTGTCTTACTAAAGAAAGTTAAGAGTGCAGACTCAAGAGTTCTTAAACGCAAGGAATGTTTAGAAAAAACACTGCAGTGGTTGCAAGGAGAAAAGCCTACAGGGGGTGGGGTGTATGGGCCAGATGGTGTGGCCACTACTGAGCCTTTGATCAGTTCCCTCATTACTTGCACTGTACTTTGGTTAAATTGGTACAATGAGCTGAGTTCTCTCACTTCTGATATAACTTAATATTAATAACTTTGCCCGGCAGTGGACAACAATAAGGTGAATGTGGAATTGGAGTTCTTCCCTCTTACTGCATGGAACAGCAGTACACCATCAAGGCTTGACAGGGGGCTCGAGTCGCTCGACTGAATTCAGGAGATCCTTAATTTGTGACTGGGACCCACAGGGGGACCCACTGACCCCACGCCTCTTACCCTGTGTCGTACTACATCTGGAAGGTTCTCAGCGATCTACCAAGTTTGGAAGGATTACAGAGGTTTGTTGGGATTTTCTTGCTTGAGTTTTTAATTTTTTCATCCAAGAGCTTTTCTTTTTCGTAGCAAATGGGTGAATACGATGAAGCCACAGCCTTCCTGGGGCAGACTGGCCCTTATTTCTGGAGGATGTTTTTCCTTCTAAATACTGTCTTCGTGGCCAACGGACTCAATGGTTTATATATCGTATTTGTCGCAGCCACTCCAAAACACCACTGTTTCATTCCTGAGGCCAACCTGAGTGCGGCATGGAGGAAGGCCATCATTCCCATAGAGGTGGTGAACGGACAGGAGGAGCAGAGCCGATGCCACCGCTACAGACTGGATGAGGTCAGGAACCTGTCTGCTCTGGGCTACATCCCCGGTCGGGACGTGAACCTCACTGAACTGAGACAGGAGAGCTGTGTAGACGGATGGAGCTACAGCCAAGACGTCTACCAGTCCACCATAGTCACAGAGGTGTGTGTGTGTGTGTGTGTGTGTGTGTGTGTGTGTGTGTGTGTGTGTGTGTGTGTGTGTGTGTGTGTGTGTGTGTGTGTGTGTGTGCGTGCGTGCGTGCGTGCGTGCGTGCGTGCGTGCGTGCGTGCGTGCGTGCGTGCGTGCGTGGGTGCGTGCGTGCGTGCGTGCGTGTGTCCGTATCATTGTCCTTGTTTGTGTTAATTATAGAATGATGATGTCTCCTAACAGTGGGACCTTGTTTGTGACAATCAGTGGATGGTTCCCTTTGCGACCTCAGCTCTCTATGTGGGCTACCTGTTTGGGTCCTTAATCTCTGGACAACTGTCTGACAGGTAGGCCTATATAAAAATCACACCCGCGTGAAGTGAGGGCCCGGGCGCTCTTAATCATCGTACATCATCCAATAAAAAAAAGAATATACTTCCTCATGAATTCATTTGCACTTTTGTTTTGTTTAGAAAAATCCATTTGCTCGTGTATATATACACATATGACGTAAATTATCCCTTCATTGTCAATGGCATTTAATGTTTGTGTTGCCACAAAAAGCTGATTTGTTCAGACGTAAATTCTCTAATCATTGTCAATGGCAAATGTGACACGTGTTGTGACGAAAAGCTGTATATAGCGCCCCTTATTGTATTACTGCAGTTATGACTGTATGTGACTGTATAGTGTTTTCCACCTCAGACACTATTCTGGGTGCAGGAAGCCAATGTATATTACGTTGCATGAGGCGCTTTTAAAATGTATTGGAGTGGTGATTCAAGAAAATATTCATTTGACGCAAAGAACATAACAGTCTGTATGATCTCTTTTGGTACAAACAGGAAAGATCTTTGTCCATGACAACAGCTCCATCTACTGTTATGTAATGGATTTGCATTACAGAACAGGGCAAAGTGGATCAAATGCTTAAAGATGGCATCGCTGTGTAGATCTGGTATTGTAGCCTTCGCTGCAGCCAGAGACTATGGCTATTTGTGGGTTATTTGCATGAACCCCTATTTGGGAACCCTTACAGCATCATGGTGACAAAATGGCATCAGATACAAAAGGACTGGAATACATTGACATTTAGACCAACTGACATCAGACATGTCGATTATTTGAGTCTAAAATATTGAATACAAATGTTTAACCTTGGCTTAGCTGTCCGTTTGAGAACAATTATTTCTGTTCCATGTAGGTTTGGGAGGAAAAAGATTCTCTTCTTGTCAATTGGATCTCAGTGTTTTTTTGGCCTGGTTCTGGCCTTCTCCTACTCGTGGATGATGTTCTGTGTCATCTATTTGATTATTGGAGCCTCTCAGATATCCCTATACATCTCTGGATATGTACTTGGTAAGTACAGTCATCATTCAGTCTCAGGGATCATCAAAATATCCCATCTAATCTCTTTGTTCACTGACTATGTTCTTGTGCTATATGACAAACATGTCCTGTCCTTCCTTATCATGCAGTGTTGATTATATTGTCTTCCACAGGGACAGAGCTGCTGAGTAGTTCTATGCGTGTGCTATTTTCAACACTGGGGTCCTTTCTCTTCTACTGCATTGGGTACATGGTGCTACCCGGGATTGCATTTGGCATGAGGGCATGGAGGACTCTTCTAATCATTATCTCCTTGTTGTCTGTGGCTTACATCCCATTGTGGTGGTAAGGTCCTCATTATGTTATCTGTAGGGATCTATGAGAGATGCTGACTAAAGGCATACTGGAAGTGATCAACTCATCTCAAGAGTCAATCAAACTCAATGACTAATTCAAAGGCATAGGCTATTGTTGGAAAGGGAAGTGGTGGCAGCTGGGAACAAATATTGCCCAATTTAGATATTTGAGTGGAATCTTAAGTAAATGAAAAATATCAATACCAGATTTTTACACATTTTTGGCATTCCTATTTTGAGCATGTCATAGGCTAAATATTTCCCAAACTTCCAAAAATCTCCCCCAGAATGTCAGAAACTATCAAAATAGTCGACTCGATATACACAAGCTGATGTCATATTACAATGCAATGCAAAATCTTGACACAGCAGGTGGGCCTTGAGTTACTAATGTTTGGGAACACCTGTTACAGCTGATGAAATCAACACCTAGTAACACCTATTGTTTGTGCAGGTTGCTTCCAGAGTCTCCTCGGTGGCTGTTCACTCAGGGCAGAACAAGGGAGGCTGACGCCATGCTGAGGTATGCAGCCAGGATAAACAAGGTTGAAGCACCTCTGGTCATCTTTAAAGAGGCAGACGTAAGGTCCATTATGCTTGTTAGTGGAGGAGTATATGCAATCTTAGCTTCTTTTTCAATGAAGACACTAAATCCTGTGAAATGATGTCTTTGAATTTACTTTACAGCATGAGGTTTGTCTGCCACCAACAAAATACACCTTACTTGATATTCTGAAATCCAGCAACATAAGATGCATCACACTGTTGTGTTTGACTTTATGGTGAGTCCTTCCAGGTTTAACATTCACATATATTCAAATATCTGCCTTTTTAAAGATTAATGTTCATTAAAACATTATATTATGCAAAATGTTAATGGATTTCTTGGTAAAACAATGTAAAATGTATCAACAAACAACTATGCAGTTAACGTTTGAATATTTGTTTTTATTCTCAAGGCTGGCAATAAACATTGGCTATTTTGGACTCAGTTTGAACACTTCTAATCTAAGCGGAGACCCCTTCTTAAATTGCTTCTTATCAGCCGCCATTGAGGTGCCTGCTTATATTGCAGCTACCTGGTTTTTGAAGAAATATCCACGGAGAATACTGCTGTCAACATTCCTCACCACTGGAGGAGCGTTACTCCTGCTTATTGAAGTTGTCCCCGACAGTAAGTATTATTTTGTGTTAGCCTACGTACATGAAACCTACATCACCTAATCTTACAAAAGCATCGATTCAAGTTTTTTATCTGAATGATGGCCATGCCAGAGAACAATGTTTTTTTTTACTGCTTTCCCCTGTCCACAAGTTGCCTACCTACATATTTACACGCTCCTAATCTGTGTGACTTTTACCTTCGTCAATAATACCTTCAAATTATGGGTGTCAAATCTCTCCCCATGCAGGCCTTCGTGAATTAGCTGTGGCTATAGAAATGATTGGGAAGTTTGGCTTCACCGTGGCCTTCAGCACAGTGTACATCTACACAGCTGAGCTCTACCCCACCGTGCTCAGGAACATGGGCATTGGCATTTGTTCTTCAGCTGCCCGCATTGGCAGCATCACAGCTCCTTTCATCGTCTATTTGGGTATGTATTGTAGTCTACTATAACACATGAGACTTGTACTGGATGCATTCACTTAAGAGGTATACCTACCAGGCTGCGTATACTCACACTGCTCATATATTAATCATACCACCTCATTGAACAATTAAACAGGCCATTATGATTGGCTGAGACTTGTCATGTGTGTGTATAACCGGGGTGTTGAAACTTTTTCATGATTGGGCCAATGGTTTAAATTACATTCAACTATCAAACTGTCATTCAGTTATAGGAACACTCACGTCAAAGTAGAATAGTTAGATTTAACCACTTATTGCAACAAATGGTGTAGTTAGGTCATCTTAAAGCTAAATCAGGGAATGTTTTGTGTGTTCACAGGCGCCTACAGTAAGTATCTACCGTACATTCTCATGGGAAGTCTCACTATCAGCTCATCTGTGGTTAACCTCTTCCTTCCTGAGACCCTCAATAAGGACCTTCCAGAAACACCGGAGCAGATGCAGAAATGTCATGGGTAAGGTCAAATCCCCCAAAGTTATTTCAATGTAGCCTACTTCATTCATGCACATGAACTTGAGAAATGATGTCTGCTTAAAGCTATATGTTGCAGTCTGCTGCCTTCTGCCGTTACAAATGCCCTTTTTATACCAATAATAGGGGGCAGAAACCATTTATCTCCATGTTTCAACTATTTAAAAAATAAATAAATATATATATATATATATATAAATCAGTGTTAGTGGGTCTAAAAGTGTATTGATACCTGCAAACCAGCACTGTCTGGGTAAACACAATATTATTAATTATTATCATTATCAATAAATAATAACAAGCTACATCGCCTATTATGAGAATTAGCAACGATTATTGTGTTCATATGATTGAAAATGGGTCTTTTAAGCATATATCTCCAATAACAGGTTTGGCCTTTTGACAATTGGAGCATAATATTTGACACATCATTTTTACCTCATCTGTATTGTTACAGGTTGTGCAGGAGGGAGAAGAAGGACAATTATTTGGTAAAGGAAGAAAGAGTTGACATAACTCTGCCACGTGAGGTGAAATTCTGAGCAGACTCTTGTGAATTGTTGCCAAATCTACACTACTTGACTTTACTCCTCCTGTCCTCCACATACCAATTACAGATTGTATCTAAGTTGTGTGTATATTTGCAAAAAGGGTCGTTTATATTTTGTCTTGGCTTGTGTCCGTGTAAGGATGAAAGCAAAGCAGTTCCGTTTTCAAACATCCTCATGCACTTGTTTGGATTGGATCTTTCAGAATATTGACAGCTTCTGATTCAAATTGTAACATATATATTACACACACATGTATGGCACTGTTTCTGCTTTTGCATTTCTTGTAATATTTTTACATTATTTGTTGTAACATTTTAGAGTTAGGTTAGAATAGAGAATTTGACTGACATTCATTGTTTATATTTTTGTACGGTGTATAATATATATAGCATAGTAATCAGAATTTTAAAACAGCCATTGTCCACTAGACACACGCAGATCTTTAGTTAGTTAGTTAGATACAGATACACTACATGATTTTTGACAAGATTTTGGAAAGATTTTTAAAAGTGTTTCACGGTAGGTTACTACGTCCAATGAAATAATTTGCCAACATCGACACGTCATCATAGGTCACCAGGTAATTTAGTGTGCTAGCTGTTTCTCTTCACTTTCCTACATTACTGAATGCATACACAGGGACCACCGGTGATCCACGGACCACCGGTAGAAAACCCCTGCTCTATAAGCTACTGCATATGCACTATAATAGCCGACAGTTTAGTGGCTGAATTCCAATGCCGCTACATCGCTTAGACACCTGCAATATCCTTACTTTTAAACTTTGTTGACCCACAAATCTTTACAGAGGTTGTTGGACGTACAGTAGGTCATTCTGTTACAAAGCTCCATTTGATGGAAACAGCTATAGTCTTCCTCTATCCTTTAGATCAGGGGTGTCCAAACCTTTTTCAAAGGGGGCCATATTAGAAAATATTAAAACACCCAAGGGCCAACCTTACTATATCTCCTGACATAATGTAGTGACATACTAGTCTATAACAAAGTCACATAATGTAGCGTCGGACTAGTCTATAACAAAGTCACATACATGTGCATTGCATTTAAACAATTCTATTGAACTCATCATATCATCATCAATATTTCATATCAATGGTCTTTTGTCGGGTGTGTGCTGTGAACAAAAAGTGTCTCTCAGCCTTTTTTCAGCCATATGTCACATTACCAAATGTAACCAGACGAGCAACGTAAAAATAATAATACAAGGAAGAAGGAATAAGGAACACTGACAAATTATATTCTGGGAAATGCCCAGGTTAAAAAGCTTGAATGCCTCCCCCTGGCCTGATGGAGGGGAAAGTAACTGGTTGGAATAACGTGTTCCTTACTTCCTTCCACGCCCCTGTCGGGTGTAAAGGAGCAACGTGGACACTCAGGCATGAAGGAAGCATGAGTTGAAGTCCGTTGCTCTCCCCAGGTTGGTGGAGGGTGTGTAGAGCCCAGGATCACATTAGATAAGGGTGAAAAATGGGTTACAAAATCACGGGATAAAAAATATATATTAAAAAAAAAGTAAAAATGTCATACGGCCCGGCTGTGGGCCGTATTACATTTATCCCAGGGCCGCGGGCCACACTTTGGACACCCCTGCTTTAGATCCACTACACCCTTCTATCACTTATAAGGACATCTTGATACAACTTGTTTTGTTTATGCTTCTAAATTGACTGGACTGCACTGGACTGAATTGTAGTGATATAAAGTGTGGTGTGGTGGTTGGTGGGTGAGTGGGTGGTAGCACTGGTAGGTAGGTATCTGTGTATGAATGCAGCTGTATACTTTTATTGTATGTATCTATCTGTTCATGTTTTTAAAAACATATTGATATGATATTCATGTCAAATATCAATATGTGTACACCTGTTGGTCCGACCTATAAGATCGATACTGAATGGTAATTTCAATTCATGAATGGCAATAAAGAAAGTTAAAATACCATACATATTGCTTCAAGATTCAGCCGCATGCAGGGTGCAGCTTCTTTTCCATCCACCAGCTGTCTAAAAACCCCGAATAAGAGACCCCGGCAGACAGCGGAAAACGGGGCCTGTCTGCTCAAGTGTGGAAACACATGTATGTGCGTGTATTCAGTGTGTGCAAGACCCACATGTCATTCGCTGATGTGGCAGTCAGCTGACCAATTGAGCGGGGTATTTAGGCTCACCTAGACTTCTTCCTGCCTTCCTTCTGCATAATTATGGTTCCTGGTTGTTGTTCTGTGATGTTTAGCCTCGCGTTACCAGACTGTTGCCTCTCGCAATTTCCAAATGCTTCCATCATAGAGTCTGGAGCAACGGAAGAGCTGTCATGAGTAAAATATAAAGCAGAAGTGGAGCCTCCTCCCCACTTTTGTTTTAACTTTTCAGCCGTGCATTTATAATAGAAATAGAAATCAACTAAGCATATTTGGCTTGCTGCTAAATATACTGTAGTGTATGACCACTATCTCCGATCTTTCCTGAAGATGGCCCCACGGAAGAGATCGGTTCACCCTCACCCGAAACCCACGTTCTTCTAGCTCGTTGCGGTTCGTCAGATAACTGTCTTTCACGAGTCTTTCAAGAGATGCCAGGGTGGCAAGCCTCCAATACTTACCATGTCAGATAACACGCAGTACACCGCATTGGGGGAAATTTCAGCCAAACGGTTCCTGTCAAACAGGATAAAATGAATGCGCTTACGTAAGCTGCCTATATCTTGCCAAGGAGGCCGCACAGAAGAGATTCCACAGAAGAGTGGCAAGCCTCATTCTTAATTTGTGACTGGGACCCACAAGGGGACCTACTGACCCCACAACTCATACCGTGTGTCGTACTACATCTGGAAGATTCTCAGCGATCTATACCAAGTCTGGTATCTGGGAGGATTACAGAGGTTTGTTAGGATTTTCTTGCTTGAGTTTTTATTTTTTCATCCAAGAGCTTTTCTTTTTCGTAGCAAATGGGTGAATACGATGAAGCCACAGCCTTCCTGGGGCAGACTGGCCCTTATTTCTGGAGGATGTTTTTCCTTCTAAATACTGTCTTCGTGGCCCGCGGACTCAATAGTTTATATATCGTATTTGTCGCAGCCACTCCAAAACACCACTGTTTCATTCCTGAGGCCAACCTGAGTGCGGCATGGAGGAAGGCCATCATTCCCATAGAGGTGGTGAACGGACAGGAGGAGCAGAGCCGATGCCACCGCTACAGACTGGATGAGGTCAGGAACCTGTCTGCTCTGGGCTACATCCCCGGTTGGGACGTGAACCTCACTGAACTGAGACAGGAGAGCTGTGTAGACGGATGGAGCTACAGCCAAGACGTCTACCAGTCCACCATAGTCACAGAGGTGTGTGTCACAGTGTGTGTGTGTGTGTGTGTGTGTGTGTGTGTGTGTGTGTGTGTGTGTGTGTGTGTGTGTGTGTGTGTGTGTGTGTGTGTGTGTGTGTGTGTGTGTGTGTGGCGCGCGCATGCGTGTGCGCGTGCGTGTGCGTGTGTGTCTTCACAGTATGATTGTGAAGACAAATTTCCTTTTCACCAACAAATGGTTGTTTTATGATGTTTTAGACTAGAGGTTAGCTTTAGCTGTTGGGGATGTTATAAAAATGTTGACTTATATGCGTGCCAGTGTTCCCCATTGGAAAATAGCCGATACAACCGGTGATGTGCTATTTACATGCGCTGTAAGGAATTGTTAGAGAAAATATCAAATCAGCTTTGGTTCCTATAAACATCCTTTTGTCCTTAACTCGTGTCACATTTGCCATTGGCAATGAAAGGAGAATTTACGTCATTATATGTGTCAACAAATCAGCTTTTTGTCCTAACCATTAAATGCCAATGATGATGATATATGATGATGTATAATGATAAGAGCGCCCCTCACTTCACAAGAGTGTGATTTAAAAAATAGTTCCCTTTTCCCTTCCCCTCCTCTCCAGTGTCCACTGTTGCTGTCTTTTTTGTGAATTAAACATCAGAATGATGTCTCCTAACAGTGGGACCTTGTTTGTGACAATCAGTGGATGGTTCCCTTTGCGACCTCAGCTCTCTATGTGGGCTACCTGTTTGGGTCCTTAATCTCTGGACAACTGTCTGACAGGTATTTATTTTCTAATATTTTTACTTTCTTCTCGTTCTTATATTGCTGCAGTAAAGTTATGACTTTAGTGTCAGTTGTATTCCACCCCAGACACTATTCTGGTTGCAGAACGTCGTTACATAGGCTACATTGCATGAGGGTAAATGGTCTGGTCACAATGGTGCATATAGCGCCTTGGATAAAGGGGTTCAGTGTCTTCTAACTCCGGGGGAGCCCGGATTTGAACTAGAAACCTTACTTGCACCATCCGGTTCTAGGTATAAGCAATATAAGCGGTCGCTTGGGGCCACAACCACAAAGGGGGCCACATACTAGTCTTTTTTTTTATGTCCAATGTATTTGCATTTAAGTTCATTAAGTTCATTTCAAGTTAACATGAGAACATATAAATGTATTTGAAATTAAATAACGTTAATTTTCAGGATTCCAATTCAGAAATAGCAAAAACAATATTCAGGATTCCAATAAACAAAAATTGCAATAATTGCCAGTTGAATGCAAGTTGCAAATTGAACACTGCCCACAAGTGAAGTGGTTTGCCATTGATTGCAGTTGGTTGATTGCATTGTTGGCAATAGGCTAGCACAGTAAAGATGATATATAATCTATAATTTTATATGTGTAGTTCTTTATGGATATAGGGCTCCATTTTTGTCACCGCTAAACCCCTTATCCCTAAACTTTTTTGCCTTTTTTTTACTATTTTGCATAACATTTTTGAATAGTTAAAATGGCCAGTCTACAAACTCACAACGCTAGTTGAACTATTCAAAAATGTTTTTCAAAATAGTAAAAAAAAAAGGCAAAGTATATAGTTTAGGGATAAGGGGTTTAGCCGCCACATGTGTCTGTCTGTGGCCTATTATATGTATTATTTACAGTGGAAAATGGTGCGCAAAGGAGGGCAGTACTGAGCAAATATAAAAAACGATTTCACCGTTGAGAGAAAGTGTGCAGACCGTCCAATCCGTGCCTGCTGCATAGGGCCACTTGACTCCTAGAACCGGCACTGGCATCCGGCCACTCTACCCCTGAGTAGCCTCGGAAACCCAGACGTTTTTATTAACAGGGAGGAGAAAAAAAAGTCTGGGTCCGAGTCCACTTCAATTCGGCATAGAGTAGCGCAAACGTCGATCACTCTCTGCTGATTTCGGATTGTCTGCATCTTTGTTAAATTGACGCACACACACACACACACACACACACACACACACACACACACACACACACACACACACACACACTCCTCTCTCTCTCTCTGTCGCTCTAATTAATCAGTCTCATGTCGCGCAGCTGTGTCTAGATTCTCCCGGCGGATCCGGCCGGGCCGACTCTTCTGCTATGATCTTTGTCCATGACAACAGCTCCATCTACTGTTATATAATGGATTTGCATTACAGAACGTGACAATGCGCTGCAGTCATGTCACCACAACATCCTGTGATACTTCAGTGCACAAATTGGTTTCCAAAGTGGGGCCGCCAGGAGAGTCAATCAGAAAGGAGGGGGGGGAGGATAAATCAACATTTAAATAAATCACATATAACATATTCATTTATTTATTTCAATCAATGCCATTGTCAAAATTGTGTAACATTTTTCAAAAAATAGTCAATCTATACAAGCTGAGAGCTCACAACATGAAGTGTCAATAATTTATAGGCTACAAATTGCTTTGCTGTCGTTTGAATCATCATTTATTTCTGTTATGCATGTATAGGTTTGGGAGGAAAAAGATTCTCTTCGTCTCACTTGCATCTCAGTCTTTATTTGGCCTGGTTCTGGCCTTCTCTTCCTCATGGATGATGTTCTGTGTCATCTATTTGCTTTTTGGAGCCTCCCAAATATCCTTATACATCTCTGCATATGTACTTGGTAAGTACAGTAAAAAATATTCATCATTCTCTAATTCACCCAATCACCTGCATGCGTGTTTACATTACTGACTGTTCTTGTGCTATGCTGCCAGTGGTAAATGTGAGTCCTCATCATGTGAGTCCTCGTCAGAATCGGTCTTGATTATATTGTCTTCCACAGGGACAGAGGTGTTGAGTAATTCTATGCGTGTGCTATTTTCAACACTGGGGTCCTGTCTCTTTGACTGCTTTGGCGACATGGTGCTACCCGGGATTGCATTTGGCGTGAGGGAATGGAGGACTCTTCTAATCATTCTCTCCTCGTTGTCTGTGGCTTACATCCCATTGTGGTGGTAAGTTCTTCATATCTGTTAGGGGTTTATGATGAGAGATGCATACTGGCATATACGGGAAGTGATCAACTCAACTCCAAAGTCAATCAAATTCTAGAGTGGCTCAAAAGCAAATTCAACAGGAAACAGGACACAGAAGTGGTGGCGGCTGGGAACAATTAATTTAGGTATTTGTGTGGAATCTCAAGTAAGTTAAAGAAATATCAATACCACATTTTTGAGGGGTCTATCCCCTCCTATATTCAGCTATAATGTAGATTTTTTTCCTAACACAAACATTAAATGTCATTGACAATGAATGGAGAATGTACGTCAGTGTCTGAGCAAATCGACAAGTTACGTCATGATTGATGATATGATGAGCGCCCCTCACGATCTGGTGATTTGTACCTTTTACAGATTATTTATTTACATCAACCTGGCATCCCTATTTTGAGCATGTCATTATAAGCTAAATATTTCCAAAATTTCCAAAAATCTGCACAAAATAGATATTCAAAAATAGTCGATCTACAAGCTCACATCGTGTTGAAAAAACACCTATTGTTTGTGCAGGTTGCTTCCAGAGTCTCCTCGGTGGCTGTTCACTCAGGGCAGAACAAAGGAGGCTGACGCCATGCTGAGGTATGCAGCCAGGATAAACAAGGTTGAAGCACCTCTGGTCATCTTTAAAGAGGCAGAGGTAAGGTCCATTAGTGGGAGAGTATCATACCTCTGCTGTCAGGGGAAAAAAACTCCAAAATGTTCATTTTTCAGGAAATGTTATTTTTTTCTATATTTTTTAAGAAATTAGAAAACAAGGCAATTGCGCCTCACCAAAGTTGGTATTGTGACTTTATAAATTGTCAATTACTTGACAATATATATATGTTGTTTTTTTTACATTTTCTTTTACATTTTATACATTAAAAAACAATTATTCACATATATCCCCCCCCCCCACATCCCCATGGCAGCGCAAAAAACAAAATCTTCCAAGAAACATCAGGAAATGAACAACAATAAATACAGAACAAATAAATAATAATAACAAAAAACACATTACATACAGTTAAACAAACAAATGCACAATGTCTACTTGACGAGAGCGGGAGAGGCGGTGCATCTGCAGTAGGCCTGGTTGCTTTAGCAGACAGTTTTTATTTATTTATGTATTAACAGTTTGCAGAATTACAGTACATTTCAAGCACAACTCAATACAAAAACTGTTAACTGTGAGTGGACGACCCAATAAAGCACTACACTTGTTTACAAGAGGGTCCATCATTCAAGCCATGTTTTATTTTGGAATTGTACTGGAAATAGCTATGACGAGAAAGAAGCCTATAGTTGACTTGAAAATGAAACTAAAATAATATATATTTTTTATATTTATAGTTTTTTTTATTGTTCATACCGGCGCTTTAGCAGACAGTTTGAGGGTCCAATGGAGGTTTTGTCCGAAGCACATTTGTTTTTAGATTTAGATTTTTTTTTCTTTTTCTGCCTTTATTAGATAGTGTATAGTATGTTGACAGGAAATGGGGGGGGGGGAGTTATCCTCACACACTGTCAGGCTAGATTAGCAGCCTAGGTGCCCGGACCGCTAGGCCGGATTTTTAGCTTATTTTTCAATGACACTAATCCTGTAAAATGTCTTGTTTGCTACTTTATAGAATGAGGTTTCACTGCCAGTGCCACCTAAACAATACACCTTCCTTGATATTCTGAAATCCAGCAACATAAGCTGCATCACACTGTTATGTTTGTTTTCATGGTGAGTCCTTCCAGTCTCATCTTTCTGATTACGGAGAAGGTTTAACGTTTTAAGATTCATGTTCATTAAAAACCGGTATGGAAAACTTTAATGAATATTCAATTAATGTACTTGGTAAAACAATGTAAAATGTATCAACAAACTAATGCGATTCACTTTTTAATATTTGTTTTTATTCTCAAGGCTGGCAATAAACATGGGCTATTTTGGACTCGGCTTGAACACTTCTAATCTAAGCGGAGATCCGTTCTTAAATTGCTTCTTATCAGCCGTCGTTGAGGTCCCCGCTTATATTGCAGCTACCTGGTTTCTGAAAAAATATCCAAGGAGAATACTGCTGTCATCATTCCTCACCACTGGAGGGGTGTTTCTCCTACTTATCCAAACTGTCCCCAAAAGTAAGTACTTCTCTTGTATTAACAACACAACACACGCCAGAGCACAATGTTTTTTTTATTGCTTTCCCATAGGGAAATAAAACTGCATTCCTCTGAAATTGTTAAAGTTAACATTTAAAGCCATGAATCTCATTATTGATGTGACTTTTCCTTCCTTCCTTTACCTTCACACTGTCATTCATTCTTGTGTATGTACAGTATGGGTGTAATTTTTTCCCCCTAATGGCCTACATATCTCATGTTGGAATTAAATCTCTCCCTATGCAGCCCATCGTGAATTTGCTGTGGCTTTGGAAATGATTGGGAAATTTGGCTTCACCATGGCCTACAGCACAGTGTACATCTACACCGCTGAGCTCTACCCCACCGTGCTCAGGAACATGGGCATTGGCATTTGTTCTTCAGCTGCCCGCATTGGCAGCATCACAGCTCCTTTCATCGTCTATTTGGGTATGTATTGTAGCCTGTAACACATGAGACTTGTATTTTAGGCATTCACTGAAGAAGTATAGCACCGTTAGCACGCTGTGTATACTCACTAAAAAGCATTATAAAGCATGCACATACACTCACTGAAAGCCAGGTGCTGGTCCGAGGTTAAAATAGGTAATAGAAAAGAAAGATAAGGTCTGCACACTGGATGATGCTCCAAAACTTAAGTATACCTGGTTTTCACCTTAGCACCACCCACCTGAACTGAAGCCGCGCCCACAGCTGTTGTATGATAAAAAGGGGAGGGGATCATTTTAGTGTGTCACTAAAACGGTGTATTTCAATTGGGCCTTTTAACTCAAAAGCTTTCAGCTTTCAGGAAGAAACACAGGAAGACCTATTTGAATATTATAACCACATCCTGGGGTCTGTAATATTAACGCCATAGACACATACAAAACAGAAAACGTACAAAACTATGGCACCCCATTTTTAACAAAGAAGTGTTTCACCAATGGTTGCATTGTATTTTTGTGTGTTCACAGGTGCTTACAGTAAGTATTTACCGTACATTCTCATGGGAAGTCTCACTATCAGCTCATCTGTGGTTAACCTCTTCCTTCCTGAGACCCTCAATAAGGACCTTCCAGAAACACTGGAGCAGATGCAGAAATGTCATGGGTAAGGTCAAATTTATTACAATGTATCAAAAAGAGGACATTCAAAATAAAGAAAAATACAACTTGGGAGGTGCAAGTCTAGTTAGCAGGCATATAAACTGTAAAAAGGGATGGACCTTCCAAGGGAATAGACATGGACAAGTTATTTATTAGCATGGTGCGTTTCGCCGTGAGCTTCGCCAGGTGCTACGTACATAGCATCTGATGATCGAAGCTCACGGTTTAACCTTAATTTATTCCCAAAAGCTGAAAGGACCACTTTACTTTATTTCAGCCATTTTCAACCTATCTTCATATAAGTGGTCCTCAGTAATGCTCATTATAACATGGCACCATTTATGTCTATTCAGCCTGTGTCTCAGAGGACAGTTCAGAAACCTGCATACCAGTGACATCCTCGGTTGGCAGGTTTGGCTATTTCCAACAAGAATCCAAGGAGAATATTATATCAATACAAGAACAATGGCTTCTATTTCAGTAACTTCCCAGGAGGAGAAAGGCTATATAGTCTCTATTAGTTTGGAATGGCCATCGATGACGTCATTGGTAAACTGTTCATAGTCCACCAATGAGATACAGAGAGAGTAAACCGAAATGGTGCCATCTTATGAGAATTAGCGTATGATCATACGGTTGAAAATTGGTTGATGTGCTTCTTTAAGCATACGTGTATCCAATAACGGTTTGGCCGGTTTGGCAATTACAGCATAGGTCTATTTGACACATCTTACCTCATCTGTATTGTTACAGGTTGTGCAGGAGGAAGAAGAAGGACATTTATTTGTAAGAAAGAGTTGACATAACTATGCCACGTGAGCTGAAATTCTGAGCAGACTGTTGTGTGTTGTTGACAAATCTACACTTCTGTACTCAAGTAATCCTCAACATCCTACCAATGACCAGCGACGGCTCCAGAAATTTGTGACTGGGGGTGCTATGGGGGGGCTGGGTATTTAGAGGTGGGGGGGGGGGGGGCTAATGAATCTTGGTTTACATAGAAGTCAGTCAATTGGACTTGTTTTGTGGGGGGGGGGGCATAGTCTGGATTTTCAGTGGTGAGGTGACCACCGCTCCGGTGGTGAGCTGACCACCGGAGCTGAAATAACGTTGAGCGGTGGTGAGTAAAAACAGAGAGAAGGGCTGGAGTGGTGGCGGTGGTTTGCTCTTCACCGCGGCTCGTGTCGTCATGTTGTAGTTCGGTGGTCACCCCACCACCGAAAATCAAGACTATGTATGATCCTTAAGCCTCCACCAGAGCCGTCCCTGCCAATGACACATATAGTATCTAAGTTGTGTGTTCTGGTTCTGTCACTCGTCCTTGGCAGCCAGGTCCATTGGGAAAACACTTGTCTAACTCATCCTTGGCAGCCAGGTCCATTGGGAAAAAACTTGTCTAACATGTCCTTGGCAGTCAATAGGTTTGACTTTAGGTGCTGTTACACTCATTAAAAAAAATTAAAAAAGTTTTGTTGTTAAAAGGTTAAACCGCTATTTTGATTCATTGCTGTATATAGTGTTTGGGGTGCATATCTTTGGCCCGACATCCTAAAGCTGCGTCAGACCTGAACTCGGTTCGTCCAGTTTGTGCTGCGCCAGGTTTCAACGCGCCTGTTCGCGCAATTCTCGTCTTTGCATTGACTTTGTATGTAATCGCTCCACTCTAACCATCCAACTCTGAACACACCTTAACCTAACCCTAACTTCACACGGATGCCACGGGTGAGTCTTAACCGGCCACGTATGTCAGACTATTGATACATACTAACACATGTCAGAAAACAGAAAATACAATTTCATCCAATCAGGAGAGCTAGGGTACTCATTCAGTGTTCCAATTCCAATTGTGTCTGCTTAGTGCTTACTTCTTTCTGTAATCACTTCCATTTTCCCTCACATCCTGTATTCTGTATGACCTCGCATCTCATGTCAATTCATTATATAAACATGTTCACATTGAATTTATGTTTTGTTAGCTTTCTTGAAACTAGTACGAGATTATGGTCTGACAGGCCAGTGATCAGGTTGTATGATTTTTTAATACGTTCGGGTTTATTGGAAAGTATTAAATCCAGTTGTGTTTGAGAAGACCTTGTTATCCTTGTTGGTCCTTTAATTAATTGGACAAGTTCAAATGTCTTTGTTATTTCTTTCAGTCTCTTGCTGCGTACTTTATCAATCCAATTTACATTAAAATCACCCAGAAGGAGTAGCTCTTTGTTGAGATCACATTGTTTCAATATATCAATCATAAGGTCAAAAAACACATATGTTGATGATGGTGGCCTGTACATCGCCACAATATTGATTTCTGGGAATAATGTTACATTGACGCCCACACATTCAACAGAGTTTTCATTTTTAAAATTAATTTGTTTGCATGCAATGTCATTTTTTACATAAATCAAGACTCCGCCTCCCTTCCTATGACCTCGGTCCCGTCTGAACATATTGTAACCGGGTACATTAAACACATGCATAGGTATTGTTGAAGTTAACCATGTTTCTGTCAGGCACAAAAAATCCAGGTTAGAGTCCGTAAGGAGATGTTCCAGTTGCTCATATTTCGACACAAGGCTTTGTATGTTCAAGTGCCCTACGAAGAGTGCCTTTGTTTTTAATTTAGGGTCCCAAATTACTTTAGCATGTTTAACAGTTTGAAACAGTTTAAGGGGTGGTTGTTTGTATATTCCAGGCTTCTTTTTGAGGAAGGCTTCGCTTTGAGAATGTCCTCGCTCATGATATCCACTCCACGCTTCTCTCTGAGAAAGTACTTGCACATGATGTCGACCCCAGGCTTCCCTTTGTAAAACCCCTCCCAAATGATGGCAGATAGAGCCATATTGTGTAGAAGCCTTGAATACCCCATAGGAGAATGACCTCCGTAGTAGCAGCTGGAGCACCATCGATTGATTGTAGAAGATTTTTTCATGTGTGAAGGTTTCTTATATGCCTGTGCGATGCTCCGGTGACGTTGACATTTGACGTCAGGTGCTGAAGTCCAATTTTGTCAAAGGTTTGTCAAGTCAGCACAGAAAATCATTATGAAGGAAATAAATCACACTCGTGGGAAGTGAGAGGTGCACAGCTTTTTGGGGGAATGTTGACGTTCTCATGTCTGTGAAATGTTTAAAATCATGTGACCATCCAGCGGTATTGGCGAGGTGTTGTAGCTATCCGTGCTCAGACATACAGACACAGACATACACACATAGCTGCGTAAATCACACTTGTGTGAAGTGAGGGGCGCTCTTATCATCATACATCATTCATCATACATCATCCAATCAAGAGAGAGGTAGGGAGGGAGAGAGATTCCAGACCTGAGCCGACAGCTGCAGCTGCCAGATTCCCGGAAATGCTTGCCCCTGCGGCAGTCAGCCGTTGGGGTGGAGCTTAATTTCCATCCACCAGCTGTCTAAAAACCCGGAAAAGACGCTGGCCAACAGAGAAAACGGCCGTGCCTGTCTGGTAGGTCTGGCTACGGCTACAGACAGAGTGGGGAGAGAAGGGGGATGGAGGGAGAGAGAGGTGGAGAGAAGGAGACTGAGCTTTGCATAACGTTTGTGCTACATGAGCCAATATTCTGTAAGTGGCCGAGGGAGGGAGAGGTAGAGAGGGGGAGAGAGGTTGAGAGAGGAGAGAAAAAGGAGAGGGGGGAGAGAGAGACATGAGGACCGTATAACGTGAATGTGCAAGCCTACTCGGATCAGCGTTGCCGCGTGGAGTGGTGTGGTGTGACACTAGAGGTGAGGGCCCCGTAGTGGCCCGAACATCTCTAGCCTATTGTTGTGATATACAACATGCTGTGTACTGATACTTGGTACTTGTACGTGAATATGTATTGTGCACTGCCTGAACTGTAACATACTTTAGAGCTGTGTTAGAGCACGCTCAAGGCCGCGTGCTGCAGGCAGTGATTTGTGATGTCTAGTCAGTGACGTCATTAGGACATGAAGTATCCAAGCTATATATGCTGCGTGTAATAAACTTTGTGAACGTCTTAATGTGACCAAGTCTTCGTGTCATGTTAATATCTGACAGACAGGCTAGCCTGTCTGTCTGTCTGTCCACCGCCGAACCATGAAAATGTCAACCGGGTCGTCACACACCAGAACCAGACGAGGGTCCAATACTTAGAACAGAGAATCATAACACCTATGACATGACTTGAAATTTGGGCAAGGTGTCAACAGGCGTGCCATACGCAGTTCCGCCTAACTTTTGTGCCGCCCTCCCGTTGACACACATGGACTCTAACGAACTCCGGCGGCCAATGAGGCATCTATTTTTGAGGGGCGCTAGCCCCATATATGTACAGCTTTTGGTGTATATGCACAAACTTTGTCCTACACAAACAGTACATTCCCATTGACAATGAATGGGCAATTTTACGTCATAGTGTCTATGTTATGTCATGATGATGTACGGGTGTGATTTTAAGTGAACGAAAGCAGCAGCAAGAAGCAAAATGTCATCCGTGGAGCTGACAAGTCATATGGCTATCCTGCCTATCCACACTATTATATGATCCAGTCCACTACAGGGGTTTTCATTCAACGTCTTTACAGAAAATATCTGGCTCTCCTGCAAGTACCACCAAAATTACTGATGTTATCATGTTAAAATGCAGACCTATCTGCCCTAGGTGGACCCTCTTGTAAACAAGTCTAGTGCTTTATTGGTCGTCCACTCACAGTTAACAGTTTTTTGTATTGAATTGTGCTTGAATGAATGAATGGAACTTTATTGACAGCCGTAGCCAGTAGATGACAGACAACAATTAAAAACATACAAAACAGTTACAAATAAATACATTGGTTCATAAAACTCTAAAACTCTCTCGTAAAAAAAAAGAAGAATATCTATAAGAGGCACTCGTACCAATGTTTCCACATCAAGGAGCGGTATCTAACCGTGCTAAACCTGGGATTAGTCAACATCATAATCACATTATTAAGTGACCCATCAAGTCTGCTTTTAAAGCTGAACATGAGGTTTCTCAAAAGAGCCTGGAAGGTGGTTAGACCAGAGTCGCAGAAGAGCTGACTAGCACTGCCACCCCTAGGCTTCTTCAGGAGAATCCTGCTTGAATTTTGTACTGTACTAATTCTGCTTCTGTTAATAAATACTTCAATCAATTAATTAATCAATCAATCAATCAATCAATCAATCAAACATCCTATTCAGCCTATTAAACACATGAGGAAAATGTAATTTATTCTTTGGATTGTTTTGTTTTTGTTCCATTCCTGAGCCAATTTTGCTGCTGCTCTGGTTTGAGAACCAAGTACCAACCACTGCAAACTTTCACTCTTTCAGGTTCACTCTGTGGTTGACTCTAACCAGGCTTTACATTATGTAGTTACATATATCCACCAGGGAGTGCACAAATGTGTTGGAAAATGGATCACTGTTGTAACTTGTGTTGTACATAACAACAGATTGTTAATAACCACAGGTGAAATCATAATTTATTCTTGTATTTCTTTTCGGGTTTTTTTTAATGAAATTTACCAAGCCAAGTATAGGATCTTGAAATGTATCATAAACTTCAATGAATGGTTGATGCTGCTTTTAATCATTTAATCATGCTTTTAATCTTCAATTCTCCCATACGCAACTTCCGGTTTCACAGGAGCGTGTGCGTGACGTCATCACGTACAACGTGTTGTGAGACAACATGGCTTTGAATGGAGGTTTGTACATTCAATAACCTTTAAACTTAACTTCGGACTCTTTTTTAAGGTCATTAAGACACATTTATGTGCGTGTGGGTTTCATTTGACATATTCGGTGAAAAAAAGATTGTGGCGTTTCTTTGTCATTTCACAATTGGAGTTTGACAACCCAGGGAAGTAGCTAGCTAACGTCAGGTAGCTAACATTACCAATATACCATGGCGTAGTAGTAGTTGACGTTATTTTCTTTTGTTTACACATTATCTTGTTTAGCTTGGTTGAAAAATCCATAACTGCGATTAGGAACTAACTACTAAATGATCACAATAAGTGATATAAAGTATAATAAGTTAACGGGCGGGACATAAAAATGGAGATGATCAGAGAACCTCCTTCAAACTGGAATCTATTTTTGGCATATCAAGCTCACAATCACAACACTCTGATATGATGAGTAGGGCTTGTAACGTTTAATCTGGTACGTGTGGCTGGGAATCTGTATACATAACGCTTTGCCTAGGTATAGCGTCTATGGCAAACACACAAGTTGACACAACACATTGAAGATAAGCTAACCTTGTCATTTTGTGATATACTGATGTCTATATACTGAGATATAGCTGTAAATGTGTCATCAATTAATGAATGTGTATTCAAGTGTAGAGCTAATATTAAAAACATAAAATACATGTGTAGACCTAATGCCTGCAACCATATAATTTGCTGCTTTTAATGGCAGATGATGATGACTTTGAGTGGGAGCCTCCGACAGAGTCAGAGATGAAGGTGATCCAGGCACGCCGTGAGCGCCAAGACAAGATCAGCAAACTAATGGGAGGCTACCTGCTAAAAGGCTACAAGATGCTGGGAGAATGTTGTGATTTATGTGGGGTGAGTGGTCTGACAGTTGATTGTTTTATTTGAAACCCTAGCCCTACACAGTCAGCCCTAGAACAC
The DNA here is from genome assembly GCF_963924005.1 of Protomyctophum bolini. Classification (NCBI taxonomy): domain Eukaryota; kingdom Metazoa; phylum Chordata; class Actinopteri; order Myctophiformes; family Myctophidae; genus Protomyctophum; species Protomyctophum bolini. The sequence continues at coordinate 10,057,458 of NC_137874.1, read as the reverse complement.
CCTACTCCCAGTTTTCAGCACGACGTGCGTGGCATAAATGTGGTCGGCACTCCGTGTCTACTCTTACTTGGGCGGCTGTAGCTCAGGAGGTCGTCCAATGATCCATGGGTCGGCGGTTCGAATCCCGGTTCCTCCTGTCCACATGAAGTGTCCACATGACACTTGACACACGCAAGACACTGAATCCCACCTTGCCTCCAGTGGTTGCCTGCACCATTGGTGTGTGAATGTGGGAAGTGAGGACGCTGGCGACTGCGTTGACTGTTCGCCGCTTCACCTCCCAATGTATGAATGAATGGACCATTGTAAAGTGCTTTGAGTAAGCATGTAGTGCATAGAAAAGCATAATAAAAAATGCAATCCATTATTATTATTATTACTCACCCATTGACTTGGAGTCAGATATTGTCCTCTACTTTCATATCCATGTGAAAGTTCTAGCAGTGTTTAGTCAAATATCTCCACTTTTCCATGGGATTCACTTCCTCTGATCACCACAAACGTCATCACAATACCTTTTTTTGCATTTGGGAAGAGCAAAAAAGGCATCCAGGGTTGCAAAAGGGGCTAGTCATGACTGAAACATTGTGGAATGAAGGAAAGGAGAAACGGAAAAAAATAGAATACAATTGTCCATCATAGCTCACGATTAAACGGAAGAAAAATAAAGATTCTCCACTGCAATTTTAGAACCACATATCCTGAATTTATGCTACCCAAAAACTTTAAACTTGGTTTTCTTTATGTACACTTTCTATATTCATTGTAATCATTTTTATGCCCATGGATTATTTTCCTCTCCTCCTACGTATTTCCATTTCATAGAACATACAGTAGCAAGTTAGTGTTGAGTTTTGAAAGATGATATAAGGCAGTAAGCTGTATTATTTTCAACAACATGGAATGCTTTTGTCTCTAGACAATTCTTCTCCAGGACAAGCATCAGAAGAACTACTGTGTATCATGTCAGGAGCTTGACTCCGATGTTGACAAGGACAATCCAGGTAAACGCACATAAACAGAGACAGACATAAACAGTGAAGTGAATGAGTTTGGGGAGATGCTGGTTTCTATTCTCTCCATCTTTACTCTTATTTTATCTACCTCTCCCTCGGTTTTCGCTCTTCTCCACTCAGCTCTGAATGCCCAGGCAGCGTTGTCGCAGGTCAGAGAGAGACAACTTGCGGCCAACCCACCTGCACCGGAGCCGGACCAGGTCCCCAGCGGCAGCCAGGGAAGTGGATTGGTCCCGCTGCCCAGGCCGGAGCACTGTGAAGGGGCCGCCGCCGGGCTGAGAGGACCTTTGCCCCCCCCACCTGTTACCCCCCCTCTAGTGCCATCTGCTCCCATCCTGGTTGCCGCCGCCGCCACTCGGCCCCCTGCTCGGCCCCCTGCTCCGATGCCTAGCTCCCCACAAAGCAACCCCCCTCTACCACTGTTACTAGAAGCAGAGGAAGCCGTCCTCACCAAACTTCGCTGGGCCAGTAACGAGCTGCGGACCACCACCTGCCTGGAGGCGAGCATCCAGCTTTGCAGCCTCATCACCAGCTGTGCCAGATCACTTCAGAGCCTGAAGGAGCTCCACCCCCAATAGCTCACCTGCAATGAAGAATACAGAATACTAAGGATGGGACAGTAATGTCACAAGCACTATGAAGTGTGTATAGCTTGTACTGTAGTTTCATGGGGCCCTGACATGGCTTGAGTTATACCTTTTCAACAAGGATTTCTCAACAAAAATGACATTGTCAATGTCAACTGAATCAAGTGTTGAAAACTAGAGGTGGTCCGATATATCTGTTTAAATTAGATATTCGTATTTTAAAACTATCTTCACATAATTGGTCCTCACTAATCCTCATGTAGCCTACCATTTCTGTCTACTTGGTCTGTGTCCCAGAGGAGGGCCCGCCTACCAGTGACATCACCGATAGGGAATGCAAGCTAATAAGAACTGCAGGGTTTCTATTCCTGAAAATTCCTGAAAAGAATCCTGACATTAATAAAAATCTAAATAATTGTTTTGAATCTGCCTAACGATGATATCACTGGTAGGCTGGTTTCTGAAGTATCCACATGTCCATCTGGACATGGCTCAACAGAACAATATAAAACACAAAGTGAGACCTTCGCTGGTGTCTACAAAAACTCACAGGCAAAGATGTCGCCTTTGAATTCCCAGAATTTCAGGATGACGAAATAAATGTGTTTACTATCAAAAACAAAAATCCACAGCCATGCATGAACATTAGTGAGGACCAATTATATGAAGATGCGCTGAATGGGGTTGAAGTCCTTGAAATATGGATATTGGACTCTTTCAGCATTTCGTGCGCTACAAAATATCGGCAATGGCCTTGAAAAATCAGTATCGGACAACCTCTAAAAGCCAGGGTCCCATGAGTCTTAAGCACTTCCGCTAGGTGGCGCATAGTTTAGACAACACTGCTGAATCCTTGGTGTCATTATACTGGCCTGGACTCATCCGACCTGTATACCCCAAAAAATGCTGGTCCCCTTCGCTCACTCAACTCGTCCTGGACCTCTGACTTTGTGGTCAGCAGTTATGCTGCTTTTCTCTGTGTTCTGACCTCATTATGCAGAGTCAAAAGATACCTTTAAAAAAAATGTTTAAAATGTCCCAAGTGGGTATGGGTAATGTATTGTCCTTAACAATGGGATTCAGGGGTTTAGTATTTATAGGTGGTCATTTAGATTTGCCCTTCCTCATGGCGTGTGAAAATGGAACATCATGCAAGGATGATGGCTTTGATTAAGTTAGTCATTACACAGATTTGCTTTTAAGGTAAAACCAATATTATACAAAGTTGTACTCGGTTATTTGTCTCCTTTTCTTCTTTTAGGTACATTTAAGAGGCATCCCTTTCAAATGGCAAGCTGGTATGCAGTTATTCTTTCCCCAATCCTGCTTAATATCACAGCAAACAGTAGGTCCTTATTCACAACCTGTGCTGGGAGCTCTTAACTTGAACCACACATAAAAGGTGTTTGTGTGCATAATGTGGTGCTGCTTTTTGTGACATTCCCAGTAGATGACCTGATTTAAATACAGCCAGAGGCATTCTAATGCCATTATGTCCAATCCTTATGGGTCACTTATAGGTGCTGGGAATAAAACGACTCAGAACTGATGTAAACATCTGCGTCTAATGGCTTAATTTAAACTGTTGCATGACAAACTGTTGAAATGCAGACCTTTAGCCCACAGATCTGTGTGCTGTTGTTGGAAAAACAACAAAGCTGTGTGCAGCTCTGGAGGATGTTTTTTCTTTTTTTTGCTTATGTTCCAAAATTCATGCTAGTATTTAATATTTCAGAATATTACTCAAAATGTGTTACTTGGCTCTTTTTTAAGACAATAGCTATTTTGTTAATAGATGGGCAGGGCAATATTTAGATGCTGTGGCTTCCTCAAAATGTCAGGCCGCCTCAACAACATGCATGGCTGTGCCTGTACGTGTGTAATTTTCTGAGGTAACTCCAGATTCAATGAAATGGTCTTTCACAGCAGAGGGATTGTTTAGGAGACCTAGAAATCAGTATACATGGTATAATAGCCTGTTTCCTGGACCTCATCAGAATAAAGTGTTTGCCTGCTGGCTTACTAATGTGATTTGTTTTTCCAGGAGAGTCATGGTTGTGCTAATTGAAAATAAATGCAGTGTTCTGCATCTCATTGGACTCCTCCAAACACAGGCATGGTTGCAGTGTCGCACGCATCTTAATTTTCACTTTCTCGTCTTATGATGTGGCTATAAGTATGAATATCATAGTCTGGCAGAAACCTCTTATCCATATTTTAATGACCCACTTTGTCAGTCTACACTACAGTCACACAAAAGTAGCAAAATAGCTGATAAGCTCAAAATGTGATGCATTTTCAGCTTGTAATGTAAAGTACAAGCATTTCATTCATTTTCATAGAAACAGGAGATAATGTAGGCATTCTGTAATGGGATAACCATCACATACTTTAAACCAGTGGGCCATCACTTCCCAACCTGTTGGCCCCTCGTGATTTTTGGGAGGTCCCCATGCAGTTTACACTTGAAGTTGACAGTACAGTTAAGTGACAATTAAAAAATGTAATACCCAGAGATTTTTTAATCCCTTGCTGCATCAAAAGTAATCAACACATTTTAGGATTATAAAAACAGCTTAAAAAACAAATAATACATAGGAAAGACCCCAGTTCAAATATGATTATATTGTGGAGTCAAATATGGTTATTTTGAGGGGTCACTGCCTGAAAAGACAGTAGCCTAAAATCACTAGAGTTGCTCAAATATATGATGTCCAATAATTGTCATGAAAGCCACTGCAGTATTCCTATCCTGAAGCTCCTACATTTTACTTTGTAATGTAGGCTAGGCCTATAACCAAAGTTGCTATATGTATTTTATTATTTTATGATATTCCTTGTGTAATCTGAAAAGCATAAACTAGACTAGACACGTATTGTTGATATCTCTATCTCCTAAATCCAAATCCAAAATGTTCATTTATCAGGAAATTAAAAAACATCTGTTTTGTACAGTAAAACTTTCGTTGTGGGTAATCGACAGACATTTTCCATTTTGCCCAAAACACAGCTCCAGTCTATCTGTAGTAACTATGTCTGTAACGGGATGGGCGGGGCACGGCGGGCGGGGCTGAGGGGTGTGTGTGTGTGTGTGTGTGTGTGTGTGTGTGTGTGTGTGTGTGTGTGTGTGTGAACTCTCCGAGACAAAGGGAACAGAAACAAAACAAAGCCCCATACATTCAGTCCACCAAGACAGGAGGAAGTGTGTCCGCACCACATGAACTAGGCGGCTCCGGGCTCATTATTGTTTTGTTTTTGTTTTACAGCAGAGCAAATGTATAAAATAAATGTAAGCTTGTCTTAAATCCATTGGATGTAGGACACTTAAGTGTTCTACTTGTTTACAGTTGTCTATTTGGTAATTGTGTGGGTGTCGTGGTCTGGGATCTGGAACATAACTTTAAAGCGCAACACAGGATACCTGGCTCTGGCTGTTATTATTTCTACGGAACCGCAATGAACGGGATTCACGCTACGAGGAATGTTTGTTCGCTGGAAGGTCTGCCGCCGCTCCCGAAAGGCCTGAGCGGCATCCTGAACTCCAGCGGTGGGTCGTGGCGGGACATCGAGAAGGTCCACAGCAAGAGAGCCCGGATCCAGGCGGACATCAACCGGACCACCGTGATGAGCGGCGGCGACGCGCCCACGCGGAGTCACAGCAAACCGGCAGGGCTGGACGCCGCGTTGGCACTGCTGCGTAAAGAGATGGTATGATAATAATATAATAAACCATTTGTAGAAGGAATCATGCAGGTTACTAACTTACTTTACTAGTAACCATGGTTATTTAAGTAAGTGAGCGAAATATTTCGCGAATGCTCAATTAAAATAACTGTGTTTCTGTTTGCACTTTGCAGTGGAACTTCTCAAATGTTCATGTCCAACAGTAGCCTACAATCAAGGACCCCAACATAATAACACAATACTTTGTTTATTATCCATCCCATACAGGAAATATTATAAATTGTTCAAATGATTTCAATATTTTCAACAAATTTTGTAGAAATTGGCTATTCTTTAAACATGTTTTTGTGAGAAGGAGAACCAGTATAGAAAGTTGTCTGTAGCTGTAGCCTACCAGATCGTATCTCTGTACATGTCAGACTGTCTACACAAGCATTGGCCCTTGCATGCTCCCTGTATGATGTGTGTGTAGAATCTGCACCTGGCTCGCTGATAACAAACTATCCTTACACCTGGGAAAAACTGAATCCATTCTCTTTGGATCAAATAGTAATCTCAGCAAGGCAGATGGCTTCTTGGTTAGAGTGGGTGACAACATTATCACATGAAAAGATGAAATTACCTAGTACCTAGGTTCCATCCTGGAGGCCAATCTTTCCGGTGATAAAATGGCCACCAACGTAATCGAAAAAGTAAATCAAAGAACAAGATTCCTTTACACAGGATATCCTGGTCAACAAAAACACCTTGAAGACCTTAACAGGAGCCCTCGTACAAGATTTCTTTGACTATGCATCCACCTCTTGGTACCACAGCACCTCAAAGACTCCAGACCTCCCAAAACAAACTGGTCAGGCTCCTACTTGGCCTCACCCCCCGAACCCACCTCACCCCTGCCCACTTTGACAGGCTGGGATGGCTTAGGGTCGACGACAGAGTACAGCATCTTGCAATGGGTCTGGTCCACAAGATTCGATACACCACCAAGATACCCATGTACCTGTCTAGATACTTCCTTAATGTAAACGAAGTCCACACCCACAACACCAGAGGGAGTGCAACAAACCATGTACAACCCAGATTCGGCACTAACAAGGGACTAAATTATTTTCGCTCCTATGTGTGTGTGTGTGTGTGCGCGTGCACGCGTGCGCCAACAGGTTGGTCTGCGTCAGCTGGACATGTCTCTGCTATGCCAGCTGTGGTCCCTGTACGAGTCCATACAGGAGTACAAGGGCTCTTCGCTCCTCTCCGACGCTTCCTACAACACAGACACTGTGTACTCCGAGGAAGAGGAAGATGGGGACGAGGAAGAAGAAAGGGCTGTGACTTCCGCACCTCCGCAAGCATCCTCGTCTCTGCCTCTGCCTCCCGGCAACAACTCTAGGGACCAGTGGATCAAAGACTCCTTTCACATTCCATGATATTTCTCTAGCTTTTCCTTAGACAGGACTTTTAGACCGTTGATCAAAGGGTGTATGTACAGTAGCAGGTTATGTGCCTTGCTCAGTGGGGTGCCCGTGGGGGCGGGGCTTTCTCACATTCTAGTACAAGCAGTACCAAGCAGTCAGCTTGGTAGTGTGCCTCGCTATAGTCATTAGACCTGACTCCCAACCCACACCTGGTATCGAATCCCGCTGCCGCCACTTTTTTTCCTAAGAATCGCAGACTACTTTTTTGGCCAATACAGCAGGTTAAGGTTAATGATTTGGCTCTTTCTTAAAACAGTTCTACTGCTTAACCCGTGTTCCCCGCTATTTAATCCAATATTCTATGCTGCCCTAGATTGTCTTATTACCTTTGGAGCATACGCCGAAGTATTTGCAGCTTAGAACCACGAAAATCAGGCGAAAAATAGTCAGATGGTTTGTTGTTGATGAGAAAAACAGGTCGCCATTACAATGCGAAGGCAACAGCCTCCACAGCATGTTGTAGTCCAAACACTTGCATTGGGCTCATTTTCCCAGAAGCCCTAGCAGCCCAGAGGATGGCTTGATTTCCCAGGTCCGGGACAAATCCACTCTTTCTTTTTAATTATTTAATTATTATAACGGCGAATTAAACACATTAAACAAATAGCGGGTTTAGCGTATTAGGTATTAAGCAGGGGGGAACGCTGGATTAAACAATTTAAAGCCCTAAAGGTGTTTTAATATTTGGTCAATTTGGTCCTTAAATTGTCACTTTAGAAATGTGCAGATACCCTGTATATACTTTGTTTGCACATTGAGGACCACATCACCACTTTTCAACCTATCTTCATATAATTGGTCCTCACTAATGGTCATGATAAAATGCCACATGTTTTTCTACTGTCTCTTGGGAGGGCTGTGGGCAGTTCAGAAACCCAGTGACATCATCGATGGGGAATCCTTGCTAATAGAAACGGCAGGCTTTCTATTCCTGAACAATTACAATGCAATAATGAAAGCCATCGTTCTCACGATAATAAAAATCTAAACATTTTTGTAAAAAAAAATCTTGTTTAAAAAAAAATCTGCCTAATGATGATGTCACTGGAAGACGCTTTCTAAACTGCCCACAGCCCTCCTATGAGACACAGACTGAGTAGAAAAAGATCGTGCCATTTTATCATGATTATTAGTGAGGACCTATTATATGAAGATACGTTGAAAAGTGGTGACGTGGTCCTTTAAGATTCACTTGAGAATGAGAAAGAAAGTAGTGAAAACTCCAAGACACGACACCCACGTTAATAAATTAAAAAGCCTTTTTTTTTTAATTTCATAGCATTATGACAAACCCTTAATGGTATCGTACAACCAATACTTAAAGATAAATTTATATTAACTTGGGAGACTTGTTGTTTAATCACTACTTTCTTATACGTAGATACAAAGCCCATCTCACAATGAGCACCTCTCTTTTTGAAAGTATCATTTTAGTCAGCATTCTTTTCTCTACAGTTTTCAGTTGATAATGTTTTGATACCAGTTATATTTCCCTTTCTCCCATTACACTATAGGAAGTGATGTGAAATTTGTGAATCATCATGTCATAGGACTGTGTTCACTCACTGTACACAATGTGGAAATAACTTCAGAGTCTGTGGACACGTATATCATTTTGGCTCCTCTGAAAATGATGTACTTTATCAGATTCATCTGTTTTAATGAGTTATGTCTACATGACAATGACAATACAATAAAAGTATTTTATGTCACAGAATAGGCCTATGTATTGTAGTCCTTTGAAATACCTAATCAGTGGACGATACCGAGTATGGCCACGAGGGGGCACACTAGCTCCAGTAGAAAAATAGGCCCATTCCTTCTGCAGAACAGGCATGGAGAAGCAACTATTTGCTGTCAGCTGCTAACGGGACCAGGCCAGGGGCAGGTGTTGAGGGTGTGGGGAGAGAAAGGAGTGAGGGGTGTGACGTAGCAGAAAGTCCCTTGTGGTTTTCTATTTATAAAGAACATATGTTGTGGATATTGTTAGATCTGCCCCTCTACTCTTCCCACCTGTCTGTCACTCCGACTGATTGTTCGGCTACTCTGGTGATCTGACTCTGTCCCAACCACTCTTGCCTGACTGACAGTTTATGATCTGACAGTTTTCGGTCTATCTCCTCTTGCCTATATACCACTGAGCCTGCAGTGCAACTTAACTGAATTATCTCTGGCCCCACCTCACAGTGCAGTAAAGTACAGTGCAGTCACTGCAGTGTAATCAGCAGGAGTTAAGAGGTGTGTGCAAGTCGCCAGACTAAAGGTTACTCACTGGGGCGGTAGCATAGGAGTGCTGTTAGAAGTCTGCTCAAATATGATAATGAACCACAAACATTGCCCGATAAATTCAACGGACACACAGCAAACAAATGTGTGTGTGTGTGTGTGTGTGTGTGTGTGTGTGTGTGTGTGTGTAAAACAGACCCCCCCCCCCCCCAGACCCACAGCTTGACTTCCTCAAATATCACTCCTAAACAGAGTTGTTAAGAATGTTAAGACCGCATTCAAGTCTATCAAGTTTGAATGGGGATAATGGGGAGAACATGAGTCAATCTGCAACTGTCTTACTTGCCTCTCGGAGCCTGACATACCGCTTACTATAACTCACTTGGACCTTTTAAGAGTGGAGGTTTGTTTAATCTTAGCTAACCTTTGTTTTAAGTATAGTCTGCACCTCCATCATGTAAACATGTATTAAACATGTTCCTAATCCTAGCTCTTTCACACTGAAGCCAAGCTGTGACTGACCAGGGTTACAGATACAGCTGGATGTCAAACGTTTGTCTTGTCAGGAGAACTGAGTATATTTGATAACTATAGCCCACAACTTCCTTTGGAAACATGACGTCATTTGATATGAAGATACAGACTTCCTATTTAACTATCTTACTTATTCTCATGTTGAAATGACCAACATTAACTAAATACTATTGCTGCTACAAACCACTTTGGGGGAAATGTTTTTATTGGTTTTTTGTTTTGTTAGTTTTTAACCCAAAGTGTTGTTCACTGAAGTAGTACGTTACAAATTAAATTCACAAAAGTATAATGTAAATATTATCTATATCAAATACAAACTTTGAAAATACTTTTTCAAAGAGAGAGGCACCCCCTCTGTAGTGTTTCACACCAGCTAGATTTCTGGATTGTGCTGCAGCAAAACTTTATAGCCTGAACCCAGAGGATTCTTAGTCCAAATCTGAGTCATGAGTAGCTGTTCTCCACTCATCTATCCCAGCTGCCTCTGTCTGTCTTTCCATCTATCCCTCCTCTCTCTCCTAAAAATATACTTCTGCTCTCACTAAAGGAAAATCCCTCACACTGACCCCCTGGTCCATAGGCCTAAAGGCACACACACACACACACACACACACACACACACACACACACACACACACACACACACACACACACACACGATCACATAACATAACTGGTCCAATAAGTCACCACTCACCATGGAAACTATTTCTCAAGATTTAACTAGATGAAACATACTTTGCGTGTTAGTGCTGAACGAGGCAGCTGGAGTGAATTAAAATATCCCCTAGGTTTCCCCCGTGCAGGCGGGCCTGTTTTAAGACAAAAGCAAAATGCCTATATAGTGGATTATTTGGACGTGTCCCTAACTAAACTGCTGGGACACACACTTTGTTCCCCTTTTCAAGCAATCAATGAAAAGTGTCAACTCTATACTGTACAAGTCAACTGCTATAATAGAGGTTGTAACCACTTGAACTCTTGTGATGTGTTGTGGGCTAATAGATCTGCTATTTTTTTTAAATATAAACACTTGTTTTACTTAGAAATAAGGGTATGCTCGCGGTCGGGTATACCCCTCGTTTGAATTTCAGGTAATGGCAACCCCAATTCAGACTGACAAGAGCCTGAGAGAGATATCCTTGTGACTGTAGAAAGTATAGTCTAAATATCATCTTTTGTTGATAAGCGTATAGGCAGTATAGGGATCAAAGTTTGCATGCAACTATACAGCCATGTCACCAGTCACCACCTCAGGGAGATAAAGCCATAGCCTACAGCCCTACAAGTTTGAGCTGCATCACCATACCATACCCCCCCCCCCCCCACCCATCTCTCTCTCTCTCTCTCTCTCTCTCTCCCTGAGTCACTGACAAGAGGGGAGAGTGAATACATTCAGAATTCCCATATGTTCCCACCAATGAGGCTGACTGTCTCCCCATGGATTAGTCTTCAGGAGTGGATGATGTGTTTATACATCAACAACAACTGTTGTTGACTCACGGCTCCCCACCATCTGATGTTATTATAACGAGGGGGAAACATTGGACATTCGGACAAAGTATATTCGGTTCCGCATTAAAAGTATCCGGTCGGTGTCCACTGGGGTAACGCAGAACGCTCCTCCTATACATGACTTATCCGGCCCAGTGCTCTGAATGGGGTCGATTCTTGCTGATTCAACTTATTGCCAAATAGTACAAGTCGCAGCTTGCGGGACCAGCTGGGCGGTAACGGTTCATCACTAGCGGGCTCCCTCAGAGTCCCGTCACCGGCCGAACGCTCCGCAAGGCAGCACTCTCCTTTTAAGGAACAGACTGAGT